>NW_026262690.1:6972500-7572500 GCF_021869535.1 Mytilus californianus
ATGCTGGCAATTCAATTATGTCAAGTAATTGTATAAAGCTTTTAGATATTTCAGAAGAGCTAGACAATCCATATTTTGTAAAGATTGTCTGATGGTTTGATTTTCTGTTGACTTGTACAAATATATCATTTGTTGATTACCTTCTTTTTATGGTTTAAACTACAATAACTTGCTGAAGTCAGTTTCTCATTTAGGAATAATAAAAGGTCAACTGTATTTAATCTGATCTGTTTTCGTTGTTCATTGATCATTGTTAATCTATTGTCCTTAGCCTATTTTCACAGATGACTATAAGAAATATGTCATATTTGTTCTATAATGTCCATGTATTTAAAGATTTATATGTGTATAGAGGAATGTTTGGTGTAGTGTTCTGGAAGTTGTTGGTTATTTAGAGTTGTGAATATATATATATATATATGAGAAAATCACGGTTCACCAGATGATCATTTAATAAAATTAGTATTGAAAAGAGAGACAATTAAAAGGGAATTAGCTACTATTTAGACAAAAATTTAGAAGATGATTCTTTTTGTTCAAGTATTAATAAAAGCAGAATTTTGAAATGATATTTCGATCTAAGCAGTCAGGTTTGCCCAAATTTGTCGATATAAGCCTGAAATCTTTGCTAATGTATTTTTGACATGCAAGTAAATGATTCAACCTTATTGAATCTGTATTCATGTGACCTTCAATTCAGCCCCTGTGGCATGTACTAGGCGTGTTCAGCTTTTTAAAAAGGGAAAAGAATGTCAATATTGAAAGTGAAACAAAGGTGAACCATTTGGCGACTGATTCGATTCACAAAAAATCATTCTTATACAGTTAAAAATGATGATTAACATTTTTTTTAACCTATTATATGGAATCAAACCGACCTTAAAAAAAATCCAAATGCATTTGCTCACTTTCTATTCATATTTATGTTTTTATCAGGTTATATGACCGTCGGCACTCTTCAGAGGTCATCCCGATGGTTAAATTAGATGGCCTCTAGACTAAAATACACACCAAATGCTGATACATATTATCGAGTCCATGCATTGTTAATTGTTTATTTTAGACTTTTTGTAATTTTGATATATGGTTTATTATGTTATAAATCAAATATGAGATTTTGAGTCAAATCGGTGAACATGAATTTGACAGCTAATGTCCCTTTAAGTTTAATATTTAGTCTGGATAGATATTTTGAATGCCTTTTGTCTGCTGTAGGTTTATTACCACCTAGGAGCATTTGATGATTCTCTGACCTATGCCTTAGGAGCAGGAAATCTCTTCAATGTCAATGATACAACAGAATATGTGGAAACTATCATTGGTAAGTAATATGGATATAAAAAAGATATATTGATGCAATTGAGATAAACATTAATAATTATGATATGCTTGTAATAGGTTTTTAAAGAAGCAGAAGAATTGGAAGTGTGCCAACATTTTATGGCATGGTTTCATGTCATTGGCAGAGATGTGGTGTATGTGTGTTTTAAGTGGAGGTTACTGAGTGACATTTTGTAAATCTGAAATTAACTTTTTTTTTTTTAGCATCATAGTTCCAGATGTAAATAAAAATGTTTACTAAATATGACTTCTTAGAAATAAGCAAGACAACACAAAAGGAGGCTCTAAAAGGAAAAAAATAATTTTTGTTTTTTATTTACAACATAAGATTGATAAACTTTGTTCAATTTTACCACTCCAGAAAACTACAAGTTGTTTTATCGTAATAAAAAATGATATGTGGTTTTGGTGATTTGTTTAAGCTAAGTGTATTGACCATTACACAAAATTACGAGTTGCAAACATTGATGCTGGAGAAGGAGAACAGGTGCCAATTGATGAGAGACTTGAGGCCATTGTCAACAGAATGTTCCAAAGATGTCTTGCAGATAAACAGTTCAAACAGGTATGATACATTTCTACCAATTTATTGATAGAAAGAGTTACAGGTATTTGAAATCAAATATAATTTTTAATCCCAAAATGAAAAAATTGAATAAGTTTAAAAGAATACTGCAATAGAAAAAATTAAACACACATTTAATGTTAAAATAATGCTTATGATGTAGCTTTTAACAAACTACCAACAATTTCAACAAAATGAATTAATAACTGTGCTATAATATTTTTTCATACCAAATGCAAAGACTGGTATTTTTTTATATAAAACTTTTGTAAACATATAACATTGATATGTAAATACGATTTTGTAATTTAACAGGTGAAAAAAACGATGGTGTGAGAAATCTCTATGTTTTTTAAACTTGTCTTTTTTCTTTGCAATGTTTTTGAGTGTTTCTAAAGCAGAGTTCAACAATGGTACATTTGTACATTAGAAGTTTGTTGTTGGTTAGGCTTTTCTATATGCCTAACAGTTGACATAGCTATTTTATTTTTTAGTTTTAACTAATTGTTACTATAATAAAGTATGCTATTGTATTTATAGGCTGTAGGTATAGCATTGGAGACCAGAAGGATCGATATATTTGAAAAAGCAATATTACAAGCAGTAAGTCATTATTCCACAAAATACTTACATAAACCTTACCAATTTCCTTATTCCACACAACATGGTGACATAAACCTTAAAATCATTTATTATTCCACAACATGATGGTGACATAAATCTTTAAATTATTCATTATTCCACAACATGGTGACATAAACCCTATAATCATTTATTATTCCACAACAATTTGGTGACATAAACATTTAAGATTATTTCTTATTCCACAACAACATGGTGACATAAACCTTAAAATCATTTATTATTCCACAACAACCTGGTGATATAAACCTTTAAATTATTCATTATTCCACAACATGATGACATAAACCTTAGAATCATTTATTATTCCACAACAACATGGAGACATTAACATAAAATCATTATTCCACAACAACATGGTGATATAAAAATAAAAATTATTCATTTTCAACAACAATAAGGTGACATAAACCTTAAAGTTATTCATTATTCCACTGTAATATGGGGACACAAACCTCTAGATCGTAATTCATAAGGACTCAACATCATGTTGTGATAAAGCTTAAAATCATTTATAAGTTCTCAACATCACGGTGTGATAAAGCTTAAAATCATTCATAAGTTCTCAACATCACAGTATAATAAAGCTTAAAATCATTCATAATTTCTCAACATCACGGTGTGATAAAGCTTAAAATCATTGTTCCACAACAACATTTTGTCATTTACAATTGAATAATTTATTATCCATCACAACAGGGTAACATTAATCTTAACATTAGTTTCAATAAAATGGTTTAACCAATTAAAAATGAAGACTGAATTACACAATGTTCTTGTTATTTTCATTTGCTTTATTTTGAGTTTTTGATGACATATCATATAACATTGTAAAGTTTTATTAGGAAAGTTGTACACAATAGTTTGATTGATTTAATGCCTGTTCTCAGTTTTTTTAAATCCCTTATGTCACAAATGTATTGATTATTTAAGAAAGAGACCAAAATTACTTTTGTTTTCTATTTTTGTAGGATGATGTTAATAGCATGTTGTCATACAGTTTGAAAGTGTGTATGTCTTTAATTGGGAACAGACAGTTTAAGAAGACAGTTTTACAAGTCCTTTCCAAATTATACATGGGACTACAAACTCCAGATTACATAAATGTTTGTCAGGTAAGACCCAGAAAGCCCAAAAGCTTTCTAAATGAAAAAAAAACAACTTTCTGCAGTTTATCTTTTGAAACAAAAAAGTTAAGTATGTCTGTCCAAAGGATAGAAATGTCCAAGAAACCTAAATTTTAAATAAATGTCTAAAATTTCTACCCTATTTATCTCTAAATTTAGCACATGAAGGTATATTTTTTATTACATATTTGAATTGACTAAGTGAAAAATAGCTTACAGGTATATTCAAATTTTCGTGAAAAAATCTCTGTGGGATCAAAACTATCGTATGCCCTTAACACCTGTTGACAAAAGTAGTATATTTGTACCTGGTTAAATGTTTATTCAGATTTAACATATATACATGTACATGAAATGTCAGATAAATTTGACAATCCTTTTAAAAGTTAGGGGTGTATATATTACAGTTAGCACAAAATACTCAAACTAAGATGTAAATTACCCTACAAACTTTGAGAGTTGTGAAGCTTGTGAACAGTTTAATGTTTTTTCAGTGTTTTATATTTCTGGATGACCCACAGTCTGTAGCTGATATTCTGGAAAGATTGATCAAAGGGACAGAGGTAAATATTATTAGGAGTTGCTTATAGGATTAAAGATATAATAATGTACTACATTGATTTTTAAAACAATTTGACATGGTATAACCAGGCAAGTTTTGTATCCAATTAGTTTGTCTATCAGTTGTAATCCTTTCATTGATAGCAATACAATTGTATGTCAGATATCAAGAATAAATTCCAAGATGTACTTACAAATCTTAACATCAGCTTAGTTGAATAAGATATTTGCAACAGCCTCAAATGTGCAGATTTTAAAGATAAAGCAGAAGAGTTGTCTTATTGATATCATCTTATTATTAACTCTGTAAACCTGGAAATTTTCATGCAATCTTTATTTCGCGATTTATTAACACAATCTAAATTCACACTGTTTTGAATTCGTGTTTTTCCTGTGGCCTATATACATGTATTGTACATCAAGTGATAATATCAATCAGTTGTTCGTCCTGTTAGTCAAATGCATTTCGTTAAAATATACTTTTTCACGTTTTGGTCTTTTGGAAAATGTTGTTTGTGCTGTATTTAGACCCCTCTACCAAGAAATTTGTTTTGCATGCACACGTATAAAAATTGCGGATTTATCCAACGCAATCATAGGTTTGAACATTGTTTTCAATTTAGAGTTTTTTTATATATATATATAAATAAAACATTTGAAGGAAAATGAGGATGAAGGACAGCTACATTACATTTTAACATATAAAATTTACTGACAATGTATGCCTGACAGCCAGCATTTGATGTCATTAAATGGTGTGCTTTAAAGTGTTTGTTGAAAATCTCAAAAACAATTATGGTTTTTATTCAAATGTTCTTATTTGGTTGATTGCAGTATTTTGCTGACTATCATTTCATTTAACTTTTTAAATTCCAGGAGAATTTGTTAATGGCATACCAGATAGCCTTTGACCTGTATGACAGTGCAACCCAACAGTTTCTACAGAGAGTAACAAATTCTCTCAGATCTACAGTACCATTACCTGAACCAGAAAAATCAGTCAAAACAGAAGAAGACAAAAAAGACAGGTGCCAATTGAAACAGTTATATTGGCCTCATATAGAATGAAATTTACTTAATATAATTTGGATTTGCCATATATATCCTTCACAATACATTTTTTGCCAGAAGTATATTTTAACAGGATTTTACTTATTACTTTTGCATTGTCAGAGATGTCAGCTGCACAAAAAATATTGAAATTAACAGGGGGAAAAAATATCAGATCAGGACTTTTAAAACTTTTGACAAACTGAGGGATCTTTGGATCATATTTGGTAAATTTCAAGATGAAACACAGCTGTTGCAGTGCTATTTGTTATATATACCGTTTTCTTACCCATATTTCATGAAGATTACAATCAAGCAAACAAAACAAACATGTGATAACAAAATATATAGAAAAAAGTTTATGTCTGACAAACAAAACTTATTTGTATTATTCCTTTTAACAGTGAAATGGAAGTTGATGATAGTAAGACCCAAGCCACAGTTGCCACAGATGCTACTAAGGCCACAGACACAACTACAGTAAAATCAGAGCCACAACATCCTCTGGTAAATGTAAACAATGCAACACATACATGAAAGTGGTTGCCTCCCTTTGCATGAGTTTTATATCTAATATGTATTTGTCACACACTGGATAACATTCCATTATAGTAAACACTTAAGTACAGGTTGTAATTATGAAGACTCTCTAACATGATGCTACTTATTTAATGTAAAACAATTTATATTTTATTACAAAAATAATGAGATGTTGTATGATTGCCACTAGAGTTCAAATGATATGAATATAATCAATTATAGGTCACCGTTCAGCCTTCAACAATGAGAAAAACCCATATTGTATAGTAAAATGTAAAACAATTCATACGATGAAAAATAACGGCCTAATTCATAACAATACAATTTACGAAAAACAAATATGATGGACTTGAACCAATGACAACCACTGAATTGATAGTTTATAATCTTAAAATTTATGTATGCAAGATATTTGAATATAAAGCTGTAGTATTGAAGTGATTGTGTTACATCTTTGATGCCACTTTTAATCATGGTGGTGGTTTTAAAGAACATCAGCTATCTTAAAAGTCTTTAATTTTCAATACTATATTTATAAAAAATATACAGCAATGATTACACTAGGGTAGTAAACAGGGTATATTTAATAACTCATTTGAATAAGGATTTATTTCTTCTTTTACCACATATAAACTATTAAGTTATGTTATTACAAGCTACTTGTATACTTTACTTGGATCATGTTCTCCAATAGATATCAAATTGAATTAATTCAGGTTCTAATTGACAACATTGTTAACAATGATTAAAAGTTACATTCATTGAAATATTTTCTGCTGAATGAGTTTAAACAAAGCAATTAAAACACTTTTATATATATATATAATGGTAATTTGTAGAGTGAAGAAGATAAAAAGATACAGGAAAGAATGAAGAAATTACAGACGATTCTGGGAGGTGATCTGACAATAGGACACAATCTACAGTTCTTAATACGGAATAATAAAACAGATATGTTAATACTGAAAAATACCAAGGTATGTTCATCATGTCATACGGAATAACATAACTGATATGTTAAAGTCATATGAAACTTCAAATTTAAAAAAAAAATTGAATATGCTTTATATACTTGAATGGTTATGAAACAAGTGTACGTGAACTTTCTTGTATAAGAAAATCCTATATATTATCCATGTACTGCTATTGAATTATTGTCTTCCCATACTCTTATTCACCAATATTTTCCCCTTTGCATTGACTAACTACAAGACCTCTCGTTAGAACTTCGGCCACAGCACAGAGCAAGTTCGAGGATGAAAGAATGTAAACAAACGTGCACTGAAAGGAAAATAGTAATAACGGATTCTTAAAGATCATATTAAATACACCAAATCATTTAACAACTGTTAAGGAAAAGTTTAATTTACAAATGGGAATGTATGGAAAATATAAAAAAAAATGCATGGCTCTATCAATTCACTTATTTTTTACGTGCTCCACATGCTTATCAATGTCACTATCCGGTAAACTTAGGAAACGAACTCAAAAGTTAATTAGCTTGCGATCAGTAATCACTGAATTTGTCAATAATATGTTAGAGATTCGTAATAAATTTTTAAAACATGCATACAGGACTTAGTTAAGTATATATGCATGCATTGGTTCAATAATTTCAATAACATTATAATTATAAGAAACTCATTTCATATGACTTGAATACTGAAACATTTAGTGCCTGTACCAAGTCTATATCATGTGTTGATTGTTGTAGTTTGTTTTTCCCCCAGAGAAATTTGGTGTTGTTGGTTGATGAAGTCCTGTTGTAATGTGTAGTATTTTTTGACAACTCTGTTTATCCCTTTTTATGTATAACTTATATTGTGAAATACCAAGGTATGCAAATAACTTTATATGGTAAAATGATATAGATATATTAATACCGATAAAATAAAGGTTTGCACACCAGTACAGAGAATCATATAACAGATAAATTAAAACTGATTGCAAGTCATTTCATATGGGAGAATAAAACATATGTTAATATTGAAAATAACCAAGGTTTGCAATCATTTCATTAAGAATGATACAAAGGAATAAAACATTTTGCTACCAAAAGTTTGTTTTTATTTTATTAGGATGCTGTAAGGAACTCTGTCTGCCATTCTGCAACTGTGATGGCTAACTCATTCATGCACTGCGGAACAACATGTGATCAATTCTTAAGGTAACCTCAGAGATACTGGAGAAAAGAACTTTGCATGACTTCATTCTGTTTAATCAATTACATGTTAACAAAAATACCTACTTTTACCCAAATTGTTTTTATCTGAAAAGTGAACTTATCATAGAATTCATACCAAAAAAAAAGAACCTGTTGTATACACATAATTTACCTTGTGACTTCACTTAACTTTAAGGGCCTTGGTGGCTACTTGGACTAAGTAGTTCATCTATGACATCTCTTAGTACTCACAGACTTGCTGTCAAAACAAGAAGATCCATAAAATCTCAAGTACTCACAGACTCACAGTCAGACAAGAAGCTCCATGAAATATATAGTACTCACAGTCAAAACAAGAAGATAAATGAAATCTGTAGTACTACTGTGGAATCATTATCAGTCTCGTGGGATACCAATTTTTGTGTTTTTCGTGGGTACAGGCAAACAACTAATTAAAATGTTCAATGAAGTTTACATTTTCTATATGCTTGTTTGTAGACGGTTGTAAAACCACAAAATCAAGTATCCATGAAAATATATTTTTTTCGTAACTCCAGGAGAATTGGTACCCACGAAAAATAAATGAATCCACAGTAACAGACTCACAGTTAAACTTTCACAATTTTTATCACTTTTTGTAAAATAAAATTGATGTTTATTTCTAATATGAAAGTTTAACCTTTTTATTACAGAGATAATTTGGAATGGTTAGCCAGAGCTACAAACTGGGCCAAATTTACAGCCACTGCTAGTTTAGGTGTTATACATAAAGTAAGTTGTCTTTATAGTCCGTTTGACTTCTATAAATCTTCAGAAAATAATTCTTTAAATTTCATTTTTACAAATAATCTTTTTTTTTCTTGATGTATGTTAATGTATGATATATATACGAACTCTGACTATGAATATCATAATTTTGGGCACAAAGTTAAAGTTGACACATATGTCCGAAAGTTCATTTTTATTTTCCAAACAATCATTACAATAATGTTCAATTATGGCCCATAGAAATGATGAATATCCAAGATGGCAACCCTAAAAGGTTATTTCCCTAAAGAGAAGTAATTATTCACGGTTGAATATTTTTTTCATAATCCCCAGTTAATAAAGGGCAACAATTGTTCTATTATACCAAATAAACGATGAATGAGTCTTTAGAGCCATTGAAGATTCCAATAGTGATAAAATATATTTTTCTTAAATGTGAAGAATAAAGACCAGAAAAAGTGATAAATTGAAGAAGAAAATTGGAATGGTTTTAATATTCAGTTGTTTATCTGCATGCTAATTGTTCATATCAGGTGAAGCATAACTTTGAAAAGCAAAACAAATATGTTCCTTGAATATCAGTTTCATTAAATAAAATGCTTTGTAATTCATATTTACTGCTTTAAAACTTAAAAAACAACATTTAGAAATAAGAATAAAGATGGTCTGTAAGGTTTGACTATTTGTCAATGGGATGCTATGTCTTACTGTGACATTAACATTATTATGATTGCCATAAAAACAACTATCCACCAAACACTAAAGAACAAAGAATGAAAACAACTACAGGTCATCATATGTTCTTCAACGATGAGCTAAACCTGTAGCATTTTATAGACCTTTAAGTTTTTATACGACCGCAAAAAAATTTTTGTGGTCGTATATTGGTATGACATTGGCGTCGTCGTCCGAAGACACATTGGTTTTCGCACTCTAACTTTAGTTTAAGTGAATGGATCTCTATGAAATTTTACCACAAGGTTCAATACCACAAAAGGAAGTTTGGGATTGATTTTGGGGGTTATGGTACCAACAGTAAAGGAATTAGTGGCCAAAAAGGGGCCAAATATAAGCATTTTTGTAACTTCCAGACATAACTTGTGTGTTAGTGTATGGATCTCTCTGACATTGTACCACAAGGTTCCATATCACAAAGGGAAAGCTGGAATTGAGTTTGGGGGTAATTGCCGAAACGTTTAGGAATTGGGGGCCAAAAAGGGGCCAAAAATAAGCATTTTTCTAGTTTCCAGACAATAACTTGTGTTCAAGTGTATGGATCTCTCTGAAATTGTACTGCAAAGTACCATACCACAAAGGGAAAGCTGGGATTGATGATGGGGGTAATTGCCTCAATATTTTAGGAATAAGGGGCCAAAAGGGGTCAAAAAACAAGCATTTTTCTAGTTTCATGGACAATAACTTGTGTGTAAGTGTATGGATCTTTCTGAAATTGTACTACAAGGTTCCATATCACAAAGGGAAAGCTGGAATTGAGTTTGGGGGTAATTGCCCTAAACGTTTAGGAATTTGGGGCCAAAAAGGGGCCAACAAACACATTTTTCTAGTTTCCAGACAATAACTTGTGTTCAAGTGTATGGATCTCTCTGAAATTGTACTGCAAGGTACCATACCACAAAGGGAAGGCTGGGATTGAGTTTGGGGGTGATGAATCATAAATGGGTTCAAAAAATTTGGGGGGGGGATTTTTTTTTTTTCCTTTTTTTTCTTTTTTTCCTTTTTTTTTTCTTTTAAAATTTTCCATTTTAAGTTGGTTATTTCTGATTTATATTCAAAAGCAAATAATAATGATATGGTAGGAGATACACACCAAAATTATTATATAATAAGTATTGTGCAATAGCAAGAAATTTTCAATTGCACAGTATTGCACAATAGCAAGAAATCTTCAATTGCACAGTATTGCGCAATAGCAAGAAATCTTCAATTGCACAGTATTGCGCAATAGCAAGAAATATCCAATAGCACAATATTGCGCAATAGCAAGAAATTGTCAATTGTACAGTATTGCGCAATAGCAAGAAATATTTAATTGCACAGTATTGTGCAAAAGAAGATACTTCATATAAATTGCTTATTTCTTGACCAATTTCAATGGGGTTTTATTCTTGAATTCTTGGGGTTCTTTAATATGCTAAATCTAACCGTGTATTATGTTTTTGGATTTTGGGCCCCGTTTTTAAATTGGTCCACATTGAGGTCCAAAGGGTCCAAAATTAAACTTTGTTTGATTTCATCAAAAATTGAATTATTGGGGTTCTTTGATATGCCGAATCTAACCGTGTATTTAGATTCTTAATTTTTGGTTCCGTTTTCAAATTGGTCTACATTAAGGTCCAAAAGGTCCAAAATTAAACTTAGTTTTATTTTAACAAAAATTTAATTCTTAGGGTTCTTTGATATGCTGAATCTAAACATGTATTTAGATTTTTGATTATGGGCCCAGTTTTCAAGTTGGTCCAAATCGGGGTCCAAAATTAAACTTTGTTTGATTTCAACAAAAATTGAATATATGGGGTTCTTTGATATGCTGAATCTAACCATGTATTTAGATTTTTGATTTTTGGGCCCCGTTATCAACTTTGTCCACATTGAGGTCAAAAGGGTCCAAAATTAAACTTTGTTTGATTTCATCAAAAATTGAATTCTTGGTGTTCTTTGATATGCTGAATCTAACCATGTATTTAGATTTTGGATATTGGACCATAATAGGTGAATGTCCAATTTAAAACTTTTAAGTTCTTAGACCACATTCATTCTGTGTCAGAAACCTTTGCTGTGTCAAACATTTAATCACAATCCAAATGCAAAGCTGTATCAAGCTTGAATGTTGTGTCCATACTTGCCCCAACTGTTCAGGGTTCGACCTCTGCGGTCGTATCAAGCTGCGCACTGCGGAGCATTTTATTTCTGGTTGTTTGTTATTTTGTATATTACAATGTTTGAATATTAGACACTGATCATTCATCTATTAAAAATGCCTTTATGGTCTCATAGTTCTTGATCAGCTATGTCAAACCAAATATTTTAAAATTGTATAACTACTGTGTTGTATATAGATATAAGAAGATGTGGTATGAGTGCCAATGAGACAACTCTCCATCCAAGTCAAAATTTATAAAAGTAAACCATTATAGGTCAAAGTACGGTCTTCAACACGGAGCCTTGGCTCACACCGAACAGCAAGCTATAAAGGGCCCCAAAAATTGCTAGTGTAAAACCATTCAAAAGGGAAAACCAACGGTCTAATCTATATAAAAAACGAGAAACGAGAAACATTTGTATAGGCTACTTTAGAATATTTTATCCAGATGGATTTATAAGTCTTTATTATAGACAAGCACTTTGAAAATCTGACTGGACTTAGCATGTTGGTCAAATTGGGGTCGTATTTATTTTTAAAACTTGTTCCAGTTGAAAGTTTGCCTGCTTGAATTAATCATTCGTTTATTTTTCTATCATAGGGACATGAAAAAGAAGCATTAAATTTAATGTCAACATATTTACCTAAAGATTCTGGACCAGGATCAGCATATTCTGAAGGGGGTGGATTGTATGCATTAGGTATGTATGAATTATTTTATGCCGTACGTACATCCCAAAATTGGTTTCCATTCTCTAACTTTAGTTTGCCTCAACTAAATGTTATGAAACTTATACACAATGCTTATTACCATATAATACAGATCAAGTTTGAATTTTGGTGGCTTCACTTTTACCTTTCTAGTTACTACATTTATTTATTGCAAGTTTAATTATTTTATTTTGTAATTCAGCTCAATACTAAATGGTTATAAGGGGGCTGTATTTGCCAATTTTCACTAAATTTGTATTTTTGCCTTGCCTGCGAAAAGTAAAAAAATTTCATGATTCAATGACTGCTTAAAAAACTATACTGTTTTGTCACAGGAATTTCTCACTTATTGTGAGTAATAGAATAACTATATTTGGTATAAGGGATCTTTGCAAGGTCAGCATCTTGGACAGACATGTTTCATTTGTCCTTTACCCCATTTCAGTGACGAGTGTTCAAGGTTAAGTTTCGTTGTTAGATCAGTATCTCAGGCACTATATGCAATAGGTTCACTATATATGGTGTATGAAATGTTGTTAGGTGTACTTGTCTTTCCAACAATTTTCATCTGACATTGAACTCATTAATGTTTTGTGGTTTTATCTCTTTCTGATATACTATAAGCAATAGGTTAACTATACTTGATATAGAAAGGATTGTTTAAGTCTGTCTTGCAGGGCTGATCTGACCTTGACCTTATTTACGTTGATCATTGATGGTGTAAAGTTTATGAAGTGTAGTAAAATATTAAAGACTTTCAACATCAATTCAACAATGATCAGTTAAGGAGATGAGACATTACATGTACTCTTGTTCTGGAACACAATTGGGTCACGATCATCATGTTTGAAAACCCAAATTGATGTCCAATCCTAGATACATACAGGCTTTACAATCAAAACAGTAAATATTCTGAAAACTTCCCATTATATTCACAGTGCAATTGAAATTTGAGCCCACAAATATAGAAAACACTACATTGATGAAACAGACTATAGCTTAAATGCATGGCCAGCAATTTTACACTGTAAATTACAGTTTAACATCAAGTTCCAAGCAACATGACTGTCTTTGACTCTTTGAGGATCATAATAAAAAAATGCTATTTTTCTATAGGTGACAAGAGTGCAATTATTTTTAGTGCATTTTCCATAGGGTACCATTGGTGTTCAAAATTCTATTTTTTGAAGAATAAGCAAAGTAGAAAAATATGGGTCACAGCACCTGCTACTAGAAATGTCAGTGTTTTATTAGTCATGCAGCAAAAATTGACCTAAATTGTATTTGAAATAGAAGTTTCTAAATTCTACACTGAGAACCATCTTATGCTAAACAATTTGTCTGTAAAATATAAACAAATAAATACTGTATGACCATACTTTTTCAGCCTGTAATACAATGCTGAAATTTCAAGTAACAGAAACTGCCACCCATTGTTAGAAGCTGGTTTATTTCAGAGAAATAAAATTTTGATCACTACTGGTACCCAATGAAAATGTCTTATAAATAATTGCACCTTTGTTACCTAAATTACATCATTTACAAATCAGCTGTTTGACCCTGTAGCCTTGCACAAGTGAAATTTAAACAAGTTGTTATAAACTAGAGCCTGTCATAAAGTTTTATTCATGTTTGATGCTTCATATGTGTACTGTAAACCAACGTATTTTGGTGGATACTTTATTATGGATTGAGCCCTTTCTAGTTGTTTTCGCAGCAATTTATTCTTGCCGATTTTCTTAATTTTTTGATGAATTTATAAAAAGGATGATGAAGTTTTACATATAAGCAACGATTAAAATTTCAAATTGAGAAACCTCTTTCTGAACTTACATATATATTTTGTAGGTTTAATACATGCCAACCATGGAGGAGAAATAACAGAGTATTTATTGAATCAGTTAAAAGATGCTTCAACTGATGTAAGTAATTATACAACTAATTACTGTAAATAACAATAACATATGGAAAGCTACAAAAAAAATATCCCTTTAAAATGGTCGCAAGGTATAACTTTTGTTTTGTGTATTAAAGTATAGAAAACCTGCTTAGTACAGAGTACAAGCTAAAATAAATGTTGAGACATATCTATGTGTAAACAGTTCTCTTTCTTGCAAGAAATAACATTTAAAAAATAAAAATTTTAAGTTTTTGTATTTTTTTTTTACTGTGGCAGTTAATGTTAATGTATAAACCTTCTCTCTAGTTTTTCTATAACCTTGGATCAATTAAGTGGGAAAATATATTGCCATAAGAAAGGCTAATTTAAGAAACTGTAAAATTTATTGGGACATAAAAGTAAAAATATCAATTTATCATAAGATAGAAAATCAATTTTGAAGAACATGTCTACTTAAAACTAGGTCTTGGTTAGAAAGACATTGTGAACATGGAGTGCAGTGTGGTTAAAGAAAAGAGAATAGCTGCTATAAATCCCTGATTATGAAATCTTTATGACGCACAAATAAGGATTGTCTGTCACATCGTTGTTTATTTATGCTGTCTCAGTTTTTATAGCAGAGTGATTAAGCAAGTCCTTGCTAAAGGCAATATTTTTGTGATTATTTATTTATGATTTTAACAGTACAAAATCATTCAGAGTCTGCTATCAATCTCTAGAGGCTTTTATGTTTGCTTTTCTGTGTATTCAAACCAAACATCACTAAAAAATCAGTTTACAGGTGATACATGGTCAGGAAGACTACATTTTTTTATTTACCCAGGTTTTCCGATGGAAATCCAGTTATTGGGGTTGTAGTGGGAGGGTTTTGTGGGTGGACAGGGATGTGGCTTTAGTTGTTTCTGTGCTAGAACTTTTTAAAATTTTAAATATGTTGTTTTTGATGACTGGGTTTTCTGGGAAAATAGCACATTATAATGTTTCCATGCAATAACTTAAAACCGTTTAAACAATATTTATGTAATTTTGATAAATTGTTTTTGATTACAAAATTGTGGTCAAATTCGATATTGACTATTCTAACTTTTACTGTTCAGGAGTTATGGTCCTTGGTATTTTAAGTCATTTCCTGCAATAATCCAAGAACCTTTCAACCAATGCTTTTCAAGTTACTAATGACAAAGTGGAGGTCAAGTTTGATATTGAAATATTCACTGTTTCCCTTGATTGCTTTAATGATGACACCACAATATGTAATAAAAATTTTGGAATGGTGTCATGTTGATAGGTTCTTGTTTATTATACTGTATTTTGTTAGAACACTGGAGAATCTATGGAAAGGATTTATTGCTCAAATTTAAAATATAAATACTAGTAGTTGTTGTTGATATATGTATCTATGAATAAATAAATATTCGGTCCCTAATAATGATTAGATTGATGGAAATTGACTACTATATCAGTATGAACTTGATTCTTGTCCCATATAAGTGTAAATAGTCCAATGTTAAGGTTACAGCTGGAAGGGGACATTTTATGTCATATGCAATACCCTTAGAATGCTTGTTATCTTTCTATTGATTGTAAAGACATTGTATGTTATATGCAATACCCTTAGAATGCTTGTTATCTTTCTATTGACTAAAGATGTTAAACCTAACTTTAAAAATGCTATTACAGATGGTCAGACATGGTGGTTGTCTAGGTTTAGGATTGGCTGCCATGGGAACAGCTAGACAAGGTGAGTAACTGTCTTACATCTCATGAAAGTAAATCTCTCCTTTGGTATATCCCTAAACAACTAAATCAAAAACTGAAACTTTCTTTTTTTTCTTTAGAAAAGTTTTGGTTTCTTGTTATTTTAATATCTTGTTTTGTATAAACTTTGAATTAAAGTACATTTCTTTGAAAAGTTGATTTTTACCCTTTTACCCTTTTTGCATTTTTTCTGTTTCTGTTATGTATAGAGAGAATTTTATGATAGTATAATTGTTCAGCAAAAAAAGATCTAGAAATAAGTCATCATGAACGAAATTGTCAATTGACCCTTAATAGTAGTTGTTGCCCTAGAAAGATGATTTTTACCCATTTTTGCCAAACTGTAAAAGCAAACATTTTCAGCCAAATAAGATCTACAAATAAGTGAGCTTGGCCCAAATAATCCATTGACCCCCTCATAGGAGTTTTTGCCCTTGAAAGATAGTTTTACTCATTTAATTAATTTTTGCAGAAACTATAATAAACAGAGAGAACTAACATAAATGTTCAGCAGAATAAGATCTAAAATAAGTCAAAATGGAAGTAATCGTAAAATGATTCCTTAGAGGAGTTATCACCATTTGCAAGATGAATTTTTTTTCCCCCAATTTATTTGTTTTTTACCAGAAACTATAATCATAGATAAGGAGAAAGAGTAAATATCATAAATGTTCAGCACAATATGATCTTCAAATAAGACAACATGGCAGAAATTGTCAACTGACCCCTTGTAGGAGATATTTCCATGGTATTTTTAAGTCGACAAGGACAAATTGTTAGACTCCTTATAAGATTTACTACCCATCAACAACAATTTTTTATAAATTTTTCCAATTATCTCAAAAACTTTAAAAGATAGGTCCAAACTGTAAACAGTATAAATGATCATCAATTCAAGGTCTACTAAAATATCATTAAATAAGATTTACAAACAAACATAACTGATTGCAATAAAGGTAAAAATCAATATCATATTTTTACCAGATGAGAGATTGAAGATCTTGGGAGCCTCTTATTGATGCATTAGTTGCACATATAGTTAGGATTATCCTATATCATTACCTCCTCCATCAAACATGAAAAAAAATTTATTTAACCCTGAAGTACAAATCTGAATATGTACATGTATGAATTAATTGCCACTAGAGAGTTGTAAATTATTCATATTCTGACTGAAAAACTTATTTAAACATGATGATTTTGTTTGTTTGTAGATATATATGAACAGTTAAAGTTTAATCTGTATCAAGATGATGCTGTTACAGGTAATATTTAGTGTAGTATATATGTCGTCAGAATTAATGTAGAATAAATGTCCTTGGAAATGTTAATAGAATGGAAAATCAACATTGTATGTTCTGTTGCAACTTTCTTCTGAATGTTATTTCTTACTAGAGTTCTAGGAAATATATGCTTATATTCACATCATGCAATATCTATGACTAGGCTGAAAACCAGTATCGATCAAAGATGTTTTGTATGGACTTATGCCCATTGGGAATGGATTTATGGAAAATCAACTTTAAAATCATTTTTTGCCTACTTTCCATCAGAGTTTAGTGAAGTTATACATCCACTCCAGGAGTGGGGAGAACACTGCAGTCACCTTGTCCGTCTGTCCATTGGTTCAACTTAACCACAGGAGAATAGGAAAATACCTTCTATCATTCATTGTTAATGTTTTTATTTCTCTACCATATAATTGGTAGATTATATTTTTTTCGTAAAAAGTTAAGTAATTCTTCTCTGCCATTTGATTACTCTCAGAAATTTTATAGATTAATCAAACTCTTTATAGGCACATTAAGAAATACAAATTATGATGATGTTTTGATAATTGTCATATTGTAAAGGTTTTTATTTTCAGAAACTAACATAAAATTTGATTTATGGACAGAATTATTTAGAAAAAATATAAGACAAAATTTGTAAATGCCAGCCTTTGCTCCTCTCTACAAATCAGTTACTAAGTACAAAATAGATTGAAATAGCATAACAATTATTTAACCAGCTAATAAATTTCTGTAAAATAAGCTGTTTAAAGGTATAAATAACTTCTTAATTTTAAGGAAAATAAGATTATTAGTTCTGAAATAACTAGAATTGATTTAAAGTAAAGCATGGGATGGAATTATAAATTATAAATATTTTTCGAAAAATCATTAGTAGTGATTCTGATAAAGAAAACTAAAGCAGTAAAATGGGAAATCAATTCATAAACTATTGACAAGAAAACAGAAGGACATACTATGATAAAGTGTTGCTCAGTTTACATTTTCTCAACAGATCAAAATGGCTATCAATGAGTATAATAATGTTTGGTATATAACTTAAGAATGATGGTAGTAAATTCCCTTTGATTTCATCTAATATTACAGAAATGTGTATAAGCTACCTTTAGATATCCTCTAATATAACAGAAGTGTGTCTCTGTTTATACAATATCTTTTAAGTTCCATTTGATATCATCCAGAAAATGATTAAGCAGGGAGGGGCTTGGTAATTGTAATCTAATAAAGACAGAAATTTTTCTATGTTCCATATTGATATTATCTAATGTAACAGAATTGTTTCTATTCCTTAACACTCATGTTTGGTTGTGCACATTTAATAAAGACAATACATTGTACTTACATGTTGAAAGGAAAGCAAACTGTGCAACATTTAATTTCATTGAACTACAGGCAGTGGATCACAACTTATTTTTGGGATTTTCTTAACTAATATTTCCATTTTAGATATTAGATAACCATTAATAAAGAATTTACTCTGGTCTTTGATACATAAATAAAGAACCACTTATTTTGACCTTATTAGCTGATTATAGTCAAACCTGTATTAAGCAGTCACTCTTGGGAAGTATCAAAAGTGACCGCTCAAGAGATGCCAACATCGCCCGTGGCAGGGATCAGGTCAAATTGTTTTAGTGTTTTCAATCTGTAAAGTTATCGTACTTGCAAGCAGTGAAATAAAATATGGTGGATCCCTGCACTGAAGAAAAATTTGAAATATGTTAATATTCGTGGAGAAATAAGTTGCTGATACTGTTTTCAATGGAAACTGAAAAGAGTGGAACAAGACGGAATTCAAAATTCACCTTCTATTGCGCGATGTCGGTTGTAAACGGGTTGTAATTTTCATTTTGACTTCGATATTGACAACATACATTTTTCGTCTTGAAGATTTTTGAAAGTTAAAAACATTAAAATGACCATTGTTAAAAGTTGAAATGTCAATTTTGTTCGAAAATAAGGTGACTTTTGACCACGTTAGACAGGTGACCACTGAAATTAATTAAATTATATAGAGAAAACGTTTGAGAGGGTCTGAAAATGACAGTAAGAGGAAGGTGACGGCTGAAACAAGGTGACCGTTAAGGCAGGTTTGACTGTATTTTTTTTTCACATTGTGCAAACAGACCGTCTGAGGGCTTCATAGCCAGTCAAGGTCGTAAAACACACCCATTCAAAACAGTGTGCACACTAACATGGATATATATATATATAATATTGGTCAGTTTGATTAGAGAAATTTTTATGTTATCAAATGAGAGATTTACACACACAAAAATTTACATCCAAACTAAATTTGATGGATACATGTGTTTCTAAAATAATTTTCATCATGTGTCCTCAGAGTTGCAAAGTTTGGACACATATGAATAATTGAGAGCATAAAAATCAAACCTTAGAGATCACATGGGAGCTTATGTCAGCTTTGATTAGTCAAACTTGTTTGGTTCTGAGCTTTCTTACTGGCTTGCAGAACAGATAGATTTATCATTGTCTAGTCTGGGAATACTGATAAGTGTGATAAAATGCATAACTAAATTAAAAACAGCAGATTAACCCTTGAATCAAAAAAATGAGGACTTGACAATTACGTTTTGTAATTCCCAGTGTTGAATACATATATATCTTTGTTATGATGCCATCTATCATACTTAAATCAGGTGGGAGCTGTATGAACATAAATGTCATAGGAAGATTTACTTAACTGATTGATAAATTAATCCAAGTCCTCTGAGACAATAACTTCAAAAAATCATTGTCTATGAGCATTTGTCATGCTAATGTTTTTAATATTGACTTTTAAGGAGCTTTAATTTGAATTTTTTTTATCATGTTAGGAACTTCAGAATTTATAAACATTTATTTTTATGAAACACCTTTATATATAATCTTATGTGTTTTACATAAATAAAACTTTTAAAGTGATCTATTTGCAATAGCAGGATTTGCATTTACAGTCCATTACTTTAGAGGACCTTTTTTGTTATTTTTGTTATTTCTGTCTGTCCATCTGTCCATCCCAAAGTTTCTTACAGCAAAATCTTCTACATTTTACTTTGGAATTGATATAATTTCTTCATACCATATGTTGCAGTATTTCAGATTCCAGTAGTAAGCTTTGAAGTTTGGCATTTCCCCATATGGAGAAGTTTGCCATGCAAAATATACAGATATCAAAATATACAGATATAAGGCATAGGGGAGGGTGTAAAACCTATTGATTTTGGGATCAGTATGTTAAAATTTCTCTGACCTTAAGACTGATCCACCTAAAATGTGCAAACAGGGCTATTTAAGGCTTGCTTTGACATCACCAAGGTACATAATCAATGACCCTTACTAATTCATGGGCAGCTCTTTGTCTAATGAAACTGAATGCCAAGATAACCAATGTTTAAAATAGTCAACATTATTTTATCTTAGCCTTACATTATGAAAGTATAGCTGAGGTGAGAATCAGATAATACTACCACAGATACAGAGTCATTGTGAGACAGAGGAAGAGTTACTCACATTTAGGAGTTTATAATGTCAATGTAAAATATATCAATATTGTCATTTAATACCTCATTTGAACACAACATGTGAAACTGATCAGGTTATCATAAGAAAGGCAAGCAATGAATATTTTTATGCCCCCACAACTAAAAGTTGGGGGCATATTGTTTTACCCTTGTCAGTCTGTCTGTCTGTCCATCCTTCCGTCGATCTGCCCCATTATGGGTATATAGTTATTCCAGATAACTCCTCCTACAGTTTGAATGCTAGGAAGTTTTCACTTTGCTGGATGTTTGTACATATATTGTAGGTGTGCATATGGTTAAGGTTTGTCACTATTCCAAGAACATGACAATGTGATATTTCCTGAGATAACAATCTATAGGAAGGTTTGTCACTCTTCCAAGAATATGACTGTGATATCTCATGAGGTGACAATCTATAGGAAGGTTTGTCACTCTTCCAAGAACATGACAATGTGATATTTCATGAGGTAACAATCTGTTGGAAGGTTTGTCACTCTTCTAAGAACATGACAATGTGATATTTCATGAGGTTACAATCTGTAGGAAGGTTTGTCACTCTTCCAAGAACATGACAATGTGATATTTCATGAGGTAACAATCTGTTGGAAGGTTTGTCACTCTTCCTAGAACATGACAATGTGATATTTCATGAGGTAACAATCAGTAGGAAGGTTTTTCACTCTTCCTAGAACATGACAATGTGATATTTCATGAGGTAACAATCTGTATGAAGGTTTGTCACTCTTCCTAGAACATGACAATGTGATATTTCATGAGGTAACAATCTGTATGAAGGTTTAACACTCTTCCAAGAATATTACAATGTGATATCTCATGAGGTGATAATCTGTAGGAAGGTTTGTCACTCTTCCTAGAACATGACAATGTGATATTTCACGAGGTAACAATCAGTAGGAAGATTTGTCACTCTTCCAAGAACATGACAATGTGATATCTTATGAGGTAACAATCTGTAGGAAGGTTTGTCACTCTTCCAAGAACATGACAATGTGATTTCTCATGAGGTGACAATCTTTAGGAAAGTTTTTTGCTGTTCAAGAACATGACAATGTGATATCTCATTGGGTTACATTCTGTAGGAAGGTTTGTCACTCTTCCAAGAACATGACAATGTGATTTCTCATGAGGTAACAATCTTTAGGAAAGTTTTTTGCTGTTCAAAGAACATGACAATGTGATATCTCATTGGGTTACATTCTGTAGGAAGGTTTGTCACTCTTCCAAGAACATGATAATGTGATATCTCATGAGGTGACAATCTGTAGGAAGGTTTGTCACTCTTCCAAGAACATGACAATGTGATATCTCATGAGGTGACAATCTGTAGGAAGGTTTGTCACTCTTCCAAGAACATGACAATGTGATATCTCATGAGGTGACAATCTGTAGGAAGGTTTGTCACTCTGTTATTCTACCACTGGAATGACCTGTCTTTTACCACTAGTGTGACAAATCTTTCTGCCACTAAATTCACCAATCCTTCTGCCACACAAAAGTCACCAATCTTTCTGCCACTAAACTGACCAACCTTTCTGTCACTATAGTTATCAATCATTCTTTCACTAAAGTGACTAATTGTTCAGTCGCTAAATTGACCAAACTTTCTGCCACTAAAGGGACCAATTTCATGGTTCTGCTGCAAAAGTGACAATCTTTCTGCCACTTTAATGACAAATAGTTTTTAATATAATAATAAAAATAGTAATAATAATAATAATAATAATGTTTATCCAGGTAAAGGCAATGAATAGAAATACATAATAAGTTTTTAAAACTTAGGTAAATACAACCTTATTAAAGATATAGTAAAGGTTGTGAATGAGGTACATCTAATGCCTTCACCCAAGGATGACCCATCAAACAATCTTATTTCCAATGGGGTCCAATATAAAGTGACCAATTATTTTGTCACTGAAGAGATTGGTCTCTCAGCTACTAAAGTGACCAATTATTCTGCAAATATAGTGACTATTTATTCTGCAACTTTAAAATTGACAAATTATTATGCAACTGAAGTGACCAATCTTTCTGCCACTAAAGTTAAAAATTATTAATATAAATAAGTAAAGTGACGTTTCTGCCTCTTAAGTGACTAAATATTCTACAAGTAAAGTGTCCAATCTTTCTTCCACTTAAGTGACTTAATTATTCTGTACCTAAAGTGACCAATTATTCTGTAACTAAAGTGACTAACTATTCACTTTTAAGCATGGTACCACACAGACAGATTTTTTTTTCAAATGAGAAAATAGCTATTCCACGCCTGCTATTTTTGTTACTTTTATAAATTTTGACTTGGATGGAGAGTTGTCTCATTGGCACTCATACCACATCTTCTTATATCTATATATAATCTACTGTTATGGATAAAACTTTGCAGGATTGTGAACATTGCAGAAGATATTATAAATTAATATAAAACATTGTAAAAATTAGATGTGGTATGATTGCCAATGAGACAACTATCCACCCAAGTTCAAATGAAGTGGATGTAAGCAATTATAGGTAACCGCACAGCCTTCAACAATGGAAAACACCCTTACCGTATAGTTGGCTATAAAAGGCCCCAACATGAAAAATATGAAACAATTCAATTGAGAAAACATAATTTATAACAAAACAATTTACTAAAAAAAAATATGACAGACATGAACCAACGACAACCAGTGAACTACAGGCTCCTGACATGGGACACGCACATAAGGAATGTGGCGGGGTTAAACATGTTTGTGAGGGCTCAACCTGCCCCCTAACCCGGGACAGTGGTGTTACAGCACAACATATATAAGAACATAATATAAAAATCAGTTTATTCCTACAATTTTAAAATCACTGGCTGATTTGAGCTAAAACATACTAGTAATTTAATTTTTATTTCTGAATAGAAACAAATTTCAGCTAGAGAATATAAAATTGTCCAGAAAAAGAAAGTGATTTTGTGTAGGTTGATTGACTGGGAATTATGTTTTGTAGGATTAGATTTCTGTCGTATCAAATTAGATTTAGGATTTCTATTGTGGCTTGACAGTTGATTATAGCATGTTATAAAACAATTGACATTTGTGAAGAATGTACTGTTTGTTGTTGACATCTTCATTATGAAGACAAAACCTCAACCACATTTCTGCCACTTTACTATTTTTGTTTATAATTTTATTTTCCCTTATTCTCATCTTTACAATGAGCACTCTTGTCATGGCTTTTAATTTGTTGTATATTGTATAAAGATCCTATTTTCCTCAACATTTATTTAGCTGTCGACAAGTATTATGTGGAATAGAATTAGAAATTGCAGGAGAGAAATAAAAACTCATTTGTTTTGGAAGCCTTGTTTCTGACAACTTTTATTAATGTTTTCTCAATGGAAAATAGATTTTGCTGACAAGTGTTAACGGCTTGTTAACCCAGCATTTAAATTTCAACAAAGTTCAAATAGAAAAATAGCACATTTTTCTATGTCAGTTTCAAGGTTTCATAGTTTAATTCATAAAGTGCAATGTAATTTGATCATTCCAAAATATTGAAATGACACTATCTGGAGACAAATTAAGTAAGAAAGTTTATAATTTTAACTGATAAAACAATGTCCAGAACAAAAGAATCATTTTAAGTATAGAACACAACCTCCAATGAGCTTTAAGAGTAGGTGGATGTAGATATCATGGTATTTAAAAAAAATAAGGAGATGTGGTATGATTGCCAATGAGACAACTATCCACCCAAGTTCAAATAAAGCGGATGTAAGCAATTAATATAGGTAGACCGTACGGTCTTCAACAATGAGACAAACCCATACTATATAGTCGGCTATAAAAAATGTGAAACAATTCAATTGAGAAAAATAACTGCCAAATTTATAACAAATCAATTTACCAAAAAGACAGAACTAACCAACGACAACCACTGAACTACAGGCTACTGACTTGGGACAGGCACATAAAGAATGTGGCAGGGTTAAACATGTTTGTGAGGGCTCAACCCTCCCCCTAACATGGGAAAGTTCATTTCCTATACATATCTGTTACCAGGGGATAAAAAAACATTATCAAACATAAAACTGGAAACAAATATTTCTTTTTCACTTTTTCAAACATTAAAATTGACCTGACTACACAAATATTGATGCTATCTGCTATAGTTGCACTTCATTCTCATAAAGCATGGCCTTTGGTAGCAGGAAGTAAAACAAATGATTTGATAAATGGTTCTAATTAAAGCTAAATTATTTTTTCTTCAAACATGGAAATAATGGCCTCAAACTTATTGTCAAGAGTGATTAATTATATAAATTAAATGTGATGATGGCCTGTAGTTATATGATGAAGTTGCCATTAAATCCATAAAGTATTAACAGAACTATCTGACTAAGTAAATACCTAGAAGTAACAAGACTTTCAAAGTAATACTTTATAATAGTGCCTATAGTTCAACTTTTTTTTTTATATTTGACTATTATATTGAACTGATGCTATGGTGTTTGTCTGTCATTGTTAAGGATGTTTGTCTGTCATTGAACTGATGCTATGGTTTTTGTCTGTCATTGTAAAGAATGTTTGTCTGTCATTGAACTGATGCTATGGTGTTTGTCTGTCATTGTTAAGGATGTTTGTCTGTCATTGTTAAGGATGTTTGTCTGTCATTGTTAAGGATGTTTGTCTGTCATTGTTAAGGATGTTTGTCTGTCATTGTTAAGGGTGTTTGTCTGTCATTGTTAAGGGTGTTTGTCTGTCATTGTTAAGGATGTTTGTCTGTCATTGTTAAGGATGTTTGTCTGTCATTGTTAAGGGTGTTTGTCTTGTTTTTTGTTGTTGCTTTTTTTCTAGTTGACTTATTGGACCTCTGTGGAGATATACTTCAAAAGAAAAGAATATTTCCACTGAAAATTTTCAAGATGTTCATAGGATTTTAAATTGAAACCAGTGTACACAACTTATAATCTAATTTTTGTTTGGACCTCTTTAATAGTTTTCCTAATTTAAAACCAATAATTAATATAATTTTTATCCAGAATGTCTGCAACTAAAATATCTTTCCAACATCTCTCTCTATATACTCCTGGTTACAGGAATATATAGAAATTGTGCTGTCACTTTGTTTGTTTGTTCCATCATTTATTTACTGTCCATTCTTTCAATCATTTCTTGTTCATCTATATAAAATTGCATCTTCAATTCCTCCACCCCTCACTGCTGGTATATTATCTTCTGAGCTAAACAATTCACATGTTATGCCTAGTCACAATAGGAACTAAAAGATTTGTTAGACAACTACAGACCAAAATTCATTTTGCCTAAACTTTCCAATATTTTTGAAAAATATGTCTGTAAACATCTTTTTGGAAGTACACCACTAATTCATGGCCCCATTGCTTTCTATGTTAAATTCCTCAATTTCAAGCAGACACAGCTCTTTTGTTTCAAGTTCAAATAAAGTGACAATCATTGCATGTCAAAGCAACACTTTACGGTGTCTTGTACTGGAAAAATCAACATACCTTTAATGGCATATAAGAAAGAACTGGTTCCCGGAACTTCGGATGTACCAAAACAGGTACTTCAGATCTGACATACAGGCAAAAAGTACCCTCTTTATAAAATTTGGTGCAGTTTTTTTAATATTTAAAATTATAAGTCAAAAAGTGTTCTACAATGATCACCAGTCATTAAGCTTTCATTTGATACCAACAATACCTAAATATTCTACATATTTTGAAAGTTACACTCATGCGTAGGAACTATTTTGTGCTAAATATGTACTACTTTCTGGTATGTGCTTTCTGGCCGGGCCGAATTAGTGGTGTTACACCCTTGAGATATCTATTGAAATACAAACTCCTTCATGCCAGTCAGACTGGTTTTCGAAGCCACCATTAATATTCCTGTCATACAGCTTTACTAAAACTTTTATTGACCAGTGGTTGAAAGCCATTGTCATAGTTTTAGAAACGAGGAATCTGCTATGTTATCAAGGGACTGAAATTAATCATGACAATGTGAACCTTCTTGAACTAATGTTTTCTAAATGAGCTTTGCCATAAATATACAAAAATGATGTAGTATTGAATATGTGACTTTTTCAACCTTTTTCACAACTCCAACTGAGGAAAACCTATTTAGAAAGATAATTATACACATGACTGTTAATAATAAGTAGCTCAGGTAGACTACATTGTAATTAAAAGATGGTGTGAAGACATTGACGTCATTTTCATGTAATGATTAGAGCTAATTAAAGTGTAAATTGAATGATAAATTATTAACACATCCTACATATTTCACACCAATAGAAAATCTCTGCTTTGTGATATGAGTACATCTAGCAGTAAATCAAGGTGATGCGGAATATGTACATATGGAAATATATTTTCTTTGAAATTATTATCTCAAAACAGGAGGTATAAAATTAAGCCCTGTAATTTGCAAAATTAGTTAATTCTTGCAGTCCTGTCAAAATTAGATAATTGTATAGATAAATGAGTAGGATGACATAACATTGACACTTCAGTGCTTGAATGTCATTTGTGATGACATTATGATATAATAGCCACATAAAAAATCACTGATTTTCCTTCAATGCCAGAAGTTTTAAGACTTTAAGCAAATAAGTGAGATGAAATTGAAAAAAAAAATTAGTGTTGATGAGTGGCAGACTTAATGATTTTGAACATCAGAAAGATATTATTTGAGAAATTTATAATATTCTTTGAATTTTAATTCAATAAGCTTAATAAATTATCTTATTATACCTTTTTTTTTAATTTTGTATTATATACAGCCAAATTTGTCATTTGTGAATATGTGTGATGAACTGTACATTTACTGAATAACTAATCCAAGCATTTGAATGCCAAAGGATATTCAATAAGTGACCAAACATTCAGAAATGCATGTATAGGTTGAATATTTTGTATATTTGAACTATTGAAATTTATAGTTATTCTTATTATATTGATCTTAATGTAAAACATTTTGTGAAATCTCAGTTTTAATTTGACAGGGAAATTACGGTATTTCATTGCAACCATTGTAATAATGTGTAATTACATGTTCCAAAAGAAGCAATTGTCACCCTCTAATTGAAAAGGTATAATGGATTAGTAATGAAAGTTTTCCCAAATCAGAGGCCTCTTAAAATTAATATTCTTTGCTTTTAGAAATGGCTCCCTCTAACCTTTGAAGTTTTGTTGATTTGTTTTGTAAAGTTTACAACAAAGAATTATTAAATTTCTCTACTGCCTCAGTGGTCTTGTGGTAGATTGCAGGAGATCCTTGGTTCCATCTCCTGCAAGGTCAAACTAGAGACTTGCTACTGGCCACTTAGCACATGGCAATTAGCAATAGGACCTAGACAAAAAAACAGGGAAATAAAACCCTTTTTGGCCTTTGAAATCTCCAAGTTTAAACTCTACAATAAATTACGCTTGGTTTTATTTTATTTCAGGTGAAGCAGCAGGGTTAGCCATGGGGCTGGTTATGTTGGGAACAAAACATGCAAATGCTATAGAGGACATGTTAGCAGTAAGTATTCAACATGAACATTTAGTAATTGGTTATGGGTAATACCGGTACATCAAGTTTAAAAGTTACTTTTGTAAAATGCCAAATGGGTCACATTATATAAATGTTTTCAGAAAAGAATGAAATAGATGAATAAGCATAATGTTATATCCATTGTAATGAACCATTAGAAAATACCATGACTGGAAAGCATTTTACAGAAGACAAGATAAGAAAAGCATTTTACAGAAGACAACATAAGAAAAGCATTTTTATAAATTGATTTACCTTTTAACCTTGACACTTATAAAACACAAAACTATGTCACCATTTGTTTAACAGTATATCAAGCATGTAAAGTGCAAAGTATGATAAGAAAGGAGGCCAGTAATTAAATAGCAGAAAAATTATTGCTTCTATGAACAGTATTTAAAACTGACTTTGTCCCAGTTTTCCACTCATGCTAAGAAACATTGTCTGCCAGTAATTTAATAGCAGAAAAAATTATTGCTTCTATGAACAATATTTTAAACTGACTTTGTCCCAGTTTTTTACTTGTGCTAAGAAACAAGGCCAGTAATTTAATTGCAGAAAAAAATATTGCATCTATGAACAGTATTTAAAACTGACTGTCCCAGTTTTCTACTTAACACAGTTATATTGGTAAATATTCAATCAAATTTCAAGTATTAAGACATTAAATATGAAATACAATGCTTTAATGGTTGTCAGCTGTAACAGTTTGAATTTTATTTCACTTAAGATCATCTCCCTGGGAGACATTGTTTCATATATCATCAATTTGAAAGGAAAGGTGTCTTGTAAAGAGGATTTTTTTCTTCTGCCTGTATCTTTATGTATTTTTTTCTAGTGATTGGTTTATTTTTTTTTTCTAATGTATAAATGAGCCTTAAAGTTGATTATGTTTGTACACCTTGTCCCTTGACAACTGAACTTACAGTATTTCTTCTATCTGGAAAGTGTAGTAGACAAATAAAGCAATTTACCCTGTATAGTGAAATATCCTTAATTCAATTCTGCTCACAAACATTTTACCAGATCATTTTTTTTCCACTCTGTTTAGCTGTGAATTTTGTTTTTGCTGTCAAATTCTGGGATTCTTCTGTATAGTGCATTATCTCAAATCTGCATTTATTTTACAAACCTTTGAATGAATTAAATTGGGTTTCATCTCCAGCCTGGTCAAACCTAGACTTAAAAATTGGTATTTGCTGTTTCTACACTAAGTACATGACATGTCTGCAAGCCAACTGTTACCTTTTTGTCGAGCCTTCGACTTTAGTCGAAAAAGCGAGACATAGCGATCCTACATTCCGTCGGCGTCGTCGTCGGCGGCGTCCACAAATATTCACTCTGTGGTTAAAGTTTTTGAAATTTTAATAACTTTCTTAAACTATCCTGGATTTCTACCAAACTTGGACAGAAGCTTGTTTATGATCATAAGATAGTATCCAGAAGTAAATTTTGTAAAAATAAAATTCCATTTTTTCCGTATTTTACTTATAAATGGACTTAGTTTTTCTGCCGGGAAATATTACATTCACTCTGTGGTTAAAGTTTTTAAAATTTTAATAACTTTCTTAAACTATCCTGGGTTTCTACCAAACTTGGATAGAAGCTTGTTTATGACCATAAGATAGTATCCAGAAGTAAATTTTGTAAAAAAAAAAATTCATTTTTTCCTTATTTTACTTTTAAATGGACTTAGATTTTCTGCCAGGAAACAACACATTCACTCTGTGGTTAAAGTTTTTAAAATTTTAATAACTTTCTTATACTATTTTGGATTTGTACCAAACTTGGACAGAAGCTTGTTTATGATCAAAAGCTAGAATCTAGAAGTAAATTTTGTAAAAATAAAATTCCATTTTTTCCGTATTTTACTTTTAAATGGACTTAGATTTTCTGCCAGGAAACAACACATTCACTCTGTGGTTAAAGTTTTTTAAATTTTAATAACTTTCTTATACTATTTTGGATTTGTACCAAACTTGGACAGAAGCTTGTTCATGATCTAATGCTAGTATCTAGAAGGAAATTTTGTTTTCTTCCAGTTAACATTACATTCAGTCTGCAGTTTAAGTTTTTAAACATTTATTAGATTCATAAACTATCCTGGATTTTTACCAAACTTGGACAGAAGCTTCTTACATTCAAAAGATAGTATCAAGAGGAATATTTTTATTGATTTACTTCCTCATTTTTGTTGAGGCTGCGATTAACAGAAAAAGTAGGCGAGACACTGGGTTCCTCGGAACCCTTACGAATTTTTTGAACAAGCAGGTTTAAAAGTTGGCTCAGTGTGTCATTCTATTACAGGGATCATGGTCATATATGATTAATATTTTTTGTCCTGATATACAAGTAATATTTGCCATTGGACATTAAACACCAATCTGTCCATTCATCCAAGCACCATTTCTCCATTATGTAAATAAATTGTACATCTTTTATGTGGTTTCTGCAGTAGGGATTTCCTCAGATAAAGTTTTAAACTCTTTGCATCTCCTCCAAAACCACTGAAACTTAAATCCCTGTTCTATTTTGTGTATTTGCTTTCCGTCCTAAGATTAGATTAGTCTTACATTATTACTGTAAGCTTTGATTAGTAATTATGGTGTACATAGATATAGCCCAAAAAGCAGTTGAATGTTAAATTTGGCTTAGAAGTCTCCTAAACTTTTGGGAACTTTTGCCAAAAAAGTTATGATAAGCACATTTTGACCTTGTACTGCTAGAGGAGGTAAGAACTTCTCCATTTCATTCCTCTGTCAGAAACAAGTGGAGGCTACTTAATTTATGTAATACCTAGATTCAACAGTTTTCCTTCATCATTATTCAATATTAGTACAGTGATCGCATACATAAGGAAGATGTTCACCTACTGTTTTGGACAGATTTGCATATATTATTTTTATACGACCGCAAAAAATTTTTTGTGGTCGTATATTGGTATGACGTTGGCGTCGTCGTCGTCGTCGTCCCGCGTCATCGTCCGAAGACGCATTGGTTTTCGCACTCCAACTTTAGTTTAAGTGAATGGATCTCTATGAAATTTTACCATAAGGTTCAATACCACAAAAGGAAGGTGGGGATTGATTTTGGGGGTTATGGTACCAACAGTTAAGGAATTAGGGGCCAAAAATAAGCATTTTCTAGATTCCAGACAATAACTGTGGAACGGTGTATGGATCTCTCTGAAATTATACTACAAGTTTCCAAACCACAAAGGGATGGTTAGGATTTGCTTTGGGGGTTATTGCTCAAACCGTTTAAGAATTAGGGGCAAAAAAGGGGGAAAAACAAGGTTGTCCTCATTAATGGACAAATACTTTAGTACAAAACATAATTTAAAGCAGTGTAAGGGAGATAAATCAAATACATCATTGAAATTATCTCCCTTACACTGCTTTTAAATTATGTATAAAGTAATGGTTAATGAACAATTAAGATAATTTAAAACAGTGTAAGGGAGGTAATCCAAATACAACGTTTTGGTTACTTCCCTTACACTGCTTTTAAATTATGTTTAAAGAAATGCATATTTATAAAGGAAGACCAGTATGGCGCATTAGATTTGTAAAATCTTTGACCACATTTATTTATTTGTTATGCCGAATCTAACTGTGTATTTAGATTTTTAATTTTGGGTCCAGTTTTCAAATTGGTCTACATTAAGGTCCAAAGGGTCCAAAATTAAACTTTGTTTGATTTTAACAAAAATTGAATATATGGGGTTCTATGATATGCTGAATCTAAACATGTATTTAGATTTTTGATTTTTGGCCCAGTTTTCAAGTTGGTCCAAATTGGGGTCCAAAATTAAACTTTGTTTGATTTCAACAAAAATTGAATATATGGGGTTCTTTGATATGCTGCATCTAAGATTTTTTATTTGTGGACCCCGCTATCAAATTGGTTCATATTGAGGTCAAAAGGGTCCAAAATTAAACTTTGTTTGATTTCATCAAAAATTTAATTATTGGGGTTCTTTGATATGCCAAATCTAACCGTGTATTTAGATTTTTAATTTTGGGTCCCGTTTTTTGAATTGGTCTACATTAAGGTCCAAAGGGTCCAAAATAAAACTTAGTTTGATTTTAACAAAAATTGAATTTTTGGGGTTCTTTGATATGCTGAATCTAAACATGTGTTTAGATTTTTGATTATGGGACCAGTTTTCAAGTTGGTCCAAGTTGGGGTCCAAAATTAAACTTTGTTTGATTTCAACAAAAATTGAATATATGGGGTTCTTTGATATGCTGAATCTTACCATGTATTTAGATTTTTTATTTGTGGGCCCGCTATCAAATTGGTTCATATTGAGGTCAAAAGGGTCCAAAATTAAACTTTGTTTGATTTCATCAAAAATTTAATTATTGGGGTTCTTTGATATGCCAAATCTAACCGTGTATTTAGATTTTTAATTTTGGGTCCCGTTTTTTGAATTGGTCTACATTAAGGTCCAAAGGGTCCAAAATAAAACTTAGTTTGATTTTAACAAAAATTGAATTTTTGGGGTTCTTTGATATGCTGAATCTAAACATGTGTTTAGATTTTTGATTATGGGACCAGTTTTCAAGTTGGTCCAAGTTGGGGTCCAAAATTAAACTTTGTTTGATTTCAACAAAAATTGAATATATGGGGTTCTTTGATATGCTGAATCTTACCATGTATTTAGATTTTTTATTTGTGGGCCCGCTATCAAATTGGTTCATATTGAGGTCAAAAGGGTCCAAAATTAAACTTTGTTTGATTTCATCAAAAATTTAATTATTGGGGTTCTTTGATATGCCAAATCTAACCGTGTATTTAGATTTTTAATTTTGGGTCCCGTTTTTTTAATTGGTCTACATTAAGGTCCAAAGGGTCCAAAATTAAACTTAGTTTGATTTAAACAAAAATTGAATTCTTGGGGTACTTTGATATGCTGAATCTAAACATGTGTTTAGATTTTTGATTATGGGACCAGTTTTCAAGTTTGTCCAAGTTGGGGTCCAAAATTAAACTTTGTTTGATTTCAACAAAAATTGAATATATGGGGTTCTTTGATATGCTGAATCTAACCATGTATTTTGATTTTGGACAATGGACCATAATAGGTAAATTAAAAAAATTGAAGTTCTTAGACCACATTCTTTCTGTGTCAGAAACCTATGCTGTGTCAAATATTTAATCACAATCCAAATTCAGAGCTGTATCAAGCTTGAATGTTGTGTCCATACTTGCCCCAACTGTTCAGGGTTCGACCTCTGCGGTCGTATCAAGCTGCGCCCAGCGAAGCATTTTATTTAAGTCTGTGGGTATAACTACCTAGGAAACTACCATATTTATGCATTTGACTGATTGCGACTATGATAATTGATAAATTCTTACACTTATGACACTGTGTGGCTATTCTTCAAAACGGCAACATTTAATGAAGGCTGGTCCAGACAAGGTTTGGTCTTGGTTAGACTTTTATCTCAATGTATTAAATTACTCTCATTAAGAATGGCACATGGTTCTTAGTTAAACTACTTTAAGTAAGTTAGAGGCCAAATATCAGCTTTGATTACAGCAGTTTAAACCTTAGTTTAAATAGATTTTAATTTGGTAAAACTGAAAGTTTTATGTAAATGTGTTCATGCCTCCGCCGTAACGGAAGGGGCATTAAGTTTTACCCTTGTCCAGCTGTAAGTCCGTCTGTCCGTCCATCCGTTTGCCCCGAAATTGGTTTCCGTTTCTTTAACTTTAGTTTGCCTCAACCAAATGTTTTGAATCTTATACATAATGCTTATTACCACAAAACACAGATCAAGTCTGAATTTGGGTAGCGTCACTTTTACCTTTCTAGAGTTATGCCCCTTTACAAATGGAAAAATTGCTGAATTTTTCGTTTCCGTTCTCTAACTTAGATTTGCCTCAACCAAATGTTATAAAACTTATACACAATGCTTATTATCACAAAACTCAGATCAAGTACGAATTTAGGTAGCATCACTTTTACCGTTCTTGAGTTATGTCCCTTTATAACATTATGTGCAAGTGGGGGCATCATCTGTGTCCCATGGACACATTCCCCATTTATTAAATGTTGGTTTTTTTTAAATGATTGCAGCCTTATTGTGAATACTTATATAAAAGCTTTAAAACACTGCCACACATTATTTTGGCCTTCTGAAGTCGTGAACCTCTTAAGTCGTGCTAGGGACTTATAACAGCTTTAAAACACTGCCACACATTCTTTTGGCCCTCTGAAGTCATGAACCTCTTAAGTCATGCTAGGGACTTATAACAGCTTTAAAACACTGCCACACATTCTTTTGGCCCTTTGAAGTCATGAACCTCTTAAGTCATGCTAGGGACTTATAACAGCTTTAAAACACTGCTACACATTTATTTGGCCTTCTGAAGTCATGAACCTCTTAAGTCATGCTAGGGACTTATAACAGCTTAAAAACACTGCCACACATTCATTTGGCTCTCTGAAGTCATGAACCTCTTAAGTCATGTTAGGGACTTATAACAGCTTTAAACACTGCCACACATTCATTTGGCCCTCTGAAGTCATGAACCTCTTTTAAGTCATGCTAAGGACTTATAACAGCTTTAAAACACTGCCACACATTCTTTTGGCCCTCTGAAGTCATGAACCCCTTAAGTCATGCTAGGGACTTATAACAGCTTTAAAACTCTGCCACACATTCATTTGGCCCTCTGAAGTCATGAACCTCTTAAGTCATGCTAGGGACTTATAACAGCTTTAAAACTCCGCCACACATTCATTTGGCCCTCTGAAGTCATGAACCTCTTAAGTCATGCTAGGGACTTTTGTCATTTTTGTCATTTAGTGTGAAGGGCTGATCTTTGCTTGTCTCTGTTAAATCAGTGATTTGGAGCTTGACGTGTTGTATAGATACCTGTCTATTGTTGAAGACAGCATACTGACCTCCATAAGTCCTCTTTTCTATTATTGGTAGCTGTATCATTGACTTATTCATCACACCACCTTTTGTTCATACATAATAACACAAAAAAGGACAACAATAATTACCAAAGATATTGAACAGCACAACAGATTACATCAGACTCCACCAATAAGCATGGGAATGGCCTTACTGTACATAATTAAAATGAAATGTTACCTCGGATAGATTTAAGCTGATACATAATTTTCCACACTGTCATAAATATAATAATAGATACATTCATGAAAAAAACCTTCTCCAAGTATTTAGTAAAAATGACATCTATAAGAAGATAAGACGGATGGGATTGTTAATAGTTTGGAGGGGAAATTAATTTTCTATGTGATGTTTGTTTCACTACCTTACCAATTCCATTTCATTGTTTAATAACTTGATTGGAAAGTATTTATGTCTCAGCTTAGAATTAACAAATCATTCTCCCTCAACTGATTATCACAGACAATATTAGCTGGCAGCCCTTTATGGATTGCATGAAGATAAACTCGGCTATTTGTCAATAAAACTTTCCTTATAGGGGGATTTGTATAGAATAATGAATGAATGGAAATACAGATTTTTTTTATTCCTCAATACTTAAAGTTCAAATTTTGTCTCTAATATATATCAAAAAGTTCTATAGTATATATATTAATATCCAGACAGAATGAGAACTTAAATCTTGAGAAGAAAATAAGAAATGTAAAGAAACTACTCATGACATGTTGTCTTGTAAAATTTACAAGAGATCATTTGTCTTTATTGTTTGTTAAAAGATATGTTTCAGACATGCTCTCTTTGACTCATTGGACCATCTTGTTTGTTTCTTTTTATGCCATGGTGTATAGTGACCCATATATAATTTCTGTATATTTTATACATTGGAAACCCCTAAGTTGTCTTTATTTCTGTATATATTATACATTGGAAACCCCCTATGTTGTCTTTATTCCTCTATGTCGTCTTTATTTCTGTATGTATTATACGTTGGAAACCCTCTATGTCGTCTTTATTTCTGTATATATTATATGCTGGAAACCCTCTATGTCGTCTTTATTTCTGAATATATTATACGTTGGAAACCCTCTATGTCGTCTTTATTTCTGTATGTATTATACGTTGGAAACCCTCTATGTCGTCTTTATTTCTGTATGTATTATACGTTGGAAGCCCTCTATGTCGTCTTTATTTCTGTATATATTATACGTTGGAAACCCTCTATGTCGTCTTTATTTCTGTATGTATTATACGTTGGAAACCCTCTGTGTCGTCTTTATTTCTGTATGTATTATAGGCTGGAAACCCTCTGTGTCGTCTTTATTTCTGTATGTATTATATGCTGGAAACCCTCTGTGTCGTCTTTATTTCTGTATGTATTATACGTTGGAAACCCTCTGTGTCGTCTTTATTTCTGTATGTATAATACGTTGGAAACCCTCTGTGTCGTCTTTATTTCTGTATGTATTATACGTTGGAAACCCTCTGTGTCGTCTTTATTTCTGTATGTATTATACGTTGGAAACCCTCTGTGTCGTCTTTATTTCTGTATGTATTATACGTTGGAAACCCTCTGTGTCGTCTTTATTTCTGTATGTATTATACGCTGGAAACCCTCTGTGTCGTCTTTATTTCTGTATGTATTATACGTTGGAAACCCTCTGTGTCGTCTTTATTTCTGTATGTATTATACGCTGGAAACCCTCTGTGTCGTCTTTATTTCTGTATGTATTATACGCTGGAAACCCTCTGTGTTGCTTTATTTCTGTATGTATTATACGCTGGAAACCCTCTATGTCGTCTTTATTTCTGTATGTATAACCCTCTGTGTCGTCTTTATTTCTGTATGTATAACCCTCTGTGTCGTCTTTATTTCTGTATGTATTATACGCTGGAAACCCTCTGTGTCGTCTTTATTTCTGTATGTATTATACGTTGGAAACCCTCTGTGTCGTCTTTATTTCTGTATGTATTATTCGTTGGAAACCATCTATGTCGTCTTTATTTATGTATGTATTATACGTTGGAAATCCTCTATGTCGTCTTTATTTCTGTATATATTATACGCTGGAAACACTCTATGTCGTCTTTATTTCTGTATGTATTATACGCTGGAAACCCTCTATGTCGTCTTTATTTCTGTATGTATTATACGCTGGAAACCCTCTATGTTGTCTTTATTTCTGTATGTATTATACGCTGGAAACCCTCTGTTGTCTTTATTTCTGTATGTATTATACGTTGGAAACCCTCTATGTTGTCTTTATTTCTGTATGTATTATACGTTGGAAACCCTCTATGTTGTCTTTATTTCTGTATATATTATACGTTGGAAACCCTCTATGTCGTCTTTATTTCTGTATATATTATACGCTGGAAACCCTCTATGTCGTCTTTATTTCTGCATATATTATACGTTGGAAACCCTCTATGTCGTCTTTATTTCTGTATATATTAAACATTGGAAACCCTCTGTGTTGTCTTTATTTCTGTATGTATTATACATTGGAAACCCTCTATGTTGTCTTTATTTCTGTATATATTATACGTTGGAAACCCTCTATGTCGTCTTTATTTCTGTATGTATTATACGTTGGAAACCCTCTATGTTGTCTTTATTTCTGTATATATTATACGTTGGAAACCCTCTGTGTTGTCTTTATTTCTGTATGTATTATACGCTGGAAACCCTCTATGTCGTCTTTATTTCTGTATATTTTATATGTTGGAAACCCTCTATGTTGTCTTTATTTCTGTTTAAAGCATATTCTGTGATCTGTCATCGTCTTCATATTTGTGTAGTGCATGCTCTTAGTCGAAGCATATTATTTATCAAATTATAAGTGGTAGTAGTCATGTGAAGAAATTGATGACATCCTGGCATGACAAACTTACAAATATGTGTAAATATTGTTTGTATTATCTTGCCATTACATTCAGCTTTAAACCAAACTTAATTTACTGAGTGTTACTAAAGTTGTTATCCAATGTAAACACATTTTGTTTACTTTTTATTTTGCATCAAATTTCGTAATCATTGTTGTTCTTTAATTATTAGTCTTTACTACTTATTTATTTAGATCCTTAGAATCCTATTTTATGTCTAACAGAACTAAAATAAACTTCATTTTACTGGCTTCATTCCTTGTAAAACTACTATTTTGATGTTATTTTGGTGTTAGATAAACTGATTACAATTTGTCAACCCATCCTAAATGGTTAGCATTCCATGACATGTGCTTAGCCTGGTTGGAGAGTTCACTGACATTTATAATGGTAAACTAACTGTATAAATGACCATTTATAATAGTAAATGTTTAAATTAAGTCTCAAGAAATGTGTTGTTTATCAAGTTAATTTATTAGGAGTTATAAATAATCAATACCCTATTAGGTTATTGTGTTGGACAGAAGAGTGTTTCTAGGAGAGTCTCAGATAGCATAGGATTTCCAGTCACTGTACTTCTAATGTATTTATTAATAACAGTCAACAGATGACTAGGTTTCTTTGTGGAAAGCATTCTGCTACTTGTCAAATCAAATACAACAATTTATCAAATGAAACATTTTTTCCCAATTCCACAAAGACTCTTGATATTAGAAAAACAAATATTGACACTGTATACAAGTTAAAGTTCTTCTAAGTATAATTGTATTTAATAAAAATTTGCATATTATCTGACATAAAGGAAAAACAAGAATTAAAAACTATTGAATCAGAAATCAACTGTAAATCCCTCTAACAAATGTCACCATCATCACCAAACTTTAAACAGACATCAACCATCAACCCTCAAACATGCATCATCACCAAACTTTAAACAGACATCAACCATAAACCCTTAAGCATGCATCATTACCAAACTTTAAACAAACATCAACCATCAACCCTCAAGCATGCATCATCACAAAACTTCAAACAAATGTCACCATCAACCCTCAAAAATGCATCATCACCAAACTTTAAACAAATGTTACCATCAACCCTCAAAAATGCATCATCGCCAAACTTTAAACAAATGTTACCATCAACCCTCAAAAATGCATCATCACCAAACTTTAAACAAGCATAACCATCAACCCTCAAGCATGCATCATCACAAAACTTCAAACAAATGTCACCATCAACCCTTAAGTATGCATCATCACCAAACTTCAAACAAATGTTACCATCAACCCTCAATCATGCATCATCTCCAAACTTCAAACAAATGTCACCATCAACCCTCAAACATGCATCACCAAACTGTAAACAAGCATAACCATCAACCCTCAAACATGCATCATCACCGAACTTTAAACAAGCATAACCATCAACCCTTAAGCATGCATCATCACCAAACTTCAAACAAATGTCACCATCAACCCTCAAACATGCATCATCACCGAACTTTAAACAAGCATAACCATCAACCCTTAAGCATGCATCATCACCAAACTTCAAACAAATGTCACCATCAACCCTCAAACATGTATCACCACCAAACTTTAAACAAGCATAACCATCAACCCTTAAGCATGCATCATCACCAAACTTCAAACAAATGTCACCATCAACCCTCAAACATGCATCATCACCAAACTTTAAACAAGCATAACCATCAACCCTAAAGCATGCATCATCACCAAACTTCAAACAAACACCACTATTTACCCTCAGTTACACATAGCTGTCCTCCCTCAAACTTACTTTAGGACTTACCTTCAACACACATTCAGATAAAACATCATCTTCATCAAAAAGTTGTCACTAGTCACAATAACATTACTGAAAAGTAAATCAATTAAAATATCAATCAAGTTCTCTATTAAAACAATTGTTCAAGTTATTAGGGAAAAATTACATTCTTACATAATACAAAATGAAAAATTAAAGGAAAAATTATTTGGATTGAATTTCACTTTGCAAAACTTCTTCTTCCTATAATCCATTATAAAATGTGAATCTGTATTTATCAAAGTTGAATTACATGTTAACATGCAAATATTGATGTTACTAAATTTTCTTTATAAAATAAGACTAATCATAGTTATAGATTATAGTGATGTTCCAATGACGTATACTCGTCACATAGAGCAGGTGTCTCTATGGAATTGTGTTTAAAGATGACATCTAACATCATTGTGTCTTATTTTATTCTTAACTTCAGTTCTGATTTAAAGACTCAATTTGTCAAATAGTTCCTGTGATTAACTACAAATTCTTGTAATTAATGTAAATGTCTAAAAATAAAAAAATTTATTAGTTTTTTGTAAAAATCTGATTACAAATATATTTTATGAATTTCATAAAGCAAGTGTTAGAAATTTTACCTGCATCGCTGAAGGGGGAGCAGGTCTAGTAACAGCTTGACTCTGTCCAAACATCTGTGTGTCCGTCTGTTCGTAAAAAAAACCAAGTTAGCTTCTTTGAAAGGGAATGATTTAATATTTGGTCTGCAGCTTGATAATGTTGAGTTCAAGCTAGTAAGCAATTTTTACATCTGCCATGTAGCCACTTCCTGTTTGCTAATAGGTTGAACACTTTTGTACAAGGAAAATTTTCTTCAAACTTTTCCTGAAATATGAAAGGGAATGATTTGATATTCGCCACTTCCTGTTTGCAGATAGTTTGAAATTTCTTGGCTCCTTTTGAAATGAATGATTATAATATTTTGCCTTGGAATGATCAGTTATGCTCCAGTATACATGTCTTCCTTATTTTCACTGAATTTTGTGTAGACAGTATGTATTTGATAGTGGCTTTTAAGTTAAATCACGATTGGCTAGACTTAAGGAAAATATAGAACTTGACATATGGTTTGGATGCTATTCTATTGATGAAGACTAAAGATGTCAGTTTCTTGTGTCATAGGATTTATATTGCATTGTAACCAACATTTCTCTTTATTCATATCGCTAGTCATAGGGTCTAGAACAGCATGAATGATCTAACTACGGGATACCTAGAAATTGTCACTCTGGGGTTATTTTTCGCTTATTTTGCAATAACATAAAATGTATCAAAATATTCCAGAAAGAAAAACACTAAGATATTACATAAGATTATGAATAGTAGAGTAACAGTATAGTCCAGAAGTAACTGTTATGTATAAGAGGCAGAAGACGCTAAAGGTACAATGCAAAATCATTTGTCAAAGGATAAACTGACACAAAACATGGTAAAAAAGGAAAAAAATCTAAGATAACAACACTCCACAAAACACTACATAGATTACTAAAACTGAGCAAAGCAAACCTTACCAAAAACTGGCGATGATCTCAGGAAGGGTAAGCAGATTCTGGTCCACATGTGGCATCTGTCATGTTACTCATGACAAGTACAAATATGGTGAAAAGTCTCTATATGCCGTAGCGGAGGGGGCATTAAGTTTTATCCTTGTCCGTCTGTACATATGTATGTACGTACATCCGTACATCCCAAAATTGGTCTCCGTTCTCTAACTTGAGTTTGCCTAAACCAATTGTTATGAAACTTATACACAATGCTTATTTCCACAAAATACAGATCAAGTTTAAATTTTGGTGGCGTCACTTTAACCGTTCTAGAGTTATGCCCTTTATTAATGGAAAAATTCCAAAATTTTTAGTTTCCATTCTCTTACTTAAGTTTGCCTCTACCAAATGTTATGAAACTTATACACAATGCTTATTACCACAAAACGCAGATCAAGTTTGAATTTTGGTGGGGTCACTTCAACCATTATCGAGTTATGCCCCTTTATAAATGGGAAAAAAAATGCAAAATGTTTAGTTTCCGTTCTCTAACTTAAGTTGCCTCAACCAAATGTTATGAAACTTATACACAATGCTCATTACCACAAAACACAGATCAAGTTGAATTTTGGTGGCGTCACTTTAACCATTATTGAGTTGTGCCCCTTTATAAATCGAAAAATTGCGAAATTTTTAGTTTCCGTTCTGTAACTTAAGTTTGCCCCAACCAAACATTATGAAACCTATACACAATACTTATTACCACAAATCTCAGATCTAGTACAAATTTGGGTAGCGTCACTTTTATTGTTTTTGAGTTATGCCCCTTTATAATGTTGTATGCAAGCGGGGGCATCATCTGTGTCCATGGGGACACCTTTTCCATTAGTTTTTATTATCAATTATATCAAATTACTATTGGTTATGCAACTTTTTTATTATTTCAGAGACACTTATAGACAAATTCTGCCAAATTATAATGTATTTTATTGTTTTAGATAATAATGTAATGTTTTTAACTTTTGAGTGTATAGTTGGCATTTAAAGCATAAAGAAAGTGACTATTGTAATTTACTATGTTATGCTGCTAATTCAAATAAAAAGCTCTACAAAATTTTGTAAGTTACTAAAAAAATATATATTTAAAATCTTAGTCCTTTTAGTTGAATTATTTAAATTAGTCCTATCAGTTTTTTTAAAGTTATTTATGGTATTTTAGCATTAAGAAAGATAAAACAATTTGTCCTGTAGAGAACAGTTTCTTTTGCTGATAATTTGACAATAAGAGCATGACATTCAATTACTTGAAATAATTCATTGTCTTTTACAGTATGCTAAGGAGACCCAGCATGAAAAGATATTACGAGGTTTGGCTGTTGGTATCTCTTTAACTATGTACGAACGTTTAGAAGAGGCTGATGCTCTGATAGAGTCCCTATGTCGTGATAAAGATCCAATCCTCCGATGGTCTGGGATGTTTACTGTAGCTATGGCATATTGTGGTTCAGCTAATAACCAAGCCATCAGAAAACTTTTACATGTAGCAGTAAGTACCGCTGATGACAGGCACACATTTATATTACTCACTAGCAACAGTGTCGCAAAATTTTGAAAAAGTAAACAATAAATAAGATGAAATTTGGAATTAAATGGTGATAAATACTATGAATACATGAACAAAAATTAGACGCAAAACTGTACACTAGATAAAAAATGTCTGAAAATTAACTGCATACTATGTCTTGAAGGTCTAGTCTAAAGTCAGTATCTTCTGTTTTGACAAAAAAATAAAGGACAATGATTATTGATTCGTTTTCCCTTGACATTTTTACATTCAAAATCAGCTTTTTAAAACATTTTGTTATGTTTACAAAAACAGGTGATTATTATTATCATCTAATTGTTTTATATGTGAACTGAGCCATGTCATAGCATATAATTGTTTCAGGTCAGTGATGTGAATGATGATGTGAGAAGAATAGCAGTTACCTCCCTTGGATTCTTATTATTCAGGTTAGTGGAGCATCAGTGTGTTATAGAAATCAAGAAGCATGAAAAGTAGGTTATACTAAGAATCTCTGTTGTATTCACTTGAATATAATACAATGATCATACGTATTTTACAATAATTATAGCAAATCTTTATATATTGTACATGTGCAAAGAATAGAACATGTATACCACTGATTATCATTAAGATAAAATAGGGAGGTGAATTTTTCACAAAGAATAAAATAAAGTACAGACATTATCAATATAGAATCGAATGTGTTAGGAAAATGGTTGAAAAACAGAAAAAACATAAACACGACATCAGGTTTCAGAAATGATCATGACTAGAATGTCATCTTCATCTACGAAATTGGTCTTTTTTTTTAATGTAGGAAAACCATCTGTTTCCTCTGAGGACATGATCTTTATATACTGGTTAGGAAAACCCTCTGTTTTCTCTGAGGATATGATCTTTATATACTGGTTAGTAAAACCCTCTGTTTCCTCTGAGATTATGATCTTTATATACTGGTTAGTAAAACCATCTGTTTCCTCTGAGATTATGATCTTTATATACTGGTTAGTAAAACCCTCTGTTTCCTCTGAGATTATGATCTTTATATACTGGTTAGTAAAACCCTCTGTTTCCTCTGAGGATATGATCTTTATATACTGGTTAGTAAAACCATCTGTTTCCTCTGAGATTATGATCTTTATATACTGGTTAGTAAAACCCTCTGTTTCCTCTGAGATTATGATCTTTATATACTGGTTAGTAAAACCCTCAGTTTCCTCTGAGGACATAATCTTTATATACTGGTTAGTAAAACCATCTGTTTCCTCTGAGGATATGATCTTTATATACTGGTTAGTAAAACCCTCTGTTTCCTCTGAGGATATGATCTTTATATACTGGTTTGGAAAACCCTCTGTTTCCTCTGATGATATGATCTTTATATACTGGAAATGTAATAAAAAAAAGCATTTTTTCTACCAAATCAATTACACTTGACTACTCAGACAATATGTATAATGGTTGTATGACAATATACCATATATTGTCTGATTGAGAACCAATGCGATATTGACGAGGACAGCGAGGAAATCTTTTATGTGCTGCAGAGCTATTGTCACTTTCATATTTAACTAGTATAAATAAGATTTCAAGCGAAAATGACTGAATGTGCGTGTTCAGTCTAAAGAGAATTCAGGCTTCATAAAAAAAAGTTTTAATCAATTAATGACCTAATTTCTGTTCTTTACTTTCAAAAAAAACTAATTAGAGAATGTTCCATGTTTCTTATTAAATAATTATCCAACCTACATTCTATCACTGTGTCACACCAGAGCATTTTAAATTACTGTATAATTCTATTATCTTGTTGGTGTTGCATTTTTCTGAAGGGAATAAAAAGTTACAGAAAACCTTATTAACAAATTCTGAAGCCTATACCTTAGGCTACTTTTAGGTATAGGATAAGTTTCCAGGATTGCTTCTCTGTCACAAAAACACACAAACTCTGGAATATATCCCTAAAGTGAAACCTTGAACAAAACAAATGATCAAGAAATGTGTCAACAACAATCTTGAAGACTTTTATGTTTGTTAAATGGAAAATTTCTAACAACATGTAAATGTTTTTTCGTGTAAAAATGAGGGGTTGTTTTGCATTTGGGTATGGGTTACATAAAAACTACAAAATTAATGAAAAATAAATTTGGAATGTAAAGAAATTATGTAACTGGTACTGGTAAACTGGTTATTCATGTTTACTGTGCTTAAGGTGGTCATACTGACAACATTTTGTTTAATGTCATCATGATTAAAAATAGAATAATGCAAATTAAAAAATAAAAAATATTAAAATATAAAAATGTAAAAAATATAAAATACAAAAATATGAAAAATATGAAAATATAGAAATATAAAATATATGAAAATATGAAAATATAAAATGTATGAAAATATGAAAATATAAAAATACAGAAAAAAAGATAGTTTTCATTATTTGAAAAAAAAAACAAATAAATAATTTGATTCATAATTTTATTTAAAAAAATGAAACAAAAAGAATAAACATAAAATCTTCAGTTTATTTTGTATGGCATCAACAGACATTGTTCTAAACAAATGCTAAAGGAGCACAAAATATACTGGTCAGAACAAACCAGTTCTTAATTAATGTTCTAACAAAAAGTTTGTGTAAAGATTTACAATATTTTTATCCTGCAAATCAATAGACTTTTTCATATTACCAACTTTTGACTCCGAATCAAGCTTACAATCTGTGTAATTTGGTTAAAAAAATTAACAGTTTTCTGATGATTTTGTCGTGTATAGAAAACATAAAACCATTATTTTTTTCTCGTAATTGTACTGTTACAGTCAAAAGTTGCTATTTATGAAAATGGTCTATTGTACATTTGACACCAAACATCACATGACTCTTTAGTCTCTATACATGCTTATTATTGTTTGGAAATGTTTTTGATTTAATTGCTCATGTAAGAATTGAATGCAGACAGATTGGTGATGAACAGCATAAAGCATTAGTAATTACTATGGATAAAAGATAGATTTGTGATTACACATTTTACTAACATTTCTCATGTAAAGTTGGACTTTACATAAAGAAACAATTAAGTCAGATTGTTTTGTCCTTTTGACAGAAACATAGCAATTCTCAAAACATACTGGCCAAATAATTTAAATTGTTATGTAATAGAAAAATCATTTTCTGTTCAACTTTACAATGAGTAAAAGGTTGTAGACCAACTGACCTTAACTATTGTATCATAGAAAAGTAATCATTGGAAACCATAAAAATATTAGAACCAAGATGGAACACCACATAATAAATCTTACAGAAAGTACACTTACAGGATATTCTAAGATTTCAGTTATCTTTCAGATCTGTCAAAATGAAAAAATGATTTGTTACAGTGTTGCTATCAGTTGCCAAATGTTGCATGTATGATGTCATTGGTAACAAGAGGTTATGTTTGATAAAATCACTAGCTACAATTTTTTTTTATATTGATCAGAATGAAGAAAAAAAACAACTAAAATTGAATTATTGACGTTTTATTGATGCACTCCAATGTAAGATTGTAAGTTTTTCTATAGGCTGAAAACTTCTGAACAAGATTTCTAAATAAAGCATTTAATCTGTCAGATGTACTAGGATTCAAATTTATTTATTATCTTGTTTTCTGTTATTCGATCTGAAAAGGAAGAAATTTGAAAAAAATTAACTGATTCTAATCCCAGTTATAAAAAGTCATCCCTCAAATTTTAACAAATTTCATGTAAGATTATATATATTTCAAAATTAACTTGTTTTAAAGTTTGTAAGACAAAGACAAATTTCCCAAAACAAAGATGACATTTAGAAATGATCTTAGTGTTTTACTTTTTAGTTTGATAAGATTTGAATTCTCTTTTTAAAATGTGCATGTTCTGCCGATTTCCTTTGATATGCAGCAGTTAGTGTGCAGCCATGGGAATACACATTTGACAGATTAAAAATGGAACTAAAATCTTTTTGAATTTGTGCTTATTTCTCATTTGATTAAAAAGACATTTGGAATTCCTGTTTTTCTCATTTGAGGAATTGAACTATGAAATTAAGTACGAAGTCAAAAATGCTCACAAATGAAGTGGACTTCATATGTACCAGAACATTGAATGAATAATGTCACAGATTTTTGTAATATTTTGCATATATAATTTGGATATACGTTTTTCTTTATAGACGAGGTATTGCCATATTTGTCTCCAACTTCGGATATATGATAGCCCTCTTTATATCTTCTGCTACTGTTTTGTTATTTCCTGTTTTTAAAAGTATTGGTACAAGGAGAAATGAAAAAAAAAATATTTCTGAATATTTCATTAATTTATATTGCAAATTTCCTTTTTTTTCTCTCCAAAAACAGAAGAATTTTAGAGAAGTATTTATAAAGTAAGAAAGTGTAATATGATTTCCAATGAGACAACTCTCCACCAGAGACCAAGTGACGTACAATCTAGCAATTAATCAATTTTCTCATAAAAGTATTCCTTTGCTCCCTAATGAAAATTACTTTTTTCCCAGGAAATATGAATTGATTGAAATATTTTATTAATGGTGACAATTTAAAAAAAAAAAAAATAATAAATACTCCATATTATTTTGAAATAATAATAAAAGCAAATGCCAAACATATATTGTTGCATGTTCGATTGATGTTTTTATGAAATTCAAATTTTAAACTCTCCCATTGATGTTTTAAATTGGATGACATTTTCATTTGTTGTAAGAAAGTTTTCATGTACCATCATTAAAATCCTGTCAGTGGTTCTCTATTATAACACTGAAAATTCTTATAATTAGTTTCCAAATAAAATTGAAAAGAAATGCTACCAAAGAGACATGGTTGGCAGTATCTTGAATAACAATGAAGTCAGTCTTCTTAAAAAACTACTACATAATATGTAATTTGAAGTAAATGACGTACATTTTATGGAAAGAGGGCAGCTTTGAGCATCAATCCTGTGACAATTTATATCCTTAAAGTGAAATGCAATCAACGTTGCATTTGGACAAGTGTTTTTAAGACTAGAATTGACGTCATTATATAGCAAAGAAGAATTGACGGGAAGGTTAATCGGATCTGAGACTTTTAAAGGTGAATTGGGTAATGATATTATTTTCCAATTGATGAAGGTTTGGGGTGCTAATGTAATTGTCTTACCAATCATTATTTATAAATAAGGAAATTGGAATCAAACAATTATCTCAAACTGCTAAGTGTCTGCATGTAATTGACATTTATAACATATGTAAAATGTGACTGAATTTTGACCTGTTATAGATTTTATTGATAGAAAAATAAGAGATAAATATTGATGGTAATAAGTCTTTCTCTAAAAAGATTGAGGAACAACAAATTATTACATAGTCTTTTGTCATGTTTAAAGTTTGAGATGTTCTGTGTTCATGGTAAATGGATTTTTCAAAGTTTGAGCTGTTTCATGTAGGTTCATTTTGCTTAAAGTTTGAAATATTCAGCATTTGTGATCCATGGACAGTTCAAACTTTAAGTGGTCTAAGTAGTTTGTCTACAGTTATCACTAGCATGTCAACATTGATTTCTAACCAGGCTTGTGACAAGTGCAGGCTTCCTTCATTAATAAAAAACTGGCCACAATTACATAGCCAAGGTTGCTGAAAGTGCTTTAAACACCAACAATCAATCAATCATTAGCTGTTCTGCATTCATAGTTCATGGGTATGTTTAAAGTTTGAGTTATTATTATTCATTGTTAAGGATAAGAAAAATTGTATGTTGTTCAGGAAGTGAAAAAAAGTAAAGGCTGTGGAATAAAGCATACTTTTCCCACGGCTTAGGGAGATATGAAATATGAATTTTCTTGGGTGAACAAATCATCATATCTCCATCAAGGAAGGGAAATAAATGTATAATGTCATATTGCTCTTCCCCCCAAGGGTGACTGGGGAATAGAAATATGGTCACTTTGGTCTTCTTCCAATTGGCAGTAAAACCCTTGCCAAAGTTGGGTGTCTATTTAGCTGTGCGGGATGTACAAGTTCACATCCCTGTTTGGTCAGAATGGGGATGTTAAATTCCATATAAAGATCTGCATGTTAAGAAACCCTTGCAACAACTCAGAGGGCAGTAAATCTGTCATTGAGTAAAACACCAGTTAAAGGTGACTGGTAACTTATAGTAATGATTTTTTGACCATTATGGTCTAAAATCACTTCCTAAAAATACTAAGATGATATGGTCCTATCACACATGTCAGTGATGCCACTGGGTTCCAATAAACTTACAATAAACTGATTTTAGGACTTCTTATCTTATTGCAATATTCTACTGGAATAATATCAAGCATGAAATTACTTTGTTTGATATTTCATTTTGGCTGTTTTGTTTTGCCCATTATTTAGAATAAGTATTTGAGGATTATTCCATGTTTCCTGCATACTTAGATTGGTATCATATGTTTATGTTATCATACTTAACGTTTGATATTAAACAACATTAATGGTTCCATTCTGTAAAACATATAATGAAGGATTGTGATTGACACATACTGTAGGAGGATGTGCATATTGTGCAAACCAGCATGGTAGATTTTGACAGGTGGGTACTTGTCAATCATCAAAACTGCATGCTATCAAGGTCAACACACAAATAGATAATTTTTCAGAGTTAATATTCAGATGTTGATAATGAAATAGATGCTGAATCTGTTTCATAAAGAATAAATGTTTATGAATCATAAATAGGATGGAGTTGATAAACCCTGTTTTAATGTTACATAACATGTGGTATTAACACACCCATGTAACAAAATTTAGAGCTGGGACATTCAGGCCTTTATCAGAGTTTAAATACAGTCAGATCCAGACTTCTGATCTTATTGACTTGGACAATCAAACTTTCATCAAAGTGTAAATGCAGTCAGATCCAGACTTCTGATCTTATTGACTTGGACAATCAAACTTTCATCAAAGTGTAAATACAGTCAGATCTAGACTTCTGATCTTATTGACTAGGACAATCAAACTTTCAATAAAGTGTAAATACAGTCAGATCTAGACTTCTGATCTTATCGACTAGGACAATCAAACTTTCAATAAAGTGTAAATACAGTCAGATCCAGACTTCTGATCTTATCGACTAGTACAATCAAACTTTCAATAAAGTGTAACTACAGTCAGACTTAGACTTCTGATCTCATTGACTTGGACAATCAGAGTGTTAATACAGTCAGACTTAGACTTCTGATCTCATTGACTTGGACAATCAGACTTTCATCAGAGTGTTAACACAGTCAGACTTAGACTTCTGGTCTCAGTGACTTGGACAATCAGACTTTCATCAAAGTGTAAATACAGTAAGATTAGACTTCAGATCCTAGTAACTTAGACAATTAGACTTTTATCAGAGTGTAAATACAGTCAGACTAAGACATCTAATCTTAGTGACCTGGACAATCAGACACCTGCATCAGAGTGTACAGTCCAAATGAGACTTCTGATCTTAGTGACCTAGACAATCAGACCTGCATCAGAGTGTACAGTCCAAATGAGACTTCTGATCTTAGTGACTTGGACTATCAGACCTTCATCAGAGGGTACAGTCAAAATGAGATTTCTGATCTCTTAGTGACTTAGACAATCAGACCTTCATCAGAGAGCACAGTCAAACTGAGCCTTCTGATCTTAGTGACTTGGACTATCAGATATACCACAGTGTGTAAATACTAAGTCTTAAACTTCTAATCTTGTTGACCTGGACAATCAGACTTTCATCAGAGTGTAAATACAGTCAGACTTAGACTGCTGATCTTGGTGACTTGCACAATCAGACCTTATTCAGATTGTACAGTCAAACTGACACTTCTGATCTTAGTGACTTGACTATCAAACATTCATCATAGTGTAGATACAGTCAAACTGCGACTTTTAATCAAATTTATGAAATATCAGTGGTATTAGTAATAGCATAATATACATACTAAACAATAACTGTAAAAGCCACCACAAACTGCACCAAGATTATTTAAGTTACTTGCAGTGTATTTATTTAAGGAAAGTGTAAATCCATAAAACGTCTTCAAGCAATCAAATTCTCTATTGGTACTGTAAGGTAAAATTGGTTTAACCTCCTATCCTTAAAACTACAGATCAAACTGATTGAACTAACAAGACTTCAGGATGTATGACCCTTTAGTATTGTTAAGGTCTATCAAACAATATGTTATACAATGTAATTACACAGAGGTTAGATAGTTCATTGTTTCTTGGTTGTTACTCTTTCTGGTAGGTAATAACTAACATTAGGTAATTACAAAATGGTCAGATAGACCATTGGTATTTGGTACTCTACACACCTACTAGACAATATTTTATACCATGTAATTACAACAGAAGTAGATATTTTTTTATTCATTTTCAGAATTTGTTTTTGATGACTATCTCTGATTGTCATTGTTAAATTGTTCACAACATTTTTTTATGGGCTGGGGATGTAGAGCTTATTATATTGTATAGATAGATACCTGAACTTTATTGAACACTGTTTAATGAACTCTAAATTGTTTTTTTGTGTCTTTGGTTTGCTGTCTCACTTTTCCCCACATCTCCTTTAATTGACTCTACTAAAACATATGTCACAAAATGTTGGACAGGGATTTTTTTAATTACAAAATTTATGAAAAACAGAACAATAATATTTGGTATATAGATTTATTACATAGTATACATTCATGGTTCATTGGTTAACATAAGATTTTTGTGATTAAGTTCATTTCTAAGATACCATAAGAAGATCAACTATATTTGGTGTATACATTTTCTTCTGATGTGTCATCTGACCTTGACCTTGTTTTCGTGAATCATTGACCATGTTTAGGTTATGATATACCTGTAGTATAACCCTGATCTCAAGACTTACAACATTAGATTAAATCATGATCAGTAAAGTAGGTTAGAAATTTCAGTATGTGCACTCTTGTTCATCATTGTTGTTTGGTTTTACACTGGGACTATAAGACAATGTTTTGATTTTTTTTTGTTACTATCAAACTTTATTTTTACAAAAAGGACTAGATAGACTGGTTCTATAGTTTCTTACATCCAAGTCATTTTGGACTTTGGTGGATAGTTGTCACATTGGCCATCATACAACATCTGTTTATTGTCCCCCGAGCAACGTGTTGCGGGAGACATGGAAATACTGGGCGTCCCTCCGTCCAGTCTTGTTAGCGCTCTCACATGTACAATTCTTGCCAGATTTTTATGAAACTTATATCATAGGTTTATGTCAGCAATGTCTTTGACACTTTCCAAAATAAGTGATGATCAAATATTTTTGATTTTTATATTGTTTTACAATAGGACCAGAAACACCATAGTTTGATATTCTTGTGCTCTCATCAAACATCATGGTTACAATAAGACAATTTTTGGGTCTCGGTGGCTAAGTGGTCTAAGCAGTCAAACTACAGTATCACTTGCCTGTCAACACTGAGGTTGTGCATTCGATCCCAGATGTGGCAGGTGCACTTGACTCCAATATTAATTGACTAGGATTGTCAGTTTTCCTACCCAAGGACAGAGGTTCTCTCCAGTCACTCCTGCTTCCTCCACATGTACAATCTGACTACCAAAATAGCACAATAGTGCTAAAAGTGTCTATAAACACCAATCAATCAAGCAGTAAGACAATTGATCCCATCAAACATCATGGTTACAATAGGACCATAAAGACAATTGACTGGTACCCTTGTGCTCTCATCAAACATCATGGTTACAATAGGACCATAAAGACTATTGACTGGTACCCTTGTGCTCTCATCAAACATCATGGTTACAATAGGACCATAATGACTATTGACTGGTACCTTTGTGCTCCCATCAAACATCATGGTTACAATAGGACCATATCATAATGACAATTGACTGGTACCCTTGTGCTCCCATCAAACATCATGGTTACAATAGGACCATACAGACAATTGACTGGTACCCTTGTGCTCCCATCAAACATCATGGTTACAATAGGACCATAAAGACAATTGACTGGTACCCTTGTGCTCCCATCAAACATCATGGTTACAATAGGACCATAAAGACAATTGACTGGTACCCTTGTGCTCCAATCAAACATCATGGTTACAATAGGACCATAAAGACAATTGACTGGTACCCTTGTGCTCTCATCAAACATCATGGTTACAATAGGACCATAATGACAATTGACTGGTACCCTTGTGCTCCAATTAAACATCATTGTTACAATAGGACCATAAAGACAATTGACTGGTACCCTTGTGCTCCCATCAAACATGGTTACAATAGGACCAAAAAGACAATTGACTGGTACCCTTGTGCTATCAAACATCATGGTTACAATAGGACCATAAAGACAATTGACTGGTACCCTTGTGCTATCAAACATCATGGTTACAATAGGACCATAAAGACAATTGACTGGTACCCTTGTGCTCCCATCAAACATCATGGTTACAATAGGACCATAAAGACAATTGACTGGTACCCTTGTGCTCCCATCAAACATCATGGTTACAATAGGACCATATATATAAAGACAATTGACTGGTAACCTTGTGCTCCAATCAAACATCATGGTTACAATAGGACCATAATGACTATTGACTGGTACCCTTATGCTTCCATCAAACATCATGGTTACACAGACAATTGACTGGTACCCTTGTGCTCCCATCAAACATCATGGTTACAATAGGACCATATAGACAATTGACTGGTACCCTTGTGCTCCCATCAAACATCATGGTTACAATAGGACCAGAAATACAGTCGACTGGTACCCTTGTGATCCCATCAAACATCATGGTTACAATAGGATCATACAGACAATTGACTGGTACCCTTGTGCTCCCATCAAACATTGCAGATTTAATGATAGTAAGACAATGATTGTTTTGTTTTACTCTTTATTACAGGTTGTTGTTTTGTCTAGACTGGTAATACTTACTTTAAGTACTTAGTTAATGAAGATATTATATTATAAGAAATCATCAATAGTTATAATACAGTCCTGATATTTACTTGTCTTTATTTGTTAATAATAGGACCTTAAGCTGGTGAATAATTACTCTCTATTGGATTTAATCGACTGATCATTGATATAGAAGCACTGAATAACCTTATTTTTAGTAAATAAAATGTTATTTTGTCACTTTAAAATAAAAGTTTTAACCAATTTACACTGAAAATTCAAACCAAGTGAGAACTGGAAAAAAACCAACATTTGTTTGGCAGTCTGCTTATTAAAATGAAGTTTTATTTTATCCATAGCATGCAGCACTGTTTATTATATTATCAAGTCATGCTTGAAATAGAGGTTTAAATTTTACCAATATGGCCCTAGTAATACAATACTGTAAGTTACTAGGCACAGTTTTAATGCAATACTTAGGAAAATCACAGAAGATATACATTAAATGTTAGAAAGGTAGAAAAAACACCCTTATATATAACTACTTGGAAATGATAATATTACCTCCAGTGTGAATGTTCACCCCGAGATGTTCACCTTGGAAATGATAATATTACCTCCAGTGTGAATGTTCACCCTGAGATGTTCACCTGTATTAAACATTTCAGAGGATTATTGAATGTGTTCTGATCAGGATGACAGAAAAACAATATATCAGCATTTAATAAGACAAAGCCATAGCTACATGTTATAATATCCTGGACAATCATGTAAAGTAGAAATCAATCATATCATTGGATATAAACAACATTTATCTGTGAGGACAGGTCTTTGTAAACATGTTATCAGCAGAACATGACATTAGCCTTCATGTCAACTCTTTACACTATATGACTTTTTATTTGTAAAATAACCCAGTGGAGTAAAAGCAGAGGATACCACACATTTGCTTTATGAACATTTGTCTGATTAAAAAACAGTAGTTTCAGTTTATTTAACACAACTGAAATAGATTTTTAATTGCCATGTACTGTATTGAATTAAGTCACTATAGCCAAAAAGCTTTGACTCACTGCATGAAAATAGTCCCTGCAGGTTGAATTACCCCCCCTCCCCCCCAGGAAAGCTGGACTCACTGCATGAAAATAGTCCCTGCAGGTTAAATACCCCCCAGAAAGCTGGACTCACTGCATGCAAATAGTCCCTGCAGGTTAAATACCCCCAGAAAGCTGGACTCACTGCATTGAAATAGTCCCTGTAGGTTGAATACTCCCAGAAATCTAGACTCATTGCATGGAATTAGTTCCTGTAGGTTGAATACCCCAAAAAAGCTTGACTCAATGCATGGAAATCGTCCTTTCAGGTTGAATACCCCCAGAAAGCTAGACTCACTGCATTGAAATAATCCCTGCAGGTTGAATACTCCCAGAAAGCTTGAATTACTGCATGGAACAGTGAGTCCCTGCAGGTTGAATTATTGAATACCCCCAGAAAGCTAGACTTACTGCATGGAAATAATCCCTGCAAGTTGTATAGCCCCAGAAAAATTGACATTCTGCATGAAAATAGTCCCTAGAGGTTGAATAGCTCCAGAAATGTTAAATTGTGGTAGGAAAAAAATCCCTGCAGGTTGAATAACCCCAGAAAGCAAGAATCACTGCATGGAAATAGTCCCTGGAGGTTGAATAGCTCCAGCAGAAATGTTAACTTGTGGTAGGGAAATAATCCCTGCAGGTTGAATAACTCATGAATGAAGAATGATATTGTAAATTGAAATTTCCCTTGACTACACTGATTAATTTCCTGTAATCTGAAACCTCTAATAAATAAGAGAAAAAATGTCTGCTGAACAATTTATTGTGAGATAATATTACTTATGCTTGACACTCAATTGTCTGATTTTTGTCAGTGGCTGTTTAAGGATTAGTCAGGCTTACAAATTTTTCTGTTAAACAACATTTTGCTGACGGGAAACCTGAAACTAAACAATCTTCCAGATTATTTTATCAAATAAATGATATAAAAATGTAATTAAAATGTTTCTCAAAATTGTAAAACTATCAGTATGGATTGTAACTTTCATATTTTATTTCAAATTAATCTTTCAATTCCTATATAATATAAGTATATTAATTTAACTACCAATAGTTAAAATTTGTTTTAAAATTACTTCTTTTTTTACTGGGTTTATTCATTTTATTTATCAGGAAATATTATTTAACAGATCAAAAGACTTGGTATCATAGAAAATAGTCATAAATATGTCTGAATTTAAATTTATATGTACATCACTATACCTCGGTAAGATAAAGCAGCAAGTCTGCATGATATTGAAAAATTATTTCAGTTTTACATAAATTCATAAAAATGTATCTGCTGGACTTTTCTAAGTTTTAATTAATTTCTGCTCTTAAAATTAGGCCATCAGGAGAAAGTCTGGGAGTTTGTATCATGATATGTAACTATTTGTTTGTAAATATTTAATGGAAAAGAAAAGACTTCAAAATGTTAGAAAATAGGGTACAGTAATGAAACTTCCTGTAGATTCTAGGGAAAGTAGTAGTATTTTAATTTTCCTGGCTTTAGGTTGCCCTTTTGTGTTCCCATGTGAAGAAAGGCAATTTTGGAGTGCTGTGATTGGATGCATGAGTATTATAAAGATATGTTTTTTATTTATTTATGAACAACTGCAGTAGGTTTGTTTATGGTATAAATTTTGAAACAGACGGAATTATTAATTTGATAGTTTTGAGAAGAACTTGTGAAGATGTATTGCTTGTTTATAGCCAACTATGGTTGATTTTAAGAAGTTATAGCCACCTTTGGTTGTACTGGGATTGGTTTTATGGTTATTTGGTGAAGTCAGCTTTCATTATTCTGTTTCTGATATATAACTGAGTAAATCTAGACTTGGATGTTTAAAGATAAAAGAACTTAGCTAAAATTGTTAAGATTTTGATTTTATGAGCTCAACCACAAATACATGAATAAAATTATAACAGCATCAAAGAATACCTTTCTTGAACTTTCTGCACTTGGAAGTCTTCTGAATTAAAATGCATGATGTAAATTTAAGTAGGAGTAAACTATATTGTCAAGTATTCACAAGATCATTTCTAACACTCTGTTGACCAAGTTCTGACCTTGCAAATAATTGCTTGATCAATTTTTTTAAAGGATTTTTCGTCAATTGTCATATCCCTGTAGACATGGTTTACTCTATAGAATTTCTCACATAAATAACATAATGAAGTGGTCAGTAGGGTATCCTTTGTCAGTTAATCTGATTTATCTCCTATGGATCCTTCTTCTAAAATCGTTTTTATTTAATCATTAAGTAACAATTCAATATTTGAGAGAACACCATTTTTTTTATCTCTTTTAGCAAGTCAAGTTCTACTAGAATACTTGTGTTAACTTATTATTTGAGTAATTTTTATTAGTGCTGATCAACTTATGAAAAGAAAAGTTAAACAAATATATTCTGACAAAAAGTCAGGACAAATATATTTTGACAAAAAGTCAGGACAAATATATTCTGACAAAAAGTCAGGACAAATATATTCTGACAGAAAGTCAGGACAAATATATCCTGACAGAAAGTCAGGACAAATATATTCTGACAAAAAGTCAGGACAAATATATTCTGACAAAAATATATTCTGACAGAAAGTCAGGACAAATATATCCTGACAGAAAGTCAGGACAAATATATTCTGACAAAAAGTCAGGACAAATATATTCTGACAAAAAGTTAGGACAAATATTTTCTGACAGAAAGTCAGGACACTCAAGCTGTATTAAAAGATAATTTGTTTCATTATGATTTAATGGAATAAATATTGGGTAAGAAATATCTAGTAGTTTCAGATAAAAAAAATGATTCATTCTATGTTATACATAAGGAGCTATGTTACACTTTCTAACACTGTTCTGTTTTTCGATAGATAAAAACTTAACTTAAAATATATTGCTATACAGTTATGCACACTTATTGGCCTATATCATGCTGATACTTAATTTATTGCATTGCACAAGGTCATGCTTTTCTCAGGCTGTTTATGACATCTCCACACTAATTACATTAGATGAGTACTGATTGATATTTTAAGTCTGGTAAAACATGATTTATTTGTATGTTGCAGTGAGCTTTGAACTACAATGTTCAGTAACTGCTCGTCTCTAAGATTGGTACTCTGTGTCTTTAGTGTTTTTGTAAGTTGTTTTTGTGCTTCTTGTCAATCAGATGAGTCTAGGCCTTCCCTACTGACTTGTATAATTTCTATAGCTGTTACACAACTGTTTCAGGTCAGGGGGAAGGTTATGCACTCAGAAAAATTCTTTATGTGGTTTTCGTTGAATGCTGCATGTCATATTTGATGATGGTTTATTGTTTTAGCATAAATCAATTCCCTGGTTTTGTCATTTCAATTGGTTCACATTTATCATGACGAAACTGTCAGACAACTCCTCATACGAGTTATAGCCCTTCAATAACAATTTTCACCTTATTGCAATTTTGGCTATTATTTTGAAAACTATAATAGATAGAGAAACTATGAATTCCAAAAATGATCAGCAGGACAAGATTTCCAAAAAGTTACATGCCAGAAATCATCAGTAGACTACTTCTAGGAGTTATTGCCCTTGAAAGACCCTTTTTACAAATAATATGTTGTATGATTGCATGAGATAACTCTCCACCAAATACCATTTGAAGTAGTAGGTTAGCAACTATAGTTCACCATACAGCCTTTAATAATGAGCAGAACCCATACTGCATACAAGCTATCAAAGGTCATGAAATGACAAATTTCCCATTTTTGTTGGCCGGGTTCGACAAAGTGGATCTGTAGTGATTACTAGGAGAAGGTCCTTAACATCCTTTAAGAGGATTAAAGTTTGATATCTGTAGAATAATAGCATAAGACAGATCAAGATATGTTAGCAGAAATACAAAACTATATTTTTAATGTACCTCCCTGTGCCCTCATTATACCCTGTGCCCTAATTATTTCCTGTACCCCAATTAGATGCTCATGTACTTGTTTTATGGTTTTGTTAATATAGAGCAGAATTTATCAGTGATGTCAAACTAAGATGTATGTGTTCTATCCCTATGAGAAAGGCATTATAACCTGTGTATGTAGATAAAATGGAATTGTCTATTTTTATCTATTTTAATAGCAATACACATCTGATAATAAAAACTATCCAGCTAATCTGACTAAGTTCCTGATGTGAATTTATAATTAACCTAGAGCTAAAACTGTCATAAACACACATTTTCTGAAGCCTTTTTAACTACTCCTTAGCCAGTTGATAAAGTATCATTTATATCTGACATATTTTTGCCTGATGACAATTCGACTGAATTAAGAGAACTAAGGAAAATTATCTTTGGGCAAAAATAATAAATTGGAATCTGGAGATGATGCTAAGTAAGATCACACAAATTAAGTATTCATTGACCAGATATTTGTAGAAGTCTTGATTGCTTCCTGTTTAAAGGTTTTACCAAGTTTTCCTAATGGGTGGAATGGACAGCTGGCTCTTAGTGAAATATTTTGCTGGTTGTTGTTATAGATCATACTGTGTGAAAAGTACCAAAAACTTTCTTGTCTTTTATTTATTTTCATTCACTAAAATCAAATCAAAATTAAAACAAGTACTATATATAAGTAGGAAAATTCTTTGTTGTAATAAATGATTATTTTTAAAATGATTGAATAACATGCTGCATTGAAAGAAAAAAGTGATCTTCAAAGTTTAATATTGTATGAATGCCTTGCATTTTTTAGAGATAAAATGTGAATAAAAGAAAATGAAGGGCATATTTCAAATAGACCAAAATAAAGACATCATCCAGACAATTATGTGTTATCCAATATCAACAAATGGAAGTTTGATCATGAATGGCTTTCATTCACATTTCTCTGATGGCAGTTATATTCTGAGAAAATACTCATTACATTCAGCTGTAAACCATAAAGCATTTACTAAGTCTCTTGTTACTGATTGTGGATTTGATCAAATTTGTTTTCTCCATATTGACAAAATTATTGTTTCATTTCCAAATGTAATGAGATTTCTGACAGTCATGTCATATCACCAGTCTCAATAAAAGGCAACGGTTTAGGGAAATTAAGAAACACTACAATTACTCATTCAAGTTATAATGGAGCTAAAAAAAGATACAGTTGAACAAAATTGTTCATTCTTTGGTTTGAAATCTAATAAAGTTTATTATTGCTGAATTTGAAGTTGTTCTGAAGTGCATGCTTTCTGTGGATGAAATTTTGTATGAATGAAACCAACTCATTTATTTCAGTCAAGAAGCTTGAATAAGTTTACAGTACTAGTATCCTTGGCAATAAAAAGAATACAAAATGGTCATATTTCCTATTATATTCTTGTATTTATTACTAAATTTCCATCATATATCCTTTCACTACAACTTTATATTGCATGGTCCTATCACATCTATTTCCTATCACAACTTTATACCTTATTTTTTTTTACAACCTTATTTATTATAAACAACAACAAAAAGCATTAAATTCTTTAAATTACATTTTATAACTGGTTCATTATTATACCCCATTCTTCTGTGTGTCTGTTTGTCAATTCACATATTGTATGTGCTAACCTTTCTCAACCAGGGACTGAATTTCAATGATATGTTCAGAGAATCTTGTTTTCTGGTATTGTATACCTTCTATTTTATTTTTGTGTCCAAATGATGATATTTGGGGATGGCCATACCAAAACATGGAGATTGCCATATCAAAACATGGAGATTGCCATATCTGCAAAACAGACAGTTGCCTATAATTGCTTACATCCACTTCATTTGAACTTTGATGGATAGTTGTCTCATTTGCAATCATACCACATCTCCTTATTTTTATGTTTATGCTGGCTATTTCTTTCAATGAAACTTTCATAGAAATTTTCTTACAAAATGCCATTGTGCTCATGTATTCTATTTTTGTCGAGCCTGTGAAATTTACCTCTCGAAGGTGAGACATAGCAATCCTAGATTCCGTCGTCAGCAGCGGAGGCGTCAACATTTAGGTTCAGTCTGTGGTTAAAAGTTTTTTGGACATCAATAACTTTGTCAAACCTACAGGGAATTAGATGAAATTTGGACAGAAGCTTGTTTATGACCAAAATACAGTATCCAGCGCAAAATTTTGAAAATATTTATTTTCATTCTTCCATATTTTACTGATAAATGGACTTAGTTTTTTTTAACATTTAACAAAGGTTAAAGTTTGTTAGACATCAAATACATTGTCAAACCTTCATAGAATTTTATGAAACTTTTTTATGATTAAGAGATAATGTCTGAAGCACAGTTTTGAAAATATATTGTTATTTTCACTTTTTTTCTGATAGATGGACTTTTTTTACAGTTAACATTTACTGACAGTCTGGGATTAAATTTTTTTTGACATGATAAGTTTGTTAACCTTCATGGATTGTTATGAAACTTGAACAGAAGCTAATCTTCAAGACCAAGAAATAGCATCTAAAGAGAAAGTTTGAATCTTTTTTAACATTCTGTATTTAACTGATAAATGGACTCACTTTTTAAGTCAACATTACACATTTACACTGACAGCAGCAATCGTAGGCCAGACACAGGGATCTGCGGAACCCCTTACAAATTTTTCAATCACAATATTTGATTTGTTTGGATAGCAAATCATGACATATCTATACACATTTGGGGGTGTCTTTGTCAGTTGTCTTGTGACAATTTCACTAGTTTTTATACGACCGCAAAAAATTTTTGCAGTCGTATATTGGTATGACATTGGCGTCGTCGTCGTCGTTTTCGTCGATGCAGAAGACACATAGGTTTTCGCACTCTAACTTTAGTTTAAGTGAATGGATCTCTTTGAAATTTTACCATAAGGTTCAATACCACAAAAGGAAGGTGGGGATTGATTTTGGGGGTTATGGTACTAACAGTTAAGGAAGGTGGGGCCAAAAAGGGGCCAAAAATAAGCATTTTCTAGTTTCCAGACAATAACTGTGGTACAGTGTATGGATCTCTCTGAAATTATACTACAAGTTTCCATACCACAAAGGGATGGTTAGGATTTCCTTTGGGGGGTTATGGCTCAAACCGTTTAGGAATTAGGGGCAAAAAAGGGGGAAAAACAATGTTGTCCAGGTTAATGGACAAATACTTGAGTACAAAACATAATTTAAAGCAGTGTAAGGGAGATAAATCAAATACATCATTGAAATTATCTCCCTTACACTGCTTTTAAATTATGTATAAAGTAATGGTTAATGAACAATTAAGATAATTTAAAACAGTGTAAGGGAGGTAATCCAAATACAACGTTTCGGTTACTTCCCTTACACTGCTTTAAAATTATGTTTAAAGAAATGCATATTTATAAAGGAAGACCAGTAAAAATATCTGCAAATGTTGCATCTTTTTTTTTTACAAAAAAATCCATATAAAGAGGGACGAAAGATACCAGAGGGACAGTCAATTAAAGATTTGACACTATATTTTAAATTCTATTATAAAATAGATTAAGTTAGCACTATGGTAAATTTAAATGGGTAATTATGGTTGCAAACTCCATTGGAAATTCTAATTGAGATTATGAACATATCTTGAGGGAAAGAATTTTTTGGGGGAAAAAAGGGGGGGGGGGGGGTAAAAAGAAATTGTGGGGGGGTCAATTTTTTCTCATTTCAGATTTCAGAAATTAAAAATAATTATTCTTCAAATATTATTTTTTTTTCAAATTTCAAATATTGAAAAATTTCAAGAAGTAATCTTTAATTGCACAGTATGGCGCATTAGATTTGTAAAATCTTTGACCACATTTATTAATTTGTTATGCCGAATCTAACCGTGTATTTAGATTTTTAATTTTGGGTCCAGTTTTCAAATTGGTCTACATTAAGGTCCAAAGGGTCCAAAATTAAACTTTGTTTGATTTTAACTAAAATTGAATATATGGGGTTCTTTGATATGCTGAATCTAAACATGTATTTAGATTTTTGATTTTTGGCCCAGTTTTCAAGTTGGTCCAAATTGGGGTCCAAAATTAAACTTTGTTTGATTTCAACAAAAATTGAATATATGGGGTTCTTTGATATGCTGAATCTAACCATGTATTTAGATTTTTTATTTGTGGGCCCGTTATCAAATTGGTTCATATTGAGGTCAAAAGGGTCCAAAATTAAACTTTGTTTGATTTCATCAAAAATTGAATTATTGGGGTTCTTTGATATGCCAAATATAACCATGTTTTTAGATTTTTAATTTTGGGTCCCATTTTTTAAATTGGTCTACATTAAGGTCCAAAGGGTCCAAAATTAAACTTAGTTTCATTTCATCAAAAATTGAATTATTGGGGTTCTTTGATATTTCAAATCTAACCGTGTATTTAGATTTTTAATTTTGGGTCCCGTTTTTTAAATTGGTCTACATTAAGGTCCAAAGGGTCCAAAATTAAACTTAGTTTGATTTTAACAAAAATTGAATTCTTGGGGTTCTTTGATATGCTGAATCTAAACATGTGTTTAGATTTTTGATTATGGGCCCAGTTTTCAAGTTTGTCCAAGTTGGGGTCCAAAATTAAACTTTGTTTGATTTCAACAAAAATTGAATATATGGGGTTCTTTGATATGCTGAATTTAACCATGTATTTTGATTTTGGACATTGGACCATAATAGGTAAATTAAAAAAAAACAAGTTCTTTGACCACATTCTTTTTGTGTCAGAAACCTATGCTGTGTCAAATATTTAATCACAATCCAAATTCAGAGCTGTATCAAGCTTGAATGTTGTGTCCATACTTGCCCCAACTGTTCAGGGTTCGACCTCTGCGGTCGTATCAAGCTGCGGCCAGCGAAGCATTTTATTACTGCTGTTTTCTGCCTATTTGCACACACTTTTTATAATAGTAACCATACCATATGACTAGCTGACTGTCCTTCAATGCCCTTGCGCAATTGAGCAATTGATGTGGAACTTTAATTATTATTATTTTTTTATATTTAAGCATAAATTGGCTTCCAGTGTCTTTGTAGCAAAGATTTTATCTTATTAACATGTTTTTCAAGTTTGATTATTCATTTGGTGTCTTCCACCTCTCTGGTAAAACCTAGGCCAATCCATCAGTTTTATTTGCCAAACCTTTCTACCAAGGAATGACTATGACATTACAGTGATGTTTTTATGCAAATGACCAGTATATATGGACATAACTATTCTAAAGTATATAACTTTCCATTATAATCTTACTTACATTGCTTTCTCTTTTTTAATATCATTAATGCTTGTTTTCATCTGACTTATGGAATTATCAATAAAAAAAAACTGAACTGTCTACAGCAATTTTTTTTTTGTCATTATCCAGTGTCTTATTACTTTCATCTTCTGATGATGTAAACCCCAAAAAAGTATTCTTTTTGTCTGTGATGATGAAGGATGACAGCTTCCAGTTGTTCGCTGACTTAAACATTTGTATATTATGATCACTTTTCTAATGTTTCCATCCAGTTAAGAATGTTTGTGTATCTATTTAAGAAATTAATCATGCTAGCCATAGATTTGTTGAGATTTTTCACATGGCCTGGGCTGCTATATTTCAATTTTAGTGTTAGTGAGAGATAAAAATCATTAAATATAATAGCCCAGGCCATGTGAAAATGACAACAAATCTATGGCTTGCATGAATTATTTTGGTTCTTTAAAAAGCTTTTGCAAAAATGTGTGTTGTGTGTGTGGCTCAATGGATCAATTTTGTCTTTGTAAGATAAAGCTAAAAAAAAATTCCAACAGATCATGAATTATTTATTAAAGTGTTTATTCCTTATGATTCTCAACCCAAACTTTTACAATTATGAATTTTGAAAACTGTTTTCATTGGCTATCATTTACTGTCAAGTCCACAGTTGACATGACGTAACTTAAGTGTGATTTGCCATATTGACTAGGCTGAAATTAATAAATTTGTGATTTAAATGCAATGGAATTGAAAATTAGAACAACACCTACCTCAAAATCTCATTTAAATGAGATATAAGTGTACAAGTAATGGAATAACCTTCAGCTTTTCATTTGTACGATATAAATAAAATCATCATAGTTACCAGGATTGATAATTTTTGGACATTAGGTTAATGCGCCAAGATGGTTCATGAAATTTTGCAGAATTATATTTTGTTTTTAATTTCAAATATTTTCCAAGCTGTAATGCATTAATATCTTTTTGTTATGCATTATAATTGGAATAACAGTTTTGTAGGGTTTTTTTTTTATTTAAATTTTCACACATCAAAATCCACACAGTATTTTTACATGTTGATTTACATGGGAGCAGATAAACTGTAACAGCCATAATCTGTAAGTGCGCTTAATATAGATATATATCTAGGAATTTGTCACGATGTTGTTTACAAAGCTAAAGCAGCACGTCATATTAGAATAAAGGATTTCTGATTGTTAATGATAATTGTATTTTATCTATAGAAGGAGTGATGGAATAAATGCCCACAGGGCAATCTTTTAGCCATATTCCTGAAAGGAACATTTTGTTCTAAAATATGCATGAAATATTTGCCACTGAAAGTTTAACAGGCAAACATTGTAACTATCTATCTAACCCTGCTTTTACTGAGCTGAAACACAGATCCTAATTTACAACATGCTTAGGTTCAAAGGTAAACAGTCCACAGTAGGACATGTTATCTAATCTGGACACATGGGTCTGCTCTTATATACAGTACATATGTAGCATCTAAGCAGAAAATTTATAAGTTTTTGTTCTGACCTCTCTGTGGATCAAACTCACTATCTGTATCATGAGACCACTGTGGCACTTGTATATAAAGAGAAGACTGAGATCAAATAAAACTGAAATCAGGTGTTCCTGTAGCCAGGCAAGCAGTCCCTTCTGTACTAGTGGTATCTATTAGTATCAGTTGTAATTCTGAAATAAGGTGTTCCTGTAGCCAGGCAAGCAGTCCCTTCTGTACTAGTGGTATCTATGGTATCAGTTGTAATTCTGAAATCAGGTGTACCTATAGCCAGGCATGCAGTCCCTTCTGTACTAGTGGTATCTATTAGTATCAGTTGTAATTCTGAAATAAGGTGTTCCTGTAGCCAGGCAAGCAGTCCCTTCTGTACTAGTGGTATCTATGGTATCAGTTGTAATTCTGAAATCAGGTGTACCTATAGCCAGGCATGCAGTCCCTTCTGTACTAGTGGTATCTATAGTGTCAGTTGTAATACTGAAATCAGGTGTTCCTGTAGCCAGGCAAGCAGTCCCTTCTGTACTAGTGGTATCTATAGTGTCAGTTGTAATTCCGAAATCAGGTGTTCCTGTAGCCAGGCAAGCAGTCTGTACTAGTGGTATCTATAGTATCAGTTGTAATTCTGAAATCAGGTGTTCCTGTAGCCAGGCAAGCAGTCCCTTCTGTACTAGTGGTATCTATAGTATCAGTTGTAATTCTGAAATCAGGTGTTCCTGTAGCCAGGCAAGCAGTCCCTTCTGTACTAGTGGTATCTATAGTATCAGTTGTAATTCTGAAATCAGGTGTACCTGTAGCCAGGCAAGCAGTCCCTTCTGTACTAGTGGTATCTATTAGTATCAGTTGTAATTCTGAAATCAGGTGTTCCTGTAGCCAGGCCAGCAGTCCCTTCTGTACTAGTGGTATCTATTAGTATCAGTTGTAATTCTGAAATCAGGTGTTCCTGTAGCCAGGCAAGCAGTCCCTTCTGTACTAGTGGTATCTATTAGTATCAGTTGTAATTCTGAAATCAGGTGTTCCTGTAGCCAGGCATGCAGTCCCTTCTGTACTAGTGGTATCTATTAGTATCAGTTGTAATTCTGAAATCAGGTGTACCTGTAGCCAGGCAAGCAGTCCCTTCTGTACTAGTGGTATCTATTAGTATCAGTTGTAATTCTGAAATCAGGTGTTCCTGTAGCCAGGCAAGCAGTCCCTTCTGTACTAGTGGTATCTATTAGTATCAGTTGTAATTCTGAAATCAGGTGTTCCTGTAGCCAGGCAAGCAGTCCCTTCTGTACTAGTGGTATCTATTAGTATCAGTTGTAATTCTGAAATCAGGTGTACCTGTAGCCAGGCAAGCAGTCCCTTCTGTACTAGTGGTATCTATAGTGTCAGTTGTAATTCTGAGCAGTCAGTTGCAATTGATTATGTCTTGGATTAGGAATGGTAGACAGTACAGTACATACAGCAGAGACATATTGTGGTCTTATCTATAAAGGTCAAGACAATTACAATGTCATCCTTGAAACTATCTGTTTGTCCATTTTAAAAAACCCTAAAGGTTCAACAGCTTCTTTGTTCACAGTAACACTTAATCAAGAGAATCCAGATAGGAAACGCAAGCCCTTGAAAAGCTTGTCAACGAAGAGATATATTTGTAATATTTCATGTCTGTACAAAATTATATTCCCTGTTTATTCACCAGATTCACTGTTTCTATAGTATCACATTCAAAGATGTGTTAGACTTTCTAAACTAAGGAGGTTTAGTTTGATATTTGACTTAAATTACTTGTTTATTTACTTGATTGCGATTGTCTCGGTTGCGACGAAGGTTGCAGTATGCGAGACATAGGGATTACTACCCGTCGATGGCGGCGGCGTAAACTATTTGTATAAAGCTTTATATTTCTGAAGGTAGAAGACCAGGATGATTCATATCTTGTATGCAGATACCTTATGTTATGAAGTTTCTGTCAATCATATGTCCATTGTCCTTGACCTCATTTTCATGGTTCAGGGACTGCTTGAAAATTTTTTTTAGTTAATTTCTCACTTATTATGATTAATAGGATAACTATATTTGGTATATGGGTTCCTTACAACTTCTACATGTCTGTCAGACAGAGTTCACCTGACCTCGACCTCATTTCATGGATCAGTGATCAAGGTTAAAGTTACATGATTAGGTCCATTTCTCAAATACTATAAGCAGTAGCCTAGGTCAATTATATTTGGTGTATGGAATGATTGTAATGGGTACATGTCAGTCCCGCAGGTTTCATCTGATCTTGACCTCTATTTCATGGTTCATTGGTCAATGATAAGTTTTTGTGTTTTTGTCTGTTTTTCAAGTACTATAAGCAATAGGTCAACTATATTTGGTGTATGGAATGATTGTAAGGTGTATATGTATGTCCCACAGGTATCATCTGACCTTGACCTCATTTTTATGGTACAATGGTCAATGTTAAGTTTTTGTGTTTTGGTCTGTTTTTCAAATACTAATAGCAATAGGTCAGCTATGTTTGGTGTATGGAATAATTGTAAGGTACACATGTATGTCTGGCAGGTATAATCTGACCTTGACCTCATTTTCATGGTTCATTGGTCAATGTTAAGTTTTTGTGTTTTGGTCTGTTTTTCAATTAGCATACAAAGTGGCGTTAAAACACCAAATATCAAATATCATATCAATTAGCATACACAATAGGTCAACTATATTTGGTGTATAAAAAATTGTAAGGTGTATAAGTCTTTCTGACACGATTTATTTGACCTTGACCTCATTGTCATAGATCTTTAAAAATGTTAAGTTTCTGTGATGCTTTTAGTAAAACCTTTATCTTTAAGATTTTCAACATAAAATCAATGGTCAGTAAAGCAGGTGAGACATTTCAGTGTGTGCACTCTTGTTTCCTTAGTACTGCATTCAAATGTGTGTTAGACTTTCTAATCTAAGGAGGTTCAGTTTGATATTTGACTTAGATTACTTGTTTATTCACTTGATTGTTATTTCCTTAGTATTACATTCAAAGGTGTGTTAGACGAGGTTCAGTTTGATATTACTTGTTAATTCACTTGATTGTTATCTCCTTAGGATTATATTCAAAGGTGTGTTAGACTTTCTAAACTAAGGAGGTTCAGTTTGATATTTGATTTAAATTACTTATTTATTCCCTTGATTGTTATTTCCTTAGTATCACATTCACAGGTGTGTTAAAGTTCAGTTTGATATTTGTTGTAGATGTTTTTATAGTGTTTTATGTAATATGTGTTACAATATCCATTTTGGAAGTTAAAAATTCTTGCAGAAAAATTTCTTTAAGAAGTTCTTAACAGATTTGGTACAACTCATGGTTTGTATAAATAATTTCTATAGTATTTTATGCAAAAGGTTGAGTTTGCGAGAAGTAAGGTTTTAAGATTCAATACTACTTTACTGGTACTATATGTATAGCTTAAGTCATTGTTAGCAATATCATTCAAACTCCAGTAAGATTAGTGTAAAGTGGTAGGGTGGAAGTCTATTTTGTGTGATCAGATTCTGGATTTCTAAGAAGTATATTACCCAGTAATTAAAACAATATTTAACTGTTTAACAATATATTGTTTAAATGGCATATTGCTGTCCAAGAAGAAAAAAGATGTGAATTGGATTTATCTTAGAGAACAATGTTGTGGGTCAATATAGATGTAAAACAGTATTTGACAGCTACAAATTAGAGTAACAGGTAATGTCTTGTGTCAGTTCATAATGAATTGCTGTTTGATTTGTTGAATTTAAATAAAACTTTTTTTTATTTTCAATGTTATTTGAATGTCTTGCATAGTAGCTGTCCAATGGACATTTACCCTCTTTATCCTCAAAAGATATAAGTTAAACATCTGTGACACACCAAGCAAGTAACTGTTATAATAGTGAAATTAATTTGGAATACTATGTTAATAATCCCTCTTTCCTGGTACATTTGAAAATTCCTTATTCTATCTAATGGTCATAATGTAAGTTAAAGTTTCATTGTTTTTGGTTGATTTTAAAAGTGTTCAATATGATGAAATAGTTTCAAACTAGCTTGAAAGGTTCTATAACTAAGAATAGACCAAGATAAATAAGTAGGTTTTAATTCTTTGGTAATTGACAATAAAGATATGTAAATTTAAAAATCAAAAAGTTCATTATCTAATCTCATCCTTAATTAAAACTGTCACTGTATTTCTACGATCATTTGTGATATTATGGGATGTCGGAAAACTTGCGTTGTATATGTCTGATCTTATATGTCCCTTTGTACATAAATGACATTTTAAAATTCTAATAAAAGCTCGCCGAAATGCTGTATTGAACATTGTGTAAATGATAGGGTTGGCTAACGAAGCCACGTAACCCATCCACAAAAATATGGACATCATGTAAGGTGTCACACTTGCCATGCAAGACTCACAGATTCCAGACATTATGTTTACAAAGAAGAATGGTGTCCATAAAACTACAAATACACCAAATATTATGCCTAGTACTTTTGATGCCTTTTTCTCATTTGAAGTAGCCTTTCTTGACATGGTATGCTTAGCATCCTGAGTTTTGTTGAATTTGTGAAGAAGATTTTTGATACTCCTCGAGACTTCAGGTCTGTCAGATGAAGAAGCTAGAGACTCACTTGATTTTGTGGTATCATACATTTTTTGACAGTATCCATTGACATGATTTTTGGTGGTTGAATTGCCCAATAGTGGACTTGAAGAAGTCTGTATTGGTGTGTTTAGTTTATACATATGGAAAGATTGTGGTCGAAGTTTGATTGTTAGAAAGTCTGAGCCAGATGAAGACGTTTCATCTAGTGAATCCTCCGATTCAGATACGACCTTTGATGCTGGTAGACCTAGTAAGTTAGGAACACCACTGTCCTCTGATAGATCATGAAGTTTTATGTCAGACATGGAGTCCTCCAGTTTTTGTATTTTTGTATCCAGTATTGAATCGGGTATTTTATGCAGCTTCATGTCCAACATCGAGTCTTGTAATCTATTAATCTTCATGTCCAACATTGAGTCTTGTATTTTATGAAGCTTTATTTCCGACCAGTCCTGTATTTTGTGAAGTTTCATATCAGACAGTGACTCAGGTGTAGCTCTTTTGTTCTCCTTTTCTCCATCTCGTATAATTTGGTCCATTTCGCTTTGAATCTGGAAATAATTTTGTTTCCACCCTGCAGATTTGAAATCAAGATTTCCACAACTATGAAACATGACATTTCTCATACCTCCTCCAAATGGAGTATCCGAGTCATTTAAGTTACAAAAAGATGAAGCACCAAATATATTTTTCCCTTTTGAAACATTTTCAATAGAATTAACGCGTAATAGATCAGATGTCTGCTCTTTTGGTTTGATAGTTGTATATTTGGGATATGTTGGCAGGCATGTGAAAGAAGATGCTTTACGTCTTTCCCAGTTGTGTTTCGGTTTTGGGATCTTTTTGCAGACACATTTCTCTGTGTATAGATGGTCCTTTTGAGGAAGCACTGGAATTGAAGCCAGTACAGTATTGTCTGTATCACTCTCAAGCTGTTCCACACTATGCCGTTGTGAGCCTTCATCACTTGGTGGTGACAGAAATGCTTTGAAAGACTTTTTCTTTTTATCTTTCTTTTGTTTATATCTTAAATCTGATCTGTCAATCCTTTGCATGTTAACTTGATTTTGCCACAGAATTCTAATAGTCAGTATATATGTAACAAGCATTATTACTAACGGAATGTAGAAGGCAAACACAGACCCATATATTACAAAGTCTTCAATGGCTGGAGCACAGAGTCCATCATTTAAGATATATTTACTGTCTTGAATTCCATAAATACAAAGCGGACTACTGATAGTTATGGAGACGGCCCATACAAAGAATATTTTCAACACAACCATCATTTTTGTCTTGTTTCGTCCATATCGCATCGGATATTTTAATGTAAAATACCGATCCATTGACATTGTGCACATGTGCCAAATGGAGGCTGTACACATGAGAACATCCATTGTCACCCAGAACATGCATAACTCAGCCCGAAATGGAAATGTACCTGAAAATACAAATGTGAATATTTAATTTTTGTGTAAAATAGTTGTTGTTCTAAACATGTAATAATGGAATATACAGATCAATTTGCATAAAGATCAGACCAATACAATGGTTTATATTTTGTGGTGACCATTAGTACTACCCCAAAATAATGGGCCCTAATATTTGGAGCAACTACAAGTTACAGTCTACTCTTTATTTCAAATCATTCTTCTTTCAAAATCGATAGACTTATTAAACCTAGTTTAGATCGAAATACATTCAATGCAGCTGAAAAATTGTTATCCCTGTTTTGTTTTGAAAATAGTTTTTCAACAAAACATATATCCAATTTTTTTAAAATTATGGTTGTTCACAGCTTTGACAATTACGTGTTAGCTTCTGTATAAAAGAATAGATATCTGTAAATGTTGTGATTTGTTACATAAATCTTACAATTATTTAAAAAGTCATTGCCTAGCTATTGGCAGAACTTAAATGTACTTGAAAACCCTGAGTAATGAAGCCAATTAGTAGTCAAACATATAAAAATCCATTTGTGATTGAAGGAAACAAGATGTTATCTCTGTAATCTTTTCCTATGTAATGGAAGGGAATTATGGGAATGATAACTCCGAAAACAAGCCAAGACAGTGTAGATATTGTGCTATCATAGTCAAGCACCTCTTTGTTGTTTTGAAGTAAACAAAAATCATTCAAAATATCTCATAAATTGGGTTTTTTTTTTATTTTTAAGGTGCCTGCAATAAAATATAATCTGAAATCTTTTCCTTGACACTTTATACTTATAAGTGTTTTGATGATTATTATTTCTTACTTTTGAAACAAAAAAATACACTAAGAATTTGAATATAATTCATAAAATTGATAAGAACTAAAATGTTACATGATGAACATTCCAAGAATATTAACTTTTGTTTTTGATTTTTTGTTAGCAATGTTTGACTACTGTATGCTCAACTATTGAATGATTGAAATATCCTATATCTAAAAGATTGTACGATGCTATGATTATCATTACTGTAAAAAGAGTGAAATATAAATACTTCTGCTGTGAAGTCAAGTGAATTTATACAGCTTTGATTGAAGTCAAGCTACTTTGTTTGTATCTTAATAAGGTCCATTAGAGAGAATAGAGAATGGGTCAATATAGAAGTCATTCTTGATTTGATGGAGTTTCATCCTCTATTATAAAATTTGACTGGAGCCAATCCTTTTTTGACTGACTGGGTCTCTGTTTCTTCAATTGCTTACTCATAGAGCTTCCTATATTCGTTAGCAGTTTACACTTGATCAGAGAATCTAGAATGCTCCAACATTGTCCTCTTGGCAGTTTGTATTAGAAAATTTATTTGAATAGTCTGTTAGTTTAAGTGAATCCAATCCATGACAAACAAATTAATGGGTTAAAAGTTGAAAGTTCTGAAACTACAGTACCTGTCATTGTCAAAGTAACAATCCTTTATCTTCAGAAATTAATTGATGAACAAGAAAAGATTAAATGGATTAATCTTAACATTTCATTGTTGCAAAAATGGAAAAAAATCAAAATTAGAATTTGCATTTCATGAGATTTATAGTGAATTTCTTTTTATTTAAGGTCAATTCCATTTTAAATGCTTTGAAAATAATTTTTGCTTAGCACGGGCAGTGGTTCCCGTTTCTAAATTTAACTACACTATCTATTTATAAGTATCTGAGATTTTTGTATTTTTATGACATCACACATTTTAAGTATTGCTCTTTTTAAGGAGTGAAACGTATCAGATTATTGTTTCATTATAGTGGGATAGGTCCTTTAAGTGTAAGGACAATACAATTTGTGTGACAATTAGTGTCTTAGAGTCATATTTCAGGATATTTTTAGTGTTGGTATAGTGTGTGTAACCATGGTAATAAATTGATTTAAGATGGTAAAGTAAAAGTTCACGCTTTTTGCTGCTAAAAATAGTGTTCATAGTTTTAGTAAATGAAAGTTTTATAAAAAAAAGAACAGTATACAACAATGAATAGTAGCCTATGAAGGGAACCAAGAGATCTAACTTCATGTTCAGTGTTTTCTATTTTAAACATCATTATACAAAAATCAAAAGATATGATAAGAAGTCCTGATCCAGTGAGTGAGCGTCAAAACACACATACAAACAGAGCGTCAAAACACACATACAAACAGAGCGTCAAAACACACATACAAACAACAGAAAATAAACAAATGTATTGAAAATTTGATGAATAAAACATTAACTTAATTGACTGGATATTTTTTATTTCTATTTGTATTTGAATGGTCTGAATTTTTCTATTTCAGGTAAGAGAAAATTTCTTGGTATATAGAGATATAGTAAGTAACAATTTTGTATCCATCATAGTTTATCCTTAGTATCTAGACAGTGATTCAGTAAGTAACAACCTAGAAATAACAGCTTAATAACGAGATATTAGTACAGAGTTAACACTATAGCATATTGAATAGAAGTCTCTTGCTATTTTAATAAGCATTTCTAAGATTAGAAAACTATGCTTGGGTCATTTCTTATTTCATGTGTGCCTACTTGTTTGAAGGAACCAACTTGGTGTGGTGTGCAGGATGATTTTAATAAAGTTTCTCAGGCTTGGTCAAATTAAAAGACTTCAAAAACTGTATTTGATTGATTGATTGTTGGTTGCTTAACGTCCAGTGGCAAATATTTCATGCATATTCAGGACGAGAACAAGTTCACAATAAATACAATAGGTAGGTTCTGTAATAGATTAAGGGATTAAGGTCGGAGAAATTTAGACTGCCACGGGAAATGGGGGTATTTTGGATAGGGACAGAAATTTAGCCTTGCAACAGGTCACCTACGGACCCCTCAGAGAGTTGTTCCAAGGGTTCTTAACGTGCAAAGAGCGTGGCACTCTCTTTACACGAGGCATCGGATTTAACGTCCCCATTCTGACCGGACGTGGCTGCAAATTTGTACATCCCGCACAGCCAAACGGACGCCCCACTTTGACGAGGGTTTTACTGCCGGTCGGAGGAAGACCAATGGTGACCATACTTCTATTCCCCAGTCACCCTTGGGGGGAAAACTGTATTTGATGCTTCTCTGCTAGGTAGATGTTAGTTAGGTGTAAGGTCTGCTCTGAGTAAGAATAATGTGTCTGGGTAGGATGCTATGTCTTTTGTAAAACTGTTACTTGTGAGTCTGTCCTTAAAGTCAGCATTGTGTGTTGGTCTTGTACAAGGCTGGTTATATAATTATATCATATTAACATGTAATACTCCTTGTGGCAAGAAGCTATCAATCAACCATTGATAATACATGTTTAAAAGAAGCCATTCTTCTTTATCAGCTTATAAAAGAATGTTCTAGAAGTTTCAACAATATTCTCCATAAAAGTAAACAAGAAACATTATATAATTTCATTGGAAGAATTTATATTCTGTTGTCATAGTGTCAAAAATCCTTATTTCAGATCACTGTGCTTATATTATACATTTTTAAAGATTTGACGAGAATTGGTGTTATTTCAGTGGATAAGCCTATTATCCTGTTTCCTTGACTTAAACCAGACTAAACCAGGTCTATATTTTAAGCTTCATTTATCTTAAAGAGGCCAGTAGGTCATAAAAAATATAATTTGAATTTAAATATTTGAAATTGAATAAGTCAACCTTCTCCTTTGAAAGTACTTCAGACATTAATTCCTACAGAATGAATTTGAATTAGTCCTTTAGTTTGAATTATCAGAACCTCTACACTCTCATAATTGAACTATTTATTCTAGCAAATAATTTGTTCATTTAAAATAAATGTTCTGACAAGTCAGCATTCTGTTTTCATCAGATGTTATGGACAGTTTTGCTTTGTTAAATAAGTTGTAGAGCTTGGATTAACAATGAGAGTGATAAAGTGATCACATTAAATCATCAGTTTTATTTGCCTCTAAGGACGTATTCACCATGGAAAATCAATAAGGCAAATGACTGATTGTGTTTTAACAGAAAAGAAAGTTTAATTATCTCCCCTGAACTTCTGTTGTGTTTTATCCATTCCATAATACTTTAAATCCAACAATTTGTTCTAGGTTAACTTGCACTTTGGGAATCACATGAATGTGAGAGTTATAATGGTATTTACCCAGAAAAATAAAGCATTGGGTTTGCTCACACTAAAGATGAAGCTTTCATGCAGTTTTTTTTTCCTTTTCTATTTTTTTGTTGATCATTTTTAAATTTATTGTGTTCATGTTAAAGCTGAATATAAAAAAAATTTAGAAATTTATATTTAGACGTATTTTCTAATGTGTGAAATGATATTTTCCAATGGTCCTATTCAGTATTGTCATTTGAGGAAATTAAACACCCAGAATATGAAAATTTGGATTGTTTTTAGCCTACAGGTAATATTGCCTATTAAATTCCTAATAATTGATAGAAAATGTACAATTGTAAAACTATTTAGAAAACATCTTCAACAGAACAAAAACATGTTTACCAGTTGATTTTGTTATCTGATGTATTAAATGATATTGTGTTTTCCTCCCTTGGACATTAAGTGATAATTTGCTTACATTAGCAATGTTCTATTCATGTATTTGATAGGTTGCTTTTTGTTCCTGATTTACAAAACAATTTTCTCATCATATGCAGTAATGGATAATGACCCTCCTTATGGATTTCTCTCTGAATACCACTTATCCTTGACCAAAACGGTCATTATTTGGAGGAATGTAGTTAATGTTGGTCATACAACAACCGATCATTGTTGCTATGTTATTAATCATCAGACAGCGCATGACATTTTATTAGTACCTTTTTTGATACTGTCTGTTTTTCTAATAACTTGTTTGCACATTTATGGAATTTCTGTTATTTTATCAAGTATTTTGTAATGACTATTTAATTGCTTATTGGTTTGGTAAAACTTGTGGATGAACACCTGGTAATTGTTGACCTTTAAATGTTCATATTTAATGTCTCTGGTACTGGGTAATTGTCTTAATTTTCCACTTATCTCTGATTATTTCCATGTAAACAGGGTCTGCTACATGTACATTTCTTAGTTTTGTTAGTACTTCATCAATTAAAATACTTGTCTTTCATATTTTAAGACTAGAGGATATATAGTTGATGCTTATGTAATTAAATACAATGAAATACTGAACAACAAGAGAACAGCTGGTCAGCATTTCTACAAATGATTGTCTTTTAACAATGACCAAAACAATGTTCAAATTTGGCATTCATTTAAACTGTTTTTAGTATAGTATATGTTGCATTAATTTAGACAGGAATTTACTTCACACAGAACATTGGTTTAGACTTGGTTTACTGTAATTACATGTAACATATGTTTAGACTTGGTTTTACTGTAATTACATGTAACATGGGTTTAGCATTGGTTTTACTGTAATTACATGTAACATTGGTTTAGACTTGGTTTAACTGTAATTACTTGTAACAATGATTTAGACTTGGTTTTACTGTAATTACATGTAACATGGGTTTAAACTTGGTTTTACTGTAATTACTTGTAACATAGGTTTAGACTGGTTTTACTGTAATTACATGTAACATGGGTTTAAACTTGGTTTTACTGTAATTACATGTAACATAGGTTTAGACTTGGTTTTACTGTAATTACGTGTAACATGGGTTAAGACTTGGTTTTACTGTAATTACATGTAACATGGGATTAGACTTGTTTTTACTGTAATTACATGTAACATAGGTTTAGACTAGGTTTTACTGTTACTATATATTTAGATGATATTAATGCAATATGTTAGTATTATTTATTTACAAAATTAAATCCATAAATAATTATTTCTATCACATCCATGATCATGTCAGAGCCTCACATCATTAAGTTGTTATCAAACTATTTAACTCATTTGATGGTTAGACATCTTGACTGACACAACATGCCTTAATTTGAATGCACTTGAATTACCATCTAAACACTTCAATATTGTTAAAAAAAAATTATATAAGTTGTGAGCATTTTTCTTCAAATTATTTAATTGGTTTAACTTTGTTTCAACACAAGGTTTTGGTTCTCTTCAAAGTTTTCATTGATTTTTCAAAAGTTTTAGCTTTTACTGCTCACAAGAAGATCGCTAATTGTCTTAAGCAAACTTATTGCTGCTGAAGAGTAGAAGGAAATGTCAGGTATATGTCAATGAGACAGCAACCCATCAATACAAAAAACAAAAAGATATCTAGAGATTAATGTACTGTCTGTAATATTGACCAGTGTCCATACATTGCTATAATGTGTGACACTTGTAAAAAAAAAGAGTTGGAGTTGCAATTTAAATCGTAAAAAGTGCCTATGAAAGGATTATTTTGCTACCAAATGCATTTAAATATTGATAAACCCAAATGCTGTCCAATGTTATGTCAATGAGAAAAACCATATAATTACAGTATATTTGAAATGATGGTCTGTGTTTTGTAGTGTTAAGTGGGGAAAATTGATACCACAGTCAATAATTAATAATAGTTTAAAAGCTATTGTCATATTTGAATTTGTGTGAATGGAATTGTGTATGGAAATCAATAAAACCAAACCTACAATGGAAACCATCCTGTTCATAGTGATATCGGCCATAACGAGTCATACGATGTCAGTTTGTTTAAAAGTACAAGGGAGTTCTTGCCCTGTATATTAAAGTTTGCATGATTTGAAATTTACTATAATTTGTTATGCAGTTTTGTAATTAGTGAAGAGAAAAACTTAATAAATGGCAGCTAAGTTTGTGTTATTAGATTTGTTTAAAGTTCTAAAGGAGTTCACATGCACTCCAGTTGTCATTTAATCATTTAATGGTTCATAAGTTTTATGTTTGTCATACTGTCTGTCCACATGGAGATTAAATTTTTTTTTTTTTATTATTTATTGTCTTATTGAGGAACGTGAGTTCTTTTCATATGTTGCAAACTTATTTATTTTATGAATTTTTTAAATTGTATTACGTGATTTGAACATTTGATTTTGAAATTGAATTTTATGATAATAGATACAATTTTGCTTGCTGCATGATTTGATTGTTGTTAACTGGTGGGACAAATAAATGTGTAGGCTCAAAGTGGATAGGCAGTAAATGCTCAAAGAAAATGTTTTGAAAACTGTTCAAATTCTAATTTCTGAGTTTGTTTGATGTAAATAAATGTTTTGGTTAAAACCATCTTGTAAAGTAATTTTATATCAATGAGTTTTTTTTTTACATTAATTATAAATGTTGATAAAACTTATAGTTTCCAAAGACAAAAATAATGTTATCTGTCTTTTAACTTTTACCAAAGCATAATCTGAAATTAAAGATTGATTGCTTATATGGTTTTGACCTGTGTGCTACTCCCTATAACTTATAACACTGTATCTTATAGACTAAGCAAATACAACACATTATAATGATAATAATAATTAGAATTACAAAAACAAATGCTCATTAAATTATGCATGAACAAACATGTCTTCTTGAGGCTATAGTGAGAGTCAATGGCCAGAAAGATAACGTGCAAATCTGCTCCTTTAATAAATGCATGCATAAAGTTGTGAATTTATAGGAAGTAACATGTAAAAGCGGCTTGTAATGTAAAGTTTTGATCTAAATTTCAGCCTTTGATGATTGAAGTTTTGGTTTAATCTGACATTAGAGGAACTGGATTTTAATGGCTTTTGTATTCATTTGTTTAATAGAGAACTGAAAATCCATTAATATGTAGGAAATTAACAGATTTTAGGGGATAATGAGTAATATAAAATTCTGTGGGAGGGTGATAACTATACAATGTGTCAGATGTGATTGATTATACAGAGGAGTCTGCTTGTTTGGGAGGAGATGTACATTTTGTATGCCTCTACAATCACAGTGCTTTATTAGTTATTTTTTTATGATTGTCAATATGGTATACAAACTATAATATCCACATGGTAAACAAAGGTTTATCCTTATCTTCAGATAATGGAGATCATTTTTAATATGTTAGCATTTTAGCATTTTGTTCCAAGTGAACAACTCGTTAAAGGCTTTTCTTGGAGGAGAGAGAGTTAGCAATCATTTATCTAAATCTTAGCTAACCAGTTGAAAAAAAATTTTTTTAATAAATTTTTGTTTGATCTCAGTTCAATTAAGATGTCAAATTTTCATGCTTCCCTCTTAATTTCCCATTGTAAAGCAACCATGTATGATGACGTCATATAGAAACAACACATCTTTTCTCACATCATTGGAAAAGAAGGAGTAAGATGCCTACTTATCATCTAAAAATCATTAAAAAAATTCCAGATTCCACCACCATATCTTGTGCTATACATTATTTCTCCACTCTTGAAAGTTAAAAGTGAAAGATTTAAAATGCTCAGCAAGACTCACATTTTGAATTTGAAAATTTAACTGTTTCAGATGGAAAAATATCTTACCACACTCAATGCAGTGGTAGAATCTATATTTTCTTATGGTTGAGGCCTGTTAAGTGTTATCTATTTCTTGCATGAAGAGATATTTCTAGTATCACACTGCACAGAGTGTGATGCAAAAAATTTGTTAATTTGATTGGCTTATCCAGCATCGTGAGATGATATTACAACATTTCCATTTGGCTATCCGTTAGGTCACCAATGACTTTCAAAGTTAACCCGATGTACATTTCGTCCATGGTAACGGACATATGTGATTTCTTCAAAAACATACAAAACACTCACACTTTTCACCTGAAAATCTTCTTTTTGTTGAATTTTATTATTGAAGCGTACAAAAAGTTTTAAAATGTCTGACATTAAAGTTTGACATCGGAACAGGACACATGTGAAGTCATACTGGTATGTGCAAAAGACTAGATCAATGATTCGAGGAATTATATATTTAACACAATGAGAGTGTTGATCATAAGAGAAATAGGTTTAAAACTCGTAAGAATTGGATATCGCTTGATATCAACTCTCATCATTTAATTTAAATAGTAATAATAAACTCACACAAGGCTCGTTTATTATTATATTGAAATTTAATAACTGGAGTTGATATCAAGCGATATCCAATTCTCACTGGTTATGAAACCTATAATTAATAAGTATCCAAGTCTGAAGCCACAGCAATTTATGTGTCTTTTAGATTGATTGATTGATTGATTGAGTGGGTGTTACTTAATGTACACTTAGAAATAAAAAAAGTAGTAAAGTACCTTACAGTATAAAGGATATTAGTCTCTGTGATCTCAGTTAAGAAAATCTATCTATTAAGACTATGACAAACTTTCTACTTAATTAACAATTGAGTATATCAGCACTATTGATCACTTTGGGAATCTCTACTTAATCTGAATGGTTCTGAGGCAGCTTTAAATAACTGACTTGACCATGTTCACAATTAAGTGAATTGTATTTATGACCTCTAGTTGTCTTTGGTTTTTTTTGGTGTGTCTATGGGTTTCTGTCTCATTTACAAATACCACGTCTCCTTTTATTCAATTATGAAATGGCTTAGATGTCTACAGAAACAAATAAGAAATATTCTCTGAACTAGAATTTAGTCGAAAAGTTCAAAACATAGACACTTATTTTATGTTGACCTCTATGTCTTTCAGTTTTCTGTGTTGGTGGGTTTCTGTCTCATTGATGTTTACCATACATCTCCTTTATCTTTTTTTTGTTGCTTAAGTATTGTTCAATGAACTTCTTTTCTATTGATTTCTTAAATAATTTTATTTGTTCTTGACAACATGATGAAAAATTAAGGATGAATATTTTCCGTGATTCCATTGATAAGAAATGACAAAGAAGTTCTATGAATGTAAAGCAGATGATGCTGTTTTTACAGAAATGAAAGAAGTATCAAAGATTTTGGCAGAATTATAATGAAGGGAAGTCAATGATCTTTTTGGTAAATTTATGTAAAGATTCATGTAACAAACTTGGTGATTTATGATATTAAAGAAATCAGACATTCAGATTAAAGGCAGATATAAGATTATAAATGATTTATAAAAATATAGTGATTCAAAATCTCAGAATGTGACCTTGTTTGGTTGTTACAATAATGAACCTAATAATTGGGATAAAGAACTGAATTTGGAACTACAGAATAAAAGGGAAATGAATTAAGAGTGAAAAAGTAGCAGTTCTGATGAGAATTATTGACTTTAAGAGAAATGATTCATTGAAATATTCTATTTTGCGATTTCAGCAAAGATTATGTAACTTTCTTTGATTGGCTTGATAGAAAGTATGAAGTGTGAATGCTTTATATTATAGTGCTGACTCTTTATTTCTAAGGTCAGGCATCCATTAGTTTGCACTTTTTTTTTTATTAAGTATAGGTCTACTTAGGAGTATTAGATATAAAGTATCAGGATTCTGTAGGGCATCAAGAGAGAGTAGCACTTATTCATCAGGATATCACATTAGGTATTAACAACATGTCATACTGTCACCTAACACTTTATACAAAAACAAAGGTATTAATTGGTAATCTTATAAAGAGTCTGCTTACTTCAGTTCATGGGACAATATCAAACCAATATTAGTGCTTTATAACCTTCTTGATTTAAGAAAAAAAAATGACATGTTTGTACAAACATGATGGATTATATTTTCATACAAACATGTATTAATATCTGCACTTCATTTGTAACCAAAATTTCTTTCAAATGATTTTATATATACCGGTAAATTAAATTCAAAACTTTTCTCTTTTACAATATAATGTATCTTTTTTTTATATATATATTTCAAATAAATAGTAAAAAATCAAAATAATCAAAAACTAAGTCTGTTTTTTATATTGATCAAATGGAGTTTGAGCCAAGGCTCCGTGTTGAAGACCGTACTGTGACCTATAATGGTTTACTTTTATAAATTTTGACTTGGATGGAGAGTTGTCTCATTGGCACTCATACCACATCTTCTTATATCTATTGTTAATAATTAGCATATGAGTTCACCACATACAGAAAATGTGTCCATGGACATGGTTGAAATCTATAGCTTTAGGGTCGAGGTCAATTAGTTTCTGTTCATATCTTCAAATAGCCTTATGTCTTGATACTTTTTTTAATTTAATGATGATTGTTTGATGATTGTTATTATGTGGTTTACATGTTGTAATGTACTATTATATTATTTATTAATGCATTTCTCTGTGCTGAGTGTTCTTGCATTTGTTTGTACTATATTCCTGTCACGTAGTGTTGTCATTTTATCGATATTTTTTAACATTGCCATATAAGCGGGAGGTTTAGCTAGACGTAAAACCAGGTTCAACCCACTTTTTTCTTAAAATGTCCTGTACCAAGTTAGGAATATGGCAGTTGTTATCAAATAGTCGGTTTCTATGTATGTTGACGTTTGTTTTTGTTGCAGTTCAGTGTTTCTGTTGTTCCGTTGTTTTCCTCTTACAGTTGATGTGTTTCCCTCGGTTTTAGTTTGTAACCTGGATATGTTTTCTCTTAATCGATTTATGACTTTTGAACAGCAGTATACTACTGTTGCCTTTATTTGACACCAATAGGATAAGGTTAAATTCTGGAGGTGTGTTGTGGATAAGTTTGTAATTTTCAGTTTGAAGAGCAAGGTTGTTTACTTTATATGTCCACTTTGTAATAAATGTTCTGCTTGGAGTTAAAAATTATACTTTGTGTAATTATTCACCAGAAGGCATATGTACATAAGATTGGAATATCCCGCCTCAAAGTCATGGTCACAAAATTTGTTTAATGTTTCTTAGCCCTTGAAGGCTTTGTTTATATCTAATATTTTCTAATTTTTGTTAAGTACCTTTTTTTTTTAGCTTACATGACACTTATTCCAAAAACTCAATAAGAAAATTGACCTCCATCTCAAATATTGTTTCAAAATTTATACCTGGGTCATATAGGAGACATTTATGTGTTCCTTTTTATTTTCAAAAGTAGTCTATAAAAGAATTGAGGTCTGGCACAAAAAGATGAGGTCTATTGGGTGACAGAAGAAAGATGAATCATAATGAGGCTTATATTGAAAGTCCCAGACATTTGACCTCCCTCACAGTTTTCAGCAAATAAATTATTTCATACAATTTTTTCCCCAAAGTACTTAAAGTTTATTTATCATACATAGATAATTGAGTATGTTAATCATTAACTGTAATTATTTGGTGGTTTTTAGGTGTTATGAAGAGACATTGTAGAGGGAATCGTGATTGAATTGATAAGAGAAAAATCATGCTTACAGTTATTTTCTAATATGTTTCAGGTGAATAGGTTGTCTGGTTTTGTTCGATAAAATGATATTGAACAATAAAATGATATTGAACTGAATATTAAAATCTATTTACAAACAAAAATTGTTAAATTACAAATTTATTAGTCATGTACCAAATAATATGATAAATTCATAGATTTACAGAAAATATCTTTTATCTGACAGGCTTCTGACTCAAAAGTCTGGTTAAGCTTTACAGACTGTAGAGTTTAAATCCTTGTATTTACCCAAAAAAGACAGTCATTATTGTACTGACTGGTATTTTATAGGTACAAGCATCAGGTACTGTCACATGTAAACCTATCTAGCAAAAGTAGGAATGAAATTATGACTTAATCTGAGTTTTATGTCACATTTTGCTTTTGTGTTGCAAGAAGAGAATGAAATTGGGCATTAACCTTACAAGATATTTGGGATGTCGAAAAGTAAAATATCCACATCACCATTTCTAAGAAAATGGATAACATTTGCTCCACTTTCAAATTCAAGTCTATTTTTTAGTTGTCCTTGAACTGTTAAACATTTAGTTTCTCTTCTTACAAAAAAAAAAGGAAATAAAAAGGATACCGGTAGACTTACAATTTTTTTCACAGAAAGAACTACAGATTTAAATGTTCTTTGCTTTTTAAGAAGCTAGAAGATCATAGAGAGGTTAATAGGTAATTGTTTTTAACATAGAGGAAGAATGATAACCTGTTATCTGATTCAGATTGGCTCAGATATCAAAGTCTCTTTTAATAGAACTTTAGGAACAGTAAAACACTGGTAATTAGCAGGAAGACACTAGGAAAAAATAAATTGTTTGACATTGCACATCAGGGTTTTTATCAGAGTTGTTGTCTGTCATTGGTTGATGTGGTTGCTTGTATTGTCCAATAAATCCTGTATATCCTTTTTATGTATTAGATAAAAATTGCTAAATATTAATATTAAAAATTACAATTTTCCCCTTTATTTCTTGTCCCTTGACATGTTGTCCTACCTTCATCTTCTGATGAAAGAAAGAAATACTGTGGATTCATTTATTTTCGTGGGTACCAATTTTCGTGGATTAAGGAAAACTTACATGTTCGTTGATATTTAATTTCGTGGTTTTGACGAAGTCTGCATACAAGCCTATGGAAAATTTGTTATTCGTTGAACATTTAATTTCGTGGTTCACCTGTAACCACGAAACCCACGAAAATTGGTATCCAACGAATAATAATGAATCCACAGTAAGAAGTTTCTAACCTTGTGGATTTCTGGTATATGTACGATATACCATGCTTGTTTTAGTCCTTGCATTGAAGTTTCCATGGACATGTTACAATAACCTACTGAGTTATGTACCACTGTTTGGAGAAACTAATGCATAGGATATTACTGATGTCAAATCCATTGATATGTGTAATTACCAGAGGAAGAATTACAAATGTTTATAAATTGTCAGCGATTGTATATATATAACAGTTGCTAATTTGACTGTAAATAATTAAAACAAAACACTGCTTAAGGACTAAAGACTCTTAGTTAATAAGATTAACAGATGGGTTATAAAGTACATATTAAAGTTTTGAGTGTAGATTAATGAAAACTGTCCCTCTGGTGAAAGTGGTTGATAGTATATTGAGACACAAGGACCACATGTTTGATGTTATATTATTTAGTTGCAATAGTTCCCTCTATTAAATCAACACTATGAGAACTAAAATTTTGTTCTTATCTGCACATCATTATCTTGTAAGGTCTTTTCAGAGATCAGTAGTATATGCTGATATCCCACCCTTATTCTTGCAAGAAATTGGATCTATAGATCACTCGACCTATATAGTTCCTAAGATTTACGACTTCATTGTTTTCCTTAGGGGAACTCATCCCTCTCTACTACAGCTTTATCATCCTAGATATCTTCCCAAATTACTGTAATACAACCTTTCAACAGAGGACAAATTATTTTTGTATCAAAGTTTTACTGAATTAAAAGAAGTAACCTTCATGAACAAAATTCAGGGTAAAGTTCAGGCTTTAACATTTAAACATTAGGCACATTCTACAGATAACATTTATATAAGAATTGGTTGTATTACATGGACAGTTTTATCTTATCTCATTCCCTTAAATAGTTCTTATTCTTAAGAAACTGTCACAGTAGACCATGAAGCAATCTATTTCATGCTTTATAATGATTGAAACAAATAAACAATAATGTTGTAAAAATAAGAAGACATGGTATGATTGCCAATGAGACAACTATTCACTAGAGACACAATGACGTGGATTTAAGCAACTATAGGTTACTGTACAATAATGCTAGTTCATTTTTCTCTAATAATATCTTGACACTTTTTCTATGATGATTGCTGCTGATACCAGATTTTAGTGATATACTTAAAGGAACAAAAACGTACCAGTACAATGGTATGAGGTAATATCTCAACAATTATAGGATGCCCAAAATACTTAGAAAGAAGATTTCAGGCTAACAAGATATCTGGTAATTAGGTCTGTCATGTTTGTAATGAGCTGCATGACTATTTATAATTGGAAGATTTATAGCAACTCTATGATCTGGGTTACTTTAATCTAGTTATGAGGAGTATTTCAAAGCTGTAAATAATGTTAGTTTAAAAAAAAAAACATAGTTTTTGCATGTATTTTATTTGAAATGAAATAGCTCTTCTGGCATCTATTAATTTTCGTGTGAACAAAAATAACGATACTGAATAAAACAAGAGGACATGAGATGCAAAAAAGCAATAGAAAGAAAAATTTTAAGTTTGTAAAAATTTATAAAGACTCTGACATTTAGACAGACTGGTGTCCTTAATTAAATGCAGATTTTTTTTTATTTCTGGTCCCATTTTTCATTGAATCAATTGTAACTTTTCTGTAAATAAGTAAACAAACAAGTTCGATGTATTGTATAGTCAGTTGTATATTGTTAAATTCTGTATCTTTATTGACTTTATGTTACAACACACTCTGGAAGTACCAATGATATTTCATTTTTTTTTTATTTTGCCTCACAAAAAAATTAATTCTGAGCAAAAAGGAAACTTGCTTATTGGTTTGTACTTTTCTTTGATAGTTTAAAAACATCATGACTGTCTCCATTATATAGTGTTACATTTCACACTTTTATTAAGTTAGTGTATTTCCTTTCCCATTTGATCAAAACGGAACATCCCCTGATGTAATATAGGGACATAAAGACTGGGTTAATTTATAGTTAGTAGGAGATATCATTTCAGAAGTATCTTTTATTGTTGTGACTGATCTGTATTGTGGAGATAAAATATAAGTTAATTGATTGTTACTTGAAAGTCCCATCTTTGATGATGTTAGAAGACTATAAGGAAATTGTCTGCCACAAATTTGTGAAATTTAATGCATTCTTAGCAATGCAAACTTAGTTATGAACAAATATATTGCTGACACTTAAAAGTAATGGTACCAGACAACAATAAAGTTATTGGTAACAATTTCAATGTCACAGAGGTCAAATTTAATTAGCATCCTTAGTTTCCATGTAAAAGTGTTTGAAAAAGTCAAAACTGAAATTTTAAGAAAAATGTTATACAATTACACATAAGTAGAACTCCATGGATTTCAGAAAAGATTTTTTGTTGTAAGTAGTTTTCTGTTCCCTCAATAACTAGACCACCATGGTAGCCAAGTTCATGACTTTATGATAATGGTGTTTTACCTGCTATGTGCAGCTAAACATATGCCACCAGAGGACCAAAACATATGCCACCAGAGGACCAAAACATATGCCATCAGAGGACCAAAACATATGCCACTAGAGGACCAAAACATATGCCACCAGAGGACCAAAACATATGCCACTAGAGGACCAAAACATATGCCACCATAGGACCAAAACATTTGCCACCAGAGGACCAAAACATATGCCACCAGAGGACCAATAAATGTTAACCATTTGGTTGCACCTGTATTCATCCCCTTCCAACTTTACTTTCTAATGGTGTTCATGTTGCTCAGTCTCAAGTTATCCGACAGTGTGTAATGTTTTAGGGACTACTGTTTGTCTTCTCTCTGCCAGATTGTTTTCTTCTTGTGTTTGATAGCCCAAGGGTTGACTAGGGTATAGAAATAAAGTCCTCCCATCCGGTAGAAAAACCTATACTTTAGTGGGGCATCCATTTGGCTTTTCGGGATGTTTTGATATGAATCCATGTCAGAATGGTGACTGACTATGTCTCATGTAGGCAGAGTACCAGGCTCTTTATAAACTTGTGCAATAACTCATTGAGGGGTTAGTTGGTGATCTTTCCCTAGGCAAAATGTCTGCCCCAATCCATCATACTTTCCAGTGGCCTTCAAAATTCCCTTCTTTAATCCCTATGGACCCATGTGCAGAACTTAATTATTGAATTTAATGTTCTCATCCTGAATATGCATAAAAAATATTTGCAACTGTATGTTGTGTAAACAGTCAATCAATCTTATTGTTTCTTTCCCCTTTTATCTTCTTTGCTGTCCAATGTTTAATTCATAGCAAAAGATTATATAATATGCAAAACACATAGAATTTGAATATTGGGATAATACTTTGAAACAGCAGCCCAACAACAAAATACTAACCACAGGTAATTTTCATGCTTTGGTCAAATAAAAGTTAAAGATCCATATGAAATTGGATGAAAGCATTCCATATAATTATTCACTGTTTACATTAATAGGTATTATCTATCACATCAATAATTCTTTTGTAAGTTTACAAAATCAATTCCAAACTTATTTTTTACAATTAAATGTAAGTTCCAGGAACACCACAAAGTGAATCAATGGTTATTAATATTTTAAAAGAGTAGGACTATACTCAATGTAATGGTTGTTTTTATGCTATTTGGCTCTGTATAAAACAACCCACAATTTATCCTATGTCATGCAATATTATACTTCACTATCTTTCCCCCATCACTCTTTTTTAACTAGAAATAGGAGAGTTGATATCATTTGCAGTTTTAAAAACAATATCCCCCCTTTAAATGGAAATTCAGATCTTGACAAATAAGGAGAATTTTCACAATGTTTTTTTAATGTACCTACCATAAATTTCTACAACCATGCCAAAGGGCATGACTAGAATTGAGACCAGGAAATCTGCAATGGCGAGAGACATCAGGAAATAATTGGTCATATTCTGTAATCGTCGATCCCATATTACGGCAAGGCACACTAATAAATTTCCTAACGTTGTACAAAATATCAAAGCTAACAAAGATAGCATTCCCCATCTCAATTCTTGTTCATCTTCAAAACTGTCAGTGACATTAAGACTTCCATTTAAGGCAGAAATATTTTCATTCATTGTTAATCCTGTTGATTTAGTCTATCACTATTTTCTCCATTTTTTTTTAAATTAAAATTTGAAATCCCAGGCTTAATCCATGTTTATCATTGACAAAATAATTTCTCCTTTTCTTAATTAGTTAAGAAATAAATCCAACTTTAATTTTACAAGTTTTTAAAACTTTTCATTTAAATTTATTTTCCAAAACTGTCTAAACTGATCGTGCATCTATTTTTGTACAAACATGTGTATTATAAAAAACCACAAAATTCCTTTAGAAGTATATAAAGTACAACACACTTAAAAGTTTCATTAATGTTAAATTATTTAAAGATGTGAAAAAGCAAAAGATGATGTTGATGAAAACTATTTACAACCTCCGATAATATACATTCCATCCCTCTGTAGATATCATCTAATCACGTTCATTGATAGATTTACAATCCACCAATCAATGATCTCTCCTTATAATTGATCAATAAAACGTTTATATAAAGAAACATTAGGTATGTTTTAATGATGTCACTAAGTCGTTAATTGAATATCAAAATGATTACAATTAAGCTCAGGGTAATTATTGAACAATTAGTGTAGGATGACTCTAGTCGATGGTTTATAAGTATTTTTGTACAGTGATTAAAGAATATTCTATGGGTACCCATTTTCAAGTACAGAGACTCTCTACCCAAAGTGTTCATATTGTCATAGATTTTTATAGATTATGGAAAATCATTTAAATATTTATTATATTTCCACAATTAAGTTCTTTTTCTATTATGTCTAAATAATTAAGATAGTTTCTTTGACCCTGATTAACTTGTTATACAACCTAAATAAAAATTGTTTCTAAAAAATGACCCTGATTAACATGTTGTTCAATCATCTACAATATCTATAACTAAGTAAAGAGCTCTCTCCCCCCTCCCCCCCCCCCCCCAAAAAAAAAACAACAAAAAAAACAGCATCTGAAACTGATTATAAGGTACAAGATACCTTTATGATTTTAGTTTCAAAAATCATTCTTCTTTCTGCAATTTTTAGAAAACTATTCAGTCAGTACTGTTTGAATGTACAAAATTAAGGATTTTGACCAATTTTAATGTTGTTTGTTTTAACTTATCAAAAGTTGTCAAGTATGTCTAAGGAACTCAAGTTTTACGGGATCTTTTACAGATTTTAACACAATGTATAATGTCCAAAAAGAAAAATTGTTTTATTTTATTTAGATCTGTCATTCCAATTAGAAAGGTACTTAAATCCTTAAAAGTTTCACAATTTGGAGTCCTCCTCATGATAAAGTATTTAGTTTTATTAATTTGATAAAATTTATAAACAATAAAACAGCTTTTGTTGAATAATTATGTTTTTTTTTCTAATTTGTCCATCAAAATGCAGACAATTTATTTAGGTTACTAGTGTTAATTTTTTCACCTAATTCTGTTTAATTTTATAACAATCTTAAAATATGTACATTGTACATTCTTTTCAATTTCTGAATGTTTATTGATTTAATTTTTGACTCAGTGGTATATAACAGCCAAATTATTCTGTGTTGAGTTACAGAAAGCTCTTAAAATTTCTTTGCTGTTAACCCAATTTTGCATGAATAAGAGATACATCTGAAATTTCATTTTTATGAAAAGTTATTTTTGTATGTTTTCTGATTTATTAATAAATGTACATGCTTCTTCCATTTGCACGATTATTTGTAATTACTGTAAACCATAAAGTTATTACATTTATTGTCCTTGAACTCAGGGCAATAGTATTTATCAGATTCAGGAGAAGATTTAGAAGAATTCTAATGAAAAATGTAAATATATGACAGGTACATAGAGAAATGTTTGTTTCTCATGCTGATACCTCAGGGTCAAGTTGACAGAAACTGAGACAAGAAGTCCTTATTCATAGCATTCACTATACTTGAGTTCTGTTTTCTAGAGAAATTGCATCTCCTATACTCTTATGACAGTATTTTTCCCGTTTTATAAAAGTTGCAGTAGTTGTTTTGGTTATATATGGTACTTATAGTTAACAATGTCATTGGTTGGTAGGATAAACTTTTTTATGATTTCAGTGTTATTCCAGTTATTCACAGTTGTCAGATATATTTGTATTTCTGTTGTTTATTTTAGTTGTTATTTGCTATAAATAATGTTTGTAGTTTCTAATTTTTGTCAAGAGAAATTAGTACCTTCATTTTTCTTTGTATATGACTGTCAGTGAGCTGTTTTCTTTTAAGTTGTATATGGCTGTATAAAATGGGTGAATTTCTGTCGTTTTTTTACCGGTTGATGACGGTCAGTCAGCTTTGTAGTTTCTGTTGTCTTTTGAAAGAGAGGCGAAGGATTCCAAAGGGACATTCAAACTCACAAGTCGAAAATAAACTGACAATGCTATGGCTAAAAAAGAAAAAGACAAACAAACAACAGTACACAAAACACAACACAGAAAACTAAAGACTGAGCAACACGAACTCCACCAAAAACTGGGGGTGATCTCAGGTGCTCCGAAAGGGTAAGCAGATCCTGGTCCACATGTGGCACCCGTGGTGTTGCTCATGTTAGTACAAAGCCAGAAATTATTGAAGTCTTATTCGGTAGGTCACAATCGGGGAAAAGGGGACGGGTAGTATGTAGTTATGACAATTGGAACATATCCGTTGTCATTTGTGAAACGGATATTCCATAAGGGTCAACCAACTTGTGATGGCGTCCATAAAATTTACGAAGGGACGATTTCAACTTCACCACTTGGAACTCTTGGTTTAATAGCTTTCTTGTGAGGAAATCATAATGGGGAAATACAAGCCTGGGAATATCGTATCAACTGGGAGATATATACTCCGTATGCAGGTGTTGCTGGAATGTTGCTACATAGAAATTGGGAAGCTGAAATCATCTCTTTTGTCCTAAAGTTTTGTTTTCAACCACCAATCATTGTCAATTTCTAGATGTAAGTCAATATATGCAGCAAAGTTAACTGTATCTGTTGTATCCTTTATCTCAAGTTCAATAAGATAGATGTGTTCAACATAGTCACCAAAATTATTTAGTGAGAAAACATCGTCTATAGAGCAGAAAGTGAGGTTAAAGGATACTGCTAACTTCTTTTTTTTTTCTTCCTAATAAGTTCCTGTATGAAGCCAGCCTCATATGAATAAAGGAAAAAGTCTGCAAAAAAGAGGAGCACAGTTGGTTCCTATGTGAATGCTGATTGTTTGTTGAAAAACATGTCCTCAATACGTGGAGCTATTGATGACTATCAGTGAGCTTTGTTATTTCTAGTGTCTATTGAGCTGTTGATGACTGTCAGTTTTGAGTTTCTATTGTCTATTGAGCTGTTAATGTCTGCCAGTGAGCTTTGTAGTTTCTAGTGTCTATTGAGCTGTTGATGACTGTCTGTGAGGTTTGTAGTTTCTAGTGTCTATTGAGCTGTTGATGACTGTCAGTGAGGTTTGTAGTTTCTAGTGTCTATTGAGCTGTTGATGACTGCCAGTGAGCATTATAGTTTCTGTTGTCTATTGAGCTGTTGATGACTGTCAGTGAGGTTTGTAGTTTATATTGTCTATAGAGCTGTTAGTGACTGTCAGCAAACTTTGTAGTGTCTATTGAGCTGTTGATGAATGTCAGTGAGCTTTGTAGTTTCTGTTGTCTTTTGAGCTGTTGATGACTGTCAGTGAGCTTTGTAGTTTATATTGTCTTATTGAGCTGTTGATGACTGTCAGGGAATTTTGTATTTTCTATTGTCTGTTGAGCTGTTGTTGACTGTCAGCGAATTTTGTAGTTTCTAGTGTCTGTTGAGCTGTTGGTGACTGTCAGCAAATTTTGTAGTTTCTAGTGTCTGTTGAGCTGTTGATGAATGTCAGTGAGCTTTGTAGTTTCTAGTGCCTATTGAGCTGTTGATGACTGTCAGTGAGCTTTGTAGTTTCTAGTGCCTGTTGAACTGTTGATGAAAGTCAGTGAGCTTTGTAGTTTCTAGTGCCTATTGAGCTGTTGATGAATGTCAGTGAGCTTTGTAGTTTCTGTTGTCTTTTGAGCTGTTGATGACTGTCAGTGAGCTTTGTAGTTTATATTGTCTATTGAGCTGTTAGTGACTGTCAGTGAGGTTTGTAGTTTCTATTGTCTATTGAGCTGTTGATGATTGTCAGTGAGGTTTGTAGTTTCTATTGTCTATTGAGCTGTTGATGACTGTCAGTGAGGTTTGTAGTTTCTATTGTCTATTGAGCTGTTGATGACTGTCAGTGAGGTTTGTAATTTCTTTTGTCTATTGAGCTGTTGATGACTGCCAGTGAGCATTATAGTTTCTGTTGTCTATTGAGCTGTTGATGACTGTCTGTAAGGTTTGTAGTTTCTAGTGTCTATTGAGCTGTTGATGATGGTCAGCGTTTTTTATAGTTTCTTTTGTTTATTGATCTGTTGATGACTGTCAGTGAGGTTTGTAATTTCTAGTGTCTATTGAGCTGTTGGTGACTGTCAGTGAGGTTTGTAGTTTCTAGTGTCTGTTGAGCTGTTGATGACTGTTAGTGAGCTTTGTAGTTTCTAGTGCCTATTGAGCTGTTGATGAATGTCAGTGAGCTTTGTAGTTTCTGTTGTCTTTTGAGCTGTTGATGACTGTCAGTGAGCTTTGTAGTTTATATTGTCTATTGAGCTGTTGATGACTGTCAGTGAGGTTTGTAGTTAATATTGTCTATTGAGCTGTTGATGACTGCCAGTGAGCATTATAGTTTCTGTTGTCTATTGAGCTGTTGATGACTGTCTGTAAGGTTTGTAATTTCTAGTGTCTATTGAGCTGTTGGTGACTGTCAGTGAGGTTTGTAGTTTCTAGTGTCTGTTGAGCTGTTGATGACTGTCAGTGAGCTTTGTAGTTTCTAGTGCCTATTGAGCTGTTGATGAATGTCAGTGAGCTTTGTAGTTTCTGTTGTCTTTTGAGCTGTTGATGACTGTCTGTGAGCTTTGTAGTTTATATTGTCTATTGAGCTGTTGATGACTGTCAGTGAGGTTTGTAGTTTATATTGTCTATTGAGCTGTTGATGACTGTCTGTGAGGTTTGTAGTTTCTAGTGTCTATTGACTTGTTGATGACTGTCAGTGAGCTTTGTAGTTTCTATTGTCTATTGAGCTGCTGATGACTGCCAATGAGCTTTGTAGTTTCTGTTGTCTGTTGGGCTGTTGTTGACTGTCTGTGAGGTTTGTAGTTTCTATTGTCTATTGAGCTGTTGATGATTGTCAGTGAGGTTTGTAGTTTCTATTGTCTATTGAGCTGTTAATGTCTGCCAGTGAGCTTTGTAGTTTCTAGTGTCTATTGAGCTGTTGATGACTGTCTGTGAGGTTTGTAGTTTCTAGTGTCTATTGAGCTGTTGATGACTGACAGTGAGGTTTGTAGTTTCTAGTGTCTATTGAGCTGTTGATGACTGCCAGTGAGCATTATAGTTTCTGTTGTCTATTGAGCTGTTGATGACTGTCAGTGAGGTTTGTAGTTTATATTGTCTATAGAGCTGTTTGTGACTGTCAGCAAACTTTGTAGTGTCTATTGAGCTGTTGATGAATGTCAGTGAGCTTTGTAGTTTCTGTTGTCTTTTGAGCTGTTGATGACTGTCAGTGAGCTTTGTAGTTTATATTGTCTTATTGAGCTGTTGATGACTGTCAGGGAATTTTGTATTTTCTATTGTCTGTTGAGCTGTTGTTGACTGTCAGCGAATTTTGTAGTTTCTAGTGTCTGTTGAGCTGTTGGTGACTGTCAGCAAATTTTGTAGTTTCTAGTGTCTGTTGAGCTGTTGATGAATGTCAGTGAGCTTTGTAGTTTCTATTGCCTATTGAGCTGTTGATGACTGTCAGTGAGCTTTGTAGTTTCTAGTGCCTGTTGAACTGTTGATGAAAGTCAGTGAGCTTTGTAGTTTCTAGTGCCTATTGAGCTGTTGATGAATGTCAGTGAGCTTTGTAGTTTCTGTTGTATTTTGAGCTGTTGATGACTGTCAGTGAGCTTTGTAGTTTATATTATCTATTGAGCTGTTAGTGACTGTCAGTGAGGTTTGTAGTTTCTATTGTCTATTGAGCTGTTGATGATTGTCAGTGAGGTTTGTAGTTTCTATTGTCTATTGAGCTGTTGGTGACTGTCAGTGAGGTTTGTAGTTTCTATTGTCTATTGAGCTGTTGATGACTGTCAGTGAGGTTTGTAATTTCTTTTGTCTATTGAGATGTTGATGACTGCCAGTGAGCATTATAGTTTCTGTTGTCTATTGAGCTGTTGATGACTGTCTGTAAGGTTTGTAGTTTCTAGTGTCTATTGAGCTGTTGTTGACGGTCAGCGTTTTTTATAGTTTCTATTGTTTATTGATCTGTTGATGACTGTCAGTGAGGTTTGTAATTTCTAGTGTCTATTGAGCTGTTGGTGACTGTCAGTGAGGTTTGTAGTTTCTAGTGTCTGTTGAGCTGTTAATGACTGTCAGTGAGCTTTGTAGTTTCTAGTGCCTATTGAGCTGTTGATGAATGTCAGTGAGCTTTGTAGTTTCTGTTGTCTTTTGAGCTGTGGATGACTGTCAGTGAGCTTTGTAGTTTATATTGTCTATTGAGCTGTTGATGACTGTCAGTGAGGTTTGTAGTTTATATTGTCTATTGAGCTGTTGATGACTGCCAGTGAGCATTATAGTTTCTGTTGTCTATTGAGCTGTTGATGACTGTCTGTAAGGTTTGTAGTTTCTAGTGTCTATTGAGCTGTTGATGACGGTCACTGAGCTTTGTAGTTTCTAGTGCCTATTGAGCTGTTGATGAATGTCAGTGAGCTTTGTAGTTTCTAGTGCCTATTGAGCTGTTGATGAATGTCAGTGAGCTTTGTAGTTTCTGTTGTCTTTTGAGCTGTTGATGACTGTCAGTGAGCTTTGTAGTTGATATTGTCTATTGAGCTGTTGATGACTGTCAGTGAGGTTTGTAGTTTATATTGTCTATTGAGCTGTTGATGACTGTCAGTGAGCTTTGTAGTTTCTAGTGCCTATTGAGCTGTTGATGAATGTCAGTGAGCTTTGTAGTTTCTGTTGTCTTTTGAGCTGTTGATGACTGTCTGTGAGGTTTGTAGTTTCTAGTGTCTATTGACTTGTTGATGACTGTCAGTGAGCTTTGTAGTTTCTATTGTCTATTGAGCTGTTGATGACTGTCAGTGAGCTTTGTAGTTTCTGTTGTCTGTTGGGCTGTTGTTGACTGTCTGTGAGGTTTGTAGTTTCTAGTGTTTATTGAGCTGTTGATGACTGTCAGTGAGCTTTGTAGTTTATATTGTCTTTAGAGCTGTTAGTGACTGTCAGCAAACTTTGTAGTTTCTTTTGTCTATTGAGCTGTTGATGACTGTCAATGAGGTTTGTAGTTTCTTGTGTCTATTGAGCTGTTGATGACTGTCTGTGAGGTTTGTAGTTTCTAGTGTCTATTGAGCTGTTGATGACGGTCATAGTTTCTATTGCCATTTGAGCTTTTGATGACTGTCAGTGAGCTTTCTAATCATACCAACGTTTTTGGGGGTAGCAATCACGTCATTGATTCGTCTGTTTGGTTGTCTTTCTGTCCATCTGTCTGTTTATTTGTCTTGTTTTAATAGTTTGATGTGTTTATACATTTTGTTTTGTTTTTTATTTCTTCTTTCTGTTCAGTGTTTTGCTTATTTTTCTCACAAAATTCTTGAAAGTAAAGGATGACATTCAATAGAAACAAGTTTATCTTTGATTTCTGATATTTTCTATTTTTACTGTATTAATATACATTTAATGAAAATTCTCTGAAGAAGTAAAATATTTTCCATTTTCCCAAGCTTAAAAGGGAGGAATGATTAATTTACAAAATGAACAGACCAAGTGTAATGAGATTAATCTAGAATTGGCCTGCAGAATTTTACAAGATGATAAACAGCCAGGATAAATTTGATATAGATTTATTGGACAGCATTAGGTTGTCTTATTAAAAGTACAGATATTTTCACTATTGAAATTAAACTTGGAGAGGGTTTAAGACCAGACTTGTAAAAACAGATCACTTTTTTATGGTTTTCAACTTGAAGTACATTTCATCATTTATATTAATAAATTTTGTTTTGATACAAATCTTATATAAAACAATTACCTTGATGGTCTTTGTTTAGTGGATTGTCTATATTACACAACAATGTTATATAAGATTAGTAAGACAGCAAGCAATAGAGTGGAATGTTAAAAGAAAAAAAATCTGAAAAATACCAAACATAAATATCTTGGTATCTTTGATTTACTTTTATTATAGATTTTGTAGTAAATTCAAGTAAATTTAGTGTTTCACTATCAATGGCAATCTTTCAGAAATCCATGATGATATCAATATCAGTTACTGATGCAAAGGCTTTATCAAAGCCCTAAATCTGTATTACATCATGTTTCACAGAAAACATATGTTTGTAGCATATATTAAAGTGGAAAAAGTGCTCTCATGATTATTTTGGTGTCCAGTGAGATTGATACAGATGTGACATTGAGCTCACTGGATTATATTTAGTGTCTTGGGTTGTTACACATGAGATATTGAGCTCACTGGATTATATTTAGTGTCTTGGGTTGTTACACATGTGATATTGAGCTCACTGAATTATATTTAGTGTCTTGGGTTGTTACACATGTGATATTGAGCTCACTGGATTATATTTAGTGTCATGGGTTGATACACATGTGATATTGAGCTCTCTGATATTTAGTGTCTTCAGTTGTTACACATGTGATATTGAGCTCTCTGATATTTAGTGTCTTGGGTTGTTACACATCTGATATTGAGCTCTCTGATATTTAGTGTCTTGGGTTGTTACACATGCGATTATGAGTATCTGATATTTAGTGTCTTGGGTTATTACACATGTGATATTGAGCTCTTTGATATTTAGTGTCTTGGGTTATTACACATGTGATATTGAGCTCTCTGATATTTAGTGTCTTGGGTTGTTAGATGAGGGATATTGAAAAAGCCATGAAATATTCTCTTAGATAAAGTTCCTCAAAATGCATCTTTTGCATCAAAAGAAAATAACATTGTTTTTTCAATATCACACTGGTATAATCATGAGAACTGTTCTTCTTTAATACTATTTAATACTACAAACATATGGAATTTGTAATAGAACGAAAGAATTTTATAGTACTAAATATTATAAAGTTAGTTGGATAAAAACAGTTATATTTATACAAGAATATATAAGAATTGTATACTGTAATACAGGATTGATTTTACAAAGATTTAAGATTTGTTTATTATTGTGAAAATTGTAACAGGATAGGTTTCACAAAAAATTACAATAAAAATAATGACAGCATTATTTGTATACAACATTTCCAGAAATCATAATAAATGATTTATCTCGCATATTTGTCCATAATGTTTCAAAATAGCAATAATAAATGCACTCAAAAATTCCTGAATTTAGAATATTTGAAAGGATTCCAGGGATTCTGTGAACTTATTACCATACAGAACATAAAACTTGTGTGATCTGATTAAGATTTCCTATCCTGATATGTAGCTAGATATTCTCTTGTTTGTCTCTTTGGAATTGACAGTTGTTATAAAACTTATTATTCCATAATACTTCATATTAACCAAACACATTTGTACCTAATAGCTTATGTAAATATGTATATGTATCTGTTATTGTGTAATTAAGCTTTCTAGTAGTAGAGCTGTGATGAAAATCTTTTGTACTCATAATTGATAGAAAAATTAGTCATGTTTTTGATGGTTTATACAGTAAACAAGTGAGGGGGAGGTTGTGGTCATGTATCTGAAGAACATATTTCCTTTACTCTTTGATTCATTCTGTATATTCTTTTGTGCATGAATTATCACAAGATAATTTTAAGACATTTTTTTGTCATACATTTTAAGGTTGGAGTTACCATCAAACAATTCTATATCGATTGGAACATTTTATTGAAAGTGATGTCTCTGGAATATTCAGGGATTCTAAACATGTACATTATAATTGAACAATTCTATAAAGTTTTAAGAGGCTTTCAAGTAATAAAGTTAGTACCTAGTTGGAATTATAGCTAGCTACAAGACATTGTTTTTTTTTTCTTCCAGAAACTTTCAAAGTTCATACAAGGCAGATATTGGGGAAAATATTTTAAGTCTTTTCAATTTGTGTGGAAAAAGTATGCGTAGTGTTTTGATTGATCCTTATTTGAATAGACCACACATTGGTATAGTAGTTCTCTTTCTCACCTTTATGACCCATTAAAGTTAAACAATCAAAATACAAATGTATGACATATATATATAGGTAACTGTTGGGATCACAAATCTTTTTCAATATTTTTGTTTACTAAATATGTATACATTCTTACACATAAGGCAACATTCGAAATTTTTGTCACATTTTTCTGTTAAAAGTACAAATCAGATCTTATTGAAATCTGGTATCAAGCTTCATGTAATCTGGTGCCGGACCGTGATGCATTTCACATCTATTGCTCATCAACTTCCTGTTTACCAATTACTAAGTATATAGCACGTATCTTTAATTAGTAATAGCTCAAAGTACATCTTGTACATCTAGGTTTTATAGATGTTTAAAATTCACATTTGTCATGTATAAATAACACTTAAAAATATGGAATATTGGTATTCAAAACAAGTTAATATGTATAATTTTAAATATGGCTGCTACAAATGTATATTATGAAATTTTACAGATTGTATCTGAAAAAAGGCTTTGAACAAGTGTGTAAATAAGTCTCCTTATTTTTGTCCCCTGAGTGACGCATTTCAGGGGACATAGTGATACAGGGCATCCGTCCATCGTTTAGGTCTTGTTAGCACTCTCACATGTACAATTCTTGCCAGATTTTTATAAAACTTAAATTATAGGGTAATATCAGACATGCCTCAGACAAATTAGAAAATCAGTGCCGATCAATTATTTTTAAAAGAGTTATGCCCCTTGGAAATATTGATTATGTTGGAAATTGCATTGCATTTGCTCTCAAGCCTTCATTTCTGTAAGCTATTTGTAATAGTTTTAAAGAACAAAGAAAAAGTTTTTATTATGCCCCACCTACGATAGTAGACGGGCATTATGTTTTTCTGTCTGTGCATCCGTTCGTTCATTCGTTCGTCCATCTGTTCGTCAGTCTGTCCCGCTTCAGGTTAAAGTTTTTGGTTAAGGTAGTTTTTGATGAAGTTGAAGACCAATCAACTTGAAACTTAGTACAAATGTTCCCTATGATATGATCTTTCTAATTTTAATGCCAAATTAGAGTTTTGACCCCAATTTCACGGTAGACTGACCATAGAAAATGATAGTGGGAGTGGGGCATCCGTGTACTATAGACACATTCTTGTTAGTTATTACCCTTGGATAGATAAAATATTTGCCACGCAGGGGACATTGGAACTTTGTTCTTTTATTATATTTATCTTGAACTCAAAGAAAATGAGGTATAGAAGAAAAGATCATTTTGCTCATGATTAACTGATGAACCAGTAAATAGAGTACTATGGTATCACATTCCTAGTAAATAGAGTACTATGGTATCACATTCCTAGTAAATAAGATTACATAATAGAGGAGTAGAAGTGATGAAAACAAATATTATATATTAAATATTCTGCAAAGAAAATATTTATTAATCTAAAAACTCTCAATCACACAGAGCTATTCTTTATTATCTATTTTTATATTTCTTCCTTACATTCTCTTCTGGATTTGAAATAAGTGATGATTTTGCCAAACATTGTCATTTAACTCTAAGTGTTCTGCTGTCAATGACTTTCTTCTTTGAATTGAGTAAATTCCTTGTCAAGGATTTCAAACAAAGTTCATTGTTTAGCAAGGAATAATTAGTGATAATTGATTTATCAATCTTCTTCTATAGATCAGAATTGACATATCCCTTCAGTTTATTCTACAGGTGGTTGTAGGGACTAAGGTCATCAGTTTATTATATATAATGTTTATTATCCTCCTTTAGGAGAGAATGATGTACATGAATAAAGATACAAAATTTAATATAGTAGTTAATAATAAGAATATTAAGATGAATAGATAAAGAATTGATTAAATAAATAAAGAACGAACGAACGAACAAATGAATGAACGAACGAACGAAAAAACTAATGAATGAATGAACCAATGAACGTTCAGTTAACTCAAGTAATTTCAGTTGTAATAACTGTCAAATTAACTGTTATATTCCTTGCATATCCTATAAATAAACTTTACACATGAATAGGTGAAACTTGTCTGCATCTAATTTTTAAAGACGGACATTTTTGTGGTAAACATTATATAAACAGTTATTTGATTTCCCCTCTTATTATTTAGGAACTTTAGCAAAAATTTAATGGTTCCAAAATAACTTAATTACCAAATATAATCACAAATCTGTACATTTTGGAAGAACACTTTTTTCAATGTTAGGAAATTCTGTAAAACATAAAGTTGTAACATAAAAGTGCATTGATATTCATATTGTTGACAGTTGACTTTTGCTTTGGTCTATTTAACCTCTTTTTTTCTCAACTTTTTGTGTTTTGGTCATTGTTAAAGGCATTTAATTACTACTGTATCACTAGCCTGTGACATCACTAAGATTGTGATTTAAACCTTCACTGGCAATTGTGTTTGACCCCAATCTTAATTGACTAGGATTGTCAGTTTTCCTGCCAAAGATCGGTTGTTCTCTCAGGGTACTCCGACTTCCTCACCAATAAAAACTGGCCACTACGAAATAACCAATAGTGCTGAAAGTAACATTTAACACCAAAAATCAATCATTGTTAAAGGCAATTATAATTAGTAGTTATTTTCATTCTAATCTTTTGGTCTTTACTGACTTTAGTAAATAGTTGTCTTAGTGGCTATTATACCACATATTCTTGTCTATTATCCTAAAGGAACGAATTTAATAATTTTAGGGAAAATGTGTGACTCAAACTGAGAGAGATATATTATAGATTGTACAGGTTGTTCTCTTATTATCTACTCCTACATACAACAACTGTCTTTAATGCTCTGATTTGCTAATGCATTTTGTATTGAATTCTTTTACTTCCCAAATTACCATACTAGGTGCATAAATGTGAAGAGGTTTCTAGTTTGCATATTTCACCCTTGCAGATCCTTTTATATTCTGTGTAATCAATAATTAATTAAACACCTTTGATGAAAGATCATGTTTTGAATTTCTGATAGCAAAAACTATATCTAGTCCAAAATTGGGAGAAATGGTTTTGTGTCAAATTAGATACTAAATTTACTGAGTTTATATGTATTATTCAAAAGATTTTTAAGAGCAAGGGAAAGAGGGTCACATTGCATCACTTGGATTTGATCTTTTCTAGAAGTATATCTGCTTCTACACAACAGTAAGAAGATAATATTACTGAACAGTCCTATATACATCAGCAATAAACTTGTCCATCATATTTGATTTGATTCAAACAATTGATTGGTCAGTCCTAATAGCAACAACAAGAGCTATGCTATATTTTAGTGAACAAAATATGAAATCGCACAATTTTCACACACGAAGGGCTCAGACAGAATTAAGAAGTGAACTGTCATTTAAGACATTGAAAAACATTTCAAAGTGACCTCTTTCATTTCTATAATTCAGTAGGAAAGGCTGTCACAGTCCCTGAATTATTCAAATGTTTCATTTAAAGAGAGACTTGAAGCCAAAGCAATACAAACACACTGCATGCATTGTCAATCTGATCCAGATCCTGTGTCCACACTTAGGATCTGACAATGCTCCGTTCTATTTTCTGTTTTAAAGGTCATTCGGGATCCTCTGGTTTTGTCATAATGATTTACACCTTCAAAAATTTGGAGGCAGTAATTTAATTGGCTGATATAAAAATTACCAGAACAGAAAGTAGAGGAGAGTGTTTGTCAGATCATTGTAAGCAAAGCATGGACACACCTGGATCTGTATTTGAATCAGATTGCATGTATTTGTAAGATATACTCAGGAAAGAAAAAGTTAACTACCAAAGTGTTTATTGAATATATTGCTGTCTCATTGATGTATAATGATGTCTGTTAATGAATAGGTTGCAGTCTTGTAATTGACTGCTCCATAGGCTTACATGCAAAACAGCTGATCTTTGAAAATAAAAAAATAAAAAATGCTACATAGAAAATTTTTTTCATGTTCATATCATGTATGCACTAATGTGAAATTGTGATTTAATCGAAAAAAAGTGGGTCATGCCACGAAGAATAAAAAGATATGTAACCCTGAAGTCAAAACTGTTTTTTTCTACTTTCTGTTTGCTGTTTTTACTAGGCCACACTACTTCCAGTAAACATGATATCCTTCCACTTTCCTGGATTGATATCCCCAAAAAGATGCAAGATTTGTTTTAAATCTATATATATGTTTCAATTCAGCATAAACTTTTAATCAAACAGAAAAAATTTAGTCCAGAAAAAAACTCAGAAAAAAATGGACTATTTTATTTCCCTTCATGTTTTGACATGCACCGTAAACTGGAGTTGTGATACAAGACTGGTACCAATAGAATACATCCATTGTATAATTCATTAAAGATCTATATTAAACACTTATGATAGTCATTATTAGCATGAGAATATTTCATTTGTTGGTTATATATATCATTAGTTCACATGTGTTTTTTATGTTGATAGTGTTGGGTCAGCTTGTGGAGTTCTTTCATTGTTCCTTTGGTTGTAACAATAGTTTATGAGTTTTATCATGGTTTCATTGGTTGAATCATTAGTTCATGTGTTTCATCTTGGTTCCACTGGTTGTAGCATTAGTTCATGTGTTTCATCTTGGTTCCACTGGTTGTAGCATAAGTTCATGTGTTTCATCTTGGTTCCACTGGTTGTAGCATTAGTTCATGTGTTTCATCTTGGTTCCACTGGTTGTAGCATTAGTTCATGTGTTTTATCATGGTTTCATTGGTTGAATCATTAATTCATGTGTTTTATCATGGTTCCACTGGTTGTAGCATGAGTTCATGTGTTTCATCTTGGTTCCACTGGTTGTAGCATTAGTTCATGTGTTTTATCATGGTTTCATTGGTTGAATCATTAATTCATGTGTTTTATCATGGTTCCACTGGTTGTAGCATGAGTTCATGTGTTTCATCTTGGTTCCACTGGTTGTAGCATTTGTTTTAATACATGTGTTGTTTGTATGTGCATTGATTGCATTTATTTCCTATCGTAGTTCTGTTGGCTTCATCAGTACTAGTTTTCATTTAGGTTGTTTCAGTTGCATCAAAACATATTGTGATGATGTTATGAGTAACATTTCTGCATGGTTTTTTTTTTAAAGAAAAAATATCAGTCAGACATCAAGAAATAGATTTCTGTTCAATTTTTAAGCATTTGAATTTTGTTGATATTTATCAATCTAGACCAAAATAAAATTGACATATTTAACACCCTCAATATATAAATATATTAGGTTTGATCTTTCAATTGCACATAGATAGATAGAGGAAATAAGGCATTTACATTTCAAATATTGTTATAATTAAATGACAAAGTTTGAAATTATGGTTAAATCAAAGATTGACATAAGTCTGAGGAAATGATTGTAATGATATCTAGGTATTTGGTAGATAACAACCAGACATACATAAAAAAAGAATGTTAAATATTGATAACTATATCATTTTTGTTATTTTTTTCTAGGTAAGAACAGTTGATACTTATCCTCTGTGTGCGTATTCAAAGCAAGGTAGGTGGACTTTTTCTAGGTAAGAACAGTTGATACTTATCCTCTGTGTGGGTATTAGAAGCAAGGTAAGTGAACTTTTTCAATGCATATTACTGTATTGTTTATAATGACACAAAATAGTAGATTTTAAAAAGTTTGTGACTATTAATGACAAGAAAGACAACTGTAGTAGAGTATTGAGTTGTGTCTAGACATGACAGAGTAGTGTCCCCTATCATAAATAGAGTTATTTCCCATTCTTTGCATTTTTATGAGTAATAAAAACTTAATTTATCAGACTCTTTTTACAGAAAGACGTTTTAGGACAAATGAAATTTCATTTGATGTAATTTGACTGTTTAATTTAAATGCATCTGATGTTTTACACAAAGTACATGATAGCTGGAACTTATTAAGTCCCAAATGATACACTACCCTTAGAAATTATAGCACAATTTTCTATGAAATATTATCTTCCTTATTTAAACAATATGAAGGTGTTATAAGCTGACGAATTATTTTGAGCAATACAACATAAAGTTAATTCCTTACTACTAAGGTCTTTGTAGCTGAGAAAAGCACCACTTAATTGTTTTACAATATAGATTTTAATACATTAATTCAATTGACAAATTTGAATACATGTATCGAACTTATGTTTCAGCTCACAAATCAATCCTATGTTGATGATTGCTACACTAAGACTCTCTTGGTTATAGGATTTAATGATATATTTTTGACTCTCCAAACTTCTGGGAGTCTCCTGTGAAGGTTAACGAAAGTGTTTTGATAGCTACAAATTTGGTATGCTTGTTAATTTCATTTACATTGATTAAATACAAGCTTTCTTTCCATATAATATAAAAAAAAAATATTTATTATATTTAATCTTTTTTCCATATCAAATAATTATTATGGAATACTATCACGATTGATTGATATAAATACATGTATTACCCTGCAGTGTTATTTTTGAATCCAAAGTCATTATAATTTACAAATAAACTTTTATCTTAACTACTTCAACATTTTCAGTATATTTATAGACATCTTGCAAATGATTATAGTTATGCATTAGAAGTTCTCTCTGAACCAGACATTCTCTTTAGTAGAACAGATATCCCAATCAAGACAGGAAAGATATTTGATAGCTTTTAAACGAGATGTAAAATTGGTACCAACATGGAAACTCCACCTCAAAAATAATTTCTCAATAGATGAAATCTGTAAACTTCAAAACAAATGGATAACCTATAGAATTCAAATGAAATGAAATTGATTTTTCCATATAGAGGAGTTTATTTTAGAGTTTATGAAGTTCACAACTCTTTCTACAGGTATATATATAAGGAGATGTGATTTGATTATCAATGAGACAACTATCTACCAGAGACCATAAGACAAGAATGAAAATTTAGAACCACTCAAGAATATTTGATATACCAGTATTCAAAATTCAGAAATTTTGTATACCAATTAAGTTTTGGATTAGAGGTTTAATTCAGCTGAATTTGAATGACTTTCATTGCAATTACAGGGCTGATATACACACATTTCTTAAAACAAATAATGTTTATACAGTTCAATGGACTAGGATACATTAATAAACTAATAAGTAGGGCCCCACATCAAGGACGCAGGAGCCCTATAGCTTTTGATCTGTCAGTCAAAAATGACATAACTCCAAAAGTATAGTTAGGAGACCAATGAAATTTTTCAAAGTTGTGGATCATAAAATAGATGTGCATATTATTTTTAGTGAAAATTGACAAATTATAGTTGGTGTATGGAATGATTGTAAGGTGTACATGTCTGTCTGACAGAGTTCATCTGACCTTGACCTCATTTTCATGGTTCATTAGTCAATGTTAAGTTTTCATGGTTAAAGTTTTTTCTCAGATACTATAAGCAATAGGTCAACTATATTTGATGTATGCAGTGATTGCATGGTGTTAATGTTTTCTGGTAGTGTTTATCTGACCTTGACCTCATTTTTATGGTTCATTAGTTAAAATTGAATTTTCGTAATTAGATCTGTTTCTCAGGTACTTGAAGCAAATTAGGCTAACTTTATTTGGTGAATAGTGTGACTGTAAGAAGTTCATATCTGTCTGCCAGGATTCATTGACCTCATTTACATGGATCATTGATAATGTTAAGTTTATATGATACTTGTAGTAAAACCTTCATATTACAGACTTTCAACATACGTTCAATCATGATAAGTAAAGCAGGCGAGACATTTCAGGGTGTACTGTCTTGCTATTCCAAGTGTCTAATATGAAGTTAAAATATTAGAATGAATTATTTATGTATGTGCCTCACACAAAAATGTCAAACAAGGAGTCAGTTTTCTAGTTTCCTTTGAATTCATGCAGCATTTGGTCAAAACAATCCACTTTTATAGTATTTGATTCTGCCACAAGTTACAATTCAAATATTACCACCAGTTTCACCCATAGAATTTCATTTTAAAAATATGAATATAAATATCAATGGATAAAAGGACTAAATTCTTGTCAGTTTTAATGGACTTCCCCCTTTTTGAATTTACCTTGGAGTTAGGTATTTTTGTTATACTTTTTTCCTACTCTGTGAAATAATGTATTGATATTGATTTTAATTTTTTTTGTTAAATACTTCTATTTTAAAATAAAAGATAAATCATTTCATATAAATGTATTTGTTACTGTGAAGTAGTTCTTAAAATGCATAACAGGACCAAGTTATAATGATGTTCATCAATAAAAAATTTAAAAACTATATATTTTCAAAAGCAATACTTGTGATGTTAATTGGCAATGAAAAGTAAATAAAAGTTTGTATGAAACCTTATTATCAGGTAATTATCTAGTTCTAGAAACAGGATGAAATATAAGGTTTCTACGAGAGTCTACTCATTTAAAACTGGAATGTGTGAAGTTATATATCTTCTGAGTATAACACTTTCTGGTAATGAAAAACAAACAAATATACTATAATTGACTACCATCTGTAGTTTGTCTGGAAGTTAATTTAACACTGTCTGTCCGGACAGTGGTCAATTTAAAAACACATGTAAGACAGTTTCTTCCTTTTGCTAAGAAATATTTATATGGAGCAAAGAAGGTAATAAATATTTTTTACAAAAGCCCAGATTGATTGGTCTAGTTCTAAAACTCTATATTTGATGTGATCTGATGTTTGAAAGAGGAAGAGCAAAACTCCCCTATAATTGTTTCACTCACATGGGCACAGTTGTTAAAACTTACTGGTTTCAAATATTTTCTCAAATTATCAACAGTTTTACATGTTTCGATTAAATAAAATGTAATTCAGGACTGCATATTGTAGTTGAAGAAAATATTGCTAATTTTACATGTTTTGGGAAATTTTTGCATTGAAGTAAGTCTCTAATCAGATCGATTTAATTTGTATGGAAACTCTTATTTTCCACAGAAATTAGGTGTCTAACTGATACATTTTTGGGATTAATACTAAAGATTACTAAAATCCATTAAAAACTGCAGTTTTGTGCCATATTTGAGCATTTATAATGTACTCATATGTTTGAAATGCACCAAAATGTTTTTACGTGTGTAACACATTCAAATCTAAGGTGCTGTGAATTTTAGAAATGATTGAGAGACTTATAGAAAATGTGGTTAAAATTAAGTTTTTGTGTTTTGGTCTGTTTTTCTTATACTGTATGCAATATGTCTACTATAGTTGGTGTATGGAATGATTGTAAGGTGTACATGTCTAGCTGGCAGGTGTCATCTGACCTTGACCACATTTTCATGGTTCAGTGGTCAAAGTTAAGTTTTTGAGTTTTGGTCTTTTTTTCTAATACTATATGCAATAGTTCAACTGTATTTGGTGTATGGAAATATTTTATGATCTATATGTCAGTCACACAGGTTTTATTTGACCTTGACCTCATTTTGAAGGTTCATTTCTCAGTGTTAAGTTTTTATACGACTGCAAAAAAATTTTGCGGTCGTATATTGGTAAGACGTTGGCGTCTCTGTCGTCGTCGTCCTCGTGGTCGTCGTCCGAAGACACATTAGTTTTCGCACACTAACTTTAGTTTAAGTGAATGGATCTCTATGAAATTTTACCATAAGGTTCAATACCACAAAAGGAAGGTTGGGATTGATTTTGGTGGTTATGGTACCAACAGTTAAGGAAAAAGGGGCAAAAAATAAGCATTTTTGTAACTTACAGACATAACTTGTGTGTTAGTGTATGGATCTCTCTGACATTGTACCACAAGGTTCCATATCACACAGGGAATGCTGGGATTGATTTTGGAGGTAATTGCCTCAAAGTATTAGGAATTAGGGGCCAAAAAAGGGGCAAAAAACAAGCATTTTTCAAGTTTCATGACAATAAATTGTGTGTAAGTGTATGGATCTTTCTGAAATTGTACTACAAGGTTCCATATCACAAAGCAAAAGCACGAATTGAGTTTGGGGGTAATTGCCCTAAACGTTTAGGAATAAAGGGCCAAAAATAAGCATTTTTCTAGTTTCCAGACAATAACATGTTTTCAAGTGTATGGATCTCTCTGAAATTGTACTGCAAGGTACCATACCACAAAGGGAAGGCTGGGATTGATTTTGGGGGTAATTGCCTCAAAATTTTAGGAATAAGGGGCCAAAAAGGGGCAAAAAACAAGCGTTTTTTCTAGTTTCAGGACAATAACTTGTGTGTAAGTGTATGGATCTTTATGAAATTGTACTACAAGGTTCCATATCACAAAGGGAAAGCTGGGTTTGAGTTTGGGGGTAATTGCCCTAAACGTTTATGAATTTGGGGCCAAAAAGGGGCCAAAAAAGAAGCATTTTTCTAGTTTCCAGACAATAACTTGTGTTCAAGTGTATGGATCTCTCTGAAATTGTACTGCAGGTACCATACCACAAAGGGAAGGCTGGGATTGAGTTTGGGGGTGATGATTCATAAGGGGGTTCAAAAAATTTGGCGGGGATTTTTTTTTCTTTAAAATTTTCCATTTTAAATTGGTTATTTCTGATTTATATATAAAAGCAAATAATAATGATATGGTTTGAATAGGTAAATTAAAAAAAATTAAGTTCTTAGACCACATTCATTCTGTGTCAGAAACCTGTGCTGTGTCAAATATTTAATCACAATCCAAATTCAGTGCTGTATCAAGCTTGAATGTTGTGTCCATACTTGCCCCAACTGTTCAGGGTTCGACCTCTGTGGTCAAATCAAGCTGCACCCAGCAGAGCATTGTATTGTGTTTTGGTCTGTTTTTCTTAAACTATAAGCAATAGGTCAACTATATTTGTTGTATGGAAGAATTGTTAGCAGTACATGTCTGCCTAGCATGGTTCATCTGACCTTGACCTCATTTTCATGGTTCATTGGTCAATGTTTAGTTTACTTGGTTAATGTTAAGTTTATGTGACAGTTGTAATAAAGCTTTATATTTAGGACTATCAACATAATATCAATGATTAGTAAAGAAGGCGAGACATTTCAGTGTGTGCACTCTTGTATAATGTTAATTTTAAAATTTTTGGACTTTTGTTAAATGTTGAATTTTAGGCCATTTTGTAAAGAAATATTTTTTTTATGCTGATATTTTTTTTTTACTTTAGTTACTGTCGAGGTTAAATTTCAACAACGTAAACTAAACTTTCAGTATCCAAACTTATAAAACATCCAGTCTGCAATTCCAAGTATTAAAACTGTTAGTTTTAGTATTACATGTATCACAATCACTCTCTTTTCACTTGTATCTTGTTTTAATGATTTTTTACCTGGTTAAGTTTCTCTCTCATGATTTATAATTGTCTCCATTCAATATGGCTCTGACTTTTTGCAGTAGACATAGAGGGTGGATGTACATATAAGTCCTAAATGTGCTTGAAAACAACATTACTGTTAATGGAATATCATCAGCGAGAACTTTACAAAAAATTATATAATCTAAGAGTCTGGGATCATTCAAACTTAATTGAAACTTAAGTTATAGACTGAATGAATCAATAGTCTTTTACCAAACTTAATCACAATTTTAGGATTTTAAATATTAAATTCAAGAAAGCAGCCACAAAAGGATATAGTTTTGTATTAAAAGGAAATTGAAAGTGTATGGGATTGACACATCTTGTTCTAATAAACACCTCTTAGTTATGCACATCTATTTTAATATGATATAAATGAAGTACTGGAAAATGTAATTAAATAATTTAGTACTGTTTTAGTACTTCAATTGTATGGCATTTTCAGTTAAAAAATGTAGATTATAGTACAAAGTTCTCTATTTATTGTATTTAAAGTAAGTCAGAATTGAAGGGACTTCAAGTTTGAAGTACAGATCTGGTTCTGTAAAATGATGGTATGAAATAGTCAATAGTTTGATAATACTACATCATTACTACCTTCAGTACATTGAAGTTCTAGAACTAAAAATAGCACATGTGCAAAAGTAGCTGTGTAAAAAACTGTTAATTAATGTCCAGTGGTAGATATGATTCAACCAGAAGTATACAAAAACTTATATGGTTTAGATTTTGAAATTCAGAAGTGGCCACCTCAAAAAACTTATGGAAAACAGATGCAAAGAAAATCATCATAAAATCATATATTGTGTAAAACATTGTTTGCCAAGAATGATCCCATAATACACTTCCTACCACAGATTTAGGATTTGGTGCCAATTGAAAGTTCAAGATAACACCATTTCAGAACATATTTTAAAACATTATATATAGGACCCCAAAAAATGCATTAATTAAATTATTTGTATGAAGCATCACTTAAAGTTGGTTTAGACAGTATAAAGTCATTGTATAACAGCATTATGTGTTTGTCCCCCATACTCTGTATATCCTTGTTTGTAGTGTTGAAATGGTAGATAGGTTTCATTATGTGTATGTTCCCCATACTCTGTCTATCCCCATACTCTGTTTATCATTGTTTGTAGTGTTGAAATGGTAGATAGGTTTCATTATGTGTTTGTCTCCAATACTCTGTCTATCCCCATACTCTGTCTATCCTTGTTTGTAGTGTTGACATGGTAGATAGGTTTCATTATGTGTTTGTCCCCCATACTCTGTCTATCATCCTTGTTTGTAGTGTTGAAATGGTAGATAGGTTTCATTATGTGTTTGTCCCCCATACTCTGTCTATCCTTGTTCGTAATGTTAACATGGTAGAAAGGTTTCATTATGTGTTTGTCCCCAATACTCTGTCTATCCCCATACTCTGTCTATCCTTGTTTGTAGTGTTGAAATGGTAGATAGGTTTCATTATGTGTTTGTCCCCCATACTCTGTCTATCCTTGTTTGTAGTGTTGAAATGGTAGATAGGTTTCATTATGTGTTTGTCCCCCATACTCTGTCTATCCTTGTTTGTAGTGTTGAAATGGTAGATAGGTTTCATTATGTGTTTGTCCCCCATACTCTGTCTATCCTTGTTTGTAGTGTTGAAATGGTAGATAGGTTTCATTATGTGTTTGTCCCTCATACTCTGTCTATCCCCATACTCTGTCTATCCTTGTTTGTAAAGTTGAAATGGTAGATAGGTTTCATTATGTGTTTGTCCCCAATACTCTGTCTATCCCCATACTCTGTCTATCCTTGTTTGTAGTGTTGAAATGGTAGATAGGTTTCATTATGTGTTTGTCCCCCATACTCTGTCTATCCTTGTTTGTAGTGTTGAAATGGTAGATAGGTTTCATTATGTGTTTGTCCCTCATACTCTGTCTATCCCCATACTCTGTCTATCCTTGTTTGTAAAGTTGAAATGGTAGATAGGTTTCATTATGTGTTTGTCCCCCATACTCTGTCTATCCTTGTTTGTAGTGTTGAAATGGTAGATAGGTTTCATTATGTGTTTGTCCCCCATACTCTGTCTATCCCCATACTCTGTCTAGCCTTGTTTGTAGTGTTGAAATGGTAGATAGGTTTCATTATGTGTTTGTCCCCCATACTCTGTCTATCCCCATACTCTGTCTATCCTTGTTTGTAGTGTTGACATGGTAGATAGGTTTCATTATGTGTTTGTCCCCCATACTCTGTCTATCCTTGTTTGTAGTATTGAAATGGTAGATAGGTTTCATTATGTGTTTGTCCCTCATACTCTGTCTATCCTTGTTTGTAGTGTTGAAATGGTAGATAGGTTTCATTATGGGTTTGTCTCCCATACTCTGTCTATCCTTGTTTGTAGTGTTGAAATGGTAGATAGGTTTCATTATGTGTTTGTCCCCCATACTCTGTCTATCCTTGTTTGTAGTGTTAAAATGGTAGATAGGTTTCATTATGTGTTTGTCCCTCATACTCTGTCTATCTTTGTTTGTAGTGTTGACATGGTAGATAGGTTTCATTATGTGTTTTTCCCCCATACTCTGTCTATCCTTGTTTGTAGTGTTAAAATGGTAGATAGGTTTCATTATGTGTTTGTCCCCCATACTCTGTCTATCCTTGTTTGTAGTGTTGAAATGGTAGATAGGTTTCATTATGTTAGAAATATTTATGTAAATTGATACCAGACATGCTGCTTTGAATATTTTATCTTAATTGAGGAGCTTTGTAAACACTTGTGATTAAATGAAACAAAAACTTGATAAAATCTTATCATGCCCCATCCACACTTTCATGGCTCCTACCATCAAGATGTACTGTAATTAGATGATATTTCTCAGTGGAAACAGGATACTAGAAAGATAAGAATTAAGTGATTTGATCTAAACAGATAGGTTTGTTTGTAAAAATATCTGATTGGGCTCTGAAGGTTAATGGTCTCTAAAAAGTAATGAAATGGTCCGAATTACATCCAAAGATTAAAATTTATTGAAAAAAGTCTTTGAACTGTTCGATTGAAATGGTTTTTTTTTTCCAGTACCAATACATAAACAGCTTTAAAATGGTTGCTGACATTGCCTGAAGTAAAAAATCATTTCCATAAAATTCAAAACTGCAGAACCATTTGATTAGTATGATGATAAAATATATATTGGAATGATAAGAAATTGCACCCTACAACATCATCTTTATCTGTTTTACGATTCATAAAGACTTGAGGATATTAACATTTCTACAGCTTTACTCTAGACTTCAGTGTATTTTCTGTCAAAATGTTGACATTTCTCATAAAACAAGATAAATGTATTATCATATTTAATAGCTGTGTGATATGTAATATTTATATCTGGTTTTTTTTGCTTACTTTATCAGTATTTTATGGGAGTAGAGTCCTTAGTTTAACCCTTCTATCAGGTAAATAATCATAAACATCAAGTTTTGACTGGTTCCCTGATCTAGAATGAAGGACCAGTTTCAGTTATTGACACCTTTGCTACATTTTATTTGTTATCTGTCCATAACATTTCAGAAATTCTTTTTTTTTATCTGAAACCAGAGTTTTTATCTGAAACCAGTTATTTGCCACAATGCTGAGTTACGAGGCCGGTGTTTAGTTTAGTTCGGCTGATCAACCAATGTGGTCTCCATTGGGTCAAGGAGAACATAAGATAAAATAAAATCAATAAAATGCTCAATTAGTACAATGGTGAAAAATCATATAAATACCAGGATTTGGGCAAAGCATAGGTCAATGATTTACTTCAAAATGAATCATCAAAGCTCTGAGCTTCTCAATTATACAAAAATAGATCATTTTACTCCAAAAATTTCAAATTTGACAAAAAATTTAATGGAACACGTTTCTGACCAACCCACCAAAGGACAAAATTCTACAAATATCTTTTGGAAAGTGATTTATGATCTTTCTTAAAATTATGATTATAAATGACGGAAATGCGTTCAAACAAGGTTATAGACCAAAATTTTGTTAGAGAAGAATACTGCTCTCAATATATGACCTATCTTAACAGAGGTTGTCCTAAGGTAGTTCAGATTATATTCTATAGTGTGATTTGCAACATACAATAATTTTACATAGAAATGTCTGGATTTTTATTCTCAGTTGTGGACGGAGACATCTCTAAAGTTCTAGTGTGGGTCCATCTTTTTAATGTATCAGTGAAATAGCGAATCAGATATTCAAGATAAATTATGTTATTTTACAATTGTGGGAGAGTTATTTATTTGTGCTATTTAGCAAAGCTAATTCTAATTAACAGTTGGTTAAATTTGTGGCTTGACTCTCTGGCAGTGAACTTCAGATAAACTTGTAATCTTAAAACAACTAATAAAAACTTGCAAAATTGGGAAAAAATGTCTTATAAAAGGTATTAAAGAATTTTGCTCTACTATAATCTGGCATCTCTGATGATGACTTTGATCATGTGAATCATGTAGTGATGTCCATCATCAGATCTGTAATGTTATGGGTCAGATACAAGGAGAGATAGTTTTATCAGATTTGTTTTGTGCACACTATACAGATACATGGTCATCCTCAAGGATAGTCAACAAACCTCAGATACCTATGTTGGTATATTTGTTGCTAATATTGTTTTGTTTTGCATTATAGAGAGTCTAAAATTAGCTAAACCCAGGTTAAACTAAAAGCTATCATCTGGCACCAAGCTTGCTGGAAAGTGTCAAAACTTGCAGCTATTACCGGTATGTGTATACAATTGGGCATTGATAAGTTTTCGTTCCAAGGTTTTTCTTCCACCTGTAAAGTAATCATTAATGAGACAATATCCAAACAGAATTGTAATATTTAAGTTTTTTTCACATAAGTAACATTTTTGTGTTTTTAATACCTTAATATCTTTATTGTCATTTAAACATATTTAGTTTGTGACATAACAAAACAAAACATGATATAGCAAAGAAATAACAATTCTGTTTTAGATGAACACATGGGAACAAAATTTTAAGACTTTCTGCCCTCAGTTCTAATGACCGTTTTAAAAAGGAGCCAATATTTCTAACATGTTCCATGATGGAGTGGTTTAGCATTTCCTATACTTTTTGTTTTTATAATGATTTTGTGAAACCACCATTCTAGCAAAAACTACTTAAGTAGATTAATCAAGCAGGAACAAATCTACCAGGGATAGTTATATATTGTTGAAAAACATTAAACCAGGAGTCAAAATGGTCCCTGATTGTGTGTTGTTATAAATGAGTACACAGGGAAATTTCACTCACATGAGTTTCATGTAAATTTAGATTCATGTGAATCTCATTTGAACTGATTTCACATAAGTTTCATGTGAAGCTAAAGTTAAACTCACACGAATTTCACATGATTTTTTTTCACGTGAAATTCACATGAATTTTCAAAAATAAAGTTATTTAAATAACATTTAAATTTTCAGACTTGTTGAAAAACATGAGATTCATGTGAATCTCAGTTTACAAAAAATTAATGTGAAAATTTTCACACGAGTTTCATGCTTAAGCTTATTTGAGGTGAATTTCACTTGTGATTGTGAAATTCAGGTGAGCAAAATGTAATAAGAGATTTCCAATGATTTATTGGGTATTTCTATCTAGTGATCCACTTATGATTGTAATGACACATTTCTAAATGCATTCTGAACAGAAGTTATAAATGCTGTAACATTGCTGATCGAGATAGAAACACTGAATGATCACAGAAAAAAGATGAAAGATTCTAAATTTTATCTCTGAAGTTCTTCTGCTGATGTTCACTACCCATCAGTGAATTATGTATTTCCAATAATATTAATAATTAGGAGCTGTGGTTATTTTTGTTGATGTTTATTATTTACGTTAATGATAGCACTTGATCAAGATATTTCTTAACAAATGAAGTTGAAGTAGAAATTAAAGAAGATATATTATTATTTTAATATTGGAAATCCATCTTTGAGACAATTAAAAACAGTTTGAGATGATCTCAGTTGATGATTAATTGGCTTCTGTCAGGTAAATTGTACTTCACTGTAAAATGATTTTTATGTTTGGTCAGCATGGTGTCTCTAAGCTAACCGTACTGGAGCTTGTTGGATAGTGACTTATTCCATTACTTAACATCCAACGTTGAACCCGTGTTTTACGTTGAAGCGTGTCATATTGACAAAGTATCAGTTTTTTAAAGGTCATTTTAAATGTTTTGTTAAACATTGTATAAATAATAGGATTTATCGTGCTTGACAAGTAGCCAAGCCACACGAAAGTTGAAATCAGTGTCTGACTGAAGTGGCATTTATCACACAAGGCTGAAGTAATGTTGCTGATGAAAAATGGCGCCCAGCAGACTACAAATATTATAAATACTATTCCTATGACTTTTGAAGCTTTCTGTTCAGTCTGAACATCATCTGTTTTTATTCTTGCTTCTTTAAGCTCCATTTGATGTTTCTTGATTAGTCTAGATAACGCTGATGGACTTGAAAGATTAAAGTGGGTCTTTTTACCCCATTTACTGTTTAACACTTCTTGTGAATGATACACAGAACATTCCTTCTCAGGTGATACATCTCCCGGACTAAGATATGGGGTATTCTTTTGTATAGGAAAAGTTAAGCTGGGATGTAATCTTTGTTTTCTGCCTTGCTTTCTACCTATCATTGGTGAAAACTGATTATCGGCATTGCCGACAATACTTCCATTTGGAGAAGTGAGTTTTGATTGAAATCGTACATATGGACGGCGTTGAACAGGTTTTCGACTCAGAGATCTCCTTATTATAGGTTTACCATTGTGATTTCCTCTTTGACACTTTTTAGACTGTCTTATGAGTAAATACAAAGTTATACTGTAGGATAAAATCATGATGAAAAGTGGAATGAAGAAAGCACATATTGATCCATATATCATAAAATGTTTGTTGCTTAGAACACAGTAGTCCCCACTCAAAACATTTGACTCGTCTATAAATCCTAAAATTGTAATTGGACTAGATATTGTCACAGCAATAACCCACACCATTATTATTTTTAATATCACAACAGTTTTTGATTTATTACGGTTTGAAAGAGGTGCTCGTATAGCCATGAATCTTTCAAGTGATATAGTACATAAATGAAGTATAGAGGAAGTACACATGAAGACATCAGCAGTCACATAAAAATCACAAAGAACTGGTCCAAACAACCACTGACCTGAAAAATAAGAAAAACTTGTTCAAATAATTGATAAAAACACAAATTTAAAAATAAACAATGAAAATAGATGTTAAGAAATGGTCCAAAAATCCACTGACCTGAAAAATATAATATACCGACATTAAAGACAACAATACTCATAAAATACTGCAAAGTAATAGTTTTAATGGTTCATTTGTTTCACCAGCAAGCGTTGGATCTTTCTGAAAAAAATATAAATTGAATTTTGAGAAATTAATTAATTGATTAACTTTTGTATTACTACATATGTTTCAAGTTCTGTTTAGATATTGAGGACATGTTAAAAATGCAATGTTCCAAAGTGTATTTGCATGCTAGGCATTATCTTTTCTTTTTATAATATCTTGTCTTATATGTCTGTGTCTTCTAATCAGAGGACTATGCTCTTTATATATCTTCTCAGTGATATTAAATACTGCTGCTTTAAAGATGCCTTGGAAAAGACATTCTTTACAACTTTGAACATCTTGCTTTCAATGTTTTCTATCTGGCAGAGACATAGGGTTTCTGTCCTCATACTATAATATCTACAATACACTTGTGTTGTATTTCCTGTCAGTAATGTATAATTTTATGAAGAATTCATATTTTGATAGAAAATTTATTGATTAAAGGAAAGAACCTCATTTTGCATCCTGGTCTGTGCTTGACAACTATTGTCCTACTGATAAAGTCATCCCAGCTATTATATATTCTTAATTGTCCGGTGATGTTTGTAGAATTGAGAGAGATTCTGGAACCATTTTATGCATTGGGGTTTCAACTCAGTAGAGACTTTCAAGTACTATTATTACAAAAATCAGCCTATATGTTTTAATGTCATTTTAACTTGTTTAATTGTGTTCTATAGTGTTTATTTGTGTTATGAAAACTTTGGATCAAAGTTGCCCAAACGTGATAACCACATTATTTAAGGTCTTGCAACCCTAAGAAAGTTTTTGGTCTACATTTCTCTCCATAGATAATTTATAGTTATTACATGATGATTTCTGCTTTGTTATTAAGTTATAAGTTTGAGGCCTTAATGTATTGTCCATCCATCTGTCACATATTGTTTCTGCTCTCCAACTTCAAAACTCTTTAATGTTGGGTAAAATGTGATTACCCAACACAGTTAGAAGATGTGTCAAGGATAAAAACGATACATTTAAAGTCATGGTAAAAAAAATGTTTCCACTCTCCAACTTTGAAATCCCTTTAACTATAGCAATGAATCAGTAAAATTTCTGCCTCCCTTGTATATAAGTTATGTTTAAATGGAATAACCTTGGTTTCTTATAAAATTTCATGACAATTTCAATTTAAGTTATTAACTCGAGCAAGGCCCTTAGTGATGGCTCCATTGATGGCCCTAGACACAGTTTATTACAAGTATAGATTCATCAAGTCCATTATTGGAGAAAGTTGGATAAGGCTCTTAGTGATGGCTCCATTGATGGTCCCAGACCCAGTTTATTAAAAGTAAAGATTCATCAAGTCCATTATTGGAGAAAGATGGACAAGGCTCTTAGTGATGGCTCCATTGATGACCCCAGACCCAGTTTATTACAAGTATAGGTTCATCAAGTCCATTATTGGAGAAAGATTGACAAGGCTCTTAGACTTCTGATCTGTGTTGCCATATTTTAGTTTCAATATATAGAAAATGGTTTTAGTTGGGTGTTTTAACATACAAAAGTTAATGAATAAATTATAGAAACTAGCGCCTACTAGTTTAATGATTAATTAATTACTGTGTATTGGCTGACAAGTTGTGTTTGATTAGTGTTAATTGTTATTTTGCTATGTTAATGAGGTTATTACAATATTGAAATATCAAAAATAAAAATATTTTTGAAGTTTAATTACATTTTGATGTAGTACTCTAATGCATTCTGAATGATTTTAGATGTCATTTCTTTATAAGGTTCAGTTAAGGTTAATATTGTGGTAGATATCACTTGAAGTGGTTCCGAATATAAACCACATGTGTAGGTATTGTCAGTTAATGTTAATATTGTGGTAGATATCACTTGAAGTGGTTCCATTATAAAGCACATGTGTAGGTATTGTCAGTTAAGGTTAATATTGTGGTAGATATCTCTTGAAGTGGTTCCATTATAAAGCACATGTGTAGGTTTTGTTAGTTAAGGTTAATATTGTGGTAGATATCACTTGAAGTGGTTCCATTATAAAGCACATGTGTAGGTATTGTAAGTTAAAGGTTAATATTGTGGTAGATATCACTTGAAGTGGTTCCATTATAAAGCACATGTGTAGGTATTGTCAGTTAAGGTTAATATTGTGGTAGATATCACTTGAAGTGGTTCCATTATAAAGCACATGTGTAGGTATTGTCAGTTAAGGTTAATATTGTGGTAGATATCACTTGAAGTGGTTCCATTATAAAGCACATGTGTAGGTTTTGTCAGTTAAGGTTAATATTGTGGTAGATATCACTTGAAGTGGTTTCGTTATCAACCACATGTGTAGGTATTGTCAGTTGCAAATGTTGTGACAGATTATTGTTGAATTTCACTTATTTACATCTGTCTATTGAATAACAAGGTTAGTTTTTCATTTTACATTGGTATAAACTTATATTTTCAATTTTACCAAAGAAAGGCATCAAATATCACAAATTTTACTCAATCTCTCTTGGATGAATTTTCAAGTATGAAAGTTGAAAATATGGAAAATATAAGTGCAATAGTTAATTGTAGCTATTTTGTTTTTCATAAGTTTACAAATTTTAAAATACTTAACATATTTTTGATATTGATTAAATATTAGTTCATGAAGTTAAAATGCTAGCTAGATTATTTCTAATTCCTCCATTGAAGGATTATACTTTTCATGATTCCATATTTTCAGAGTAAAATAGAAGCAGAAAATTGGATAGGCAAATGAATTTAACCATGCTGTAGGGTAAACAGTATAGTAGTTATCAGGGTCAATACCCTGGAAGAAAAAGCCAAATCAATTACATCTAACAATGATCTATCATTAAATTGCAGTCTGGGATTCTAATCAGTGTATAATATTCTCCAATTCACATATCATATAAAAGTATAATAAACAAAACCAAAGTTTGTCAACAAAAAAGCCAATGATACACAGACTTTATAATACAGATTCTAAAGCCTCTACTTGTATTCTGGTAAATTGCTGTAAAGCTTTATTACATTTTTATAGGCGTAAGGATTTTATCTTTTTTTCTTACTTTACTTAATTGCCAATCTTTAGGTTCATAATTATCTTAAAGAAAACTTGCTCTAAATGTTACAGTTTTAAGAAATAGATTATTTCTATGATGTTGCTTGACATACAAGAGGACCTACAATTTTTTTTTTCAAATTGTTTTGACAAAGTAAATTTAAATGTTTTTCAGCTTTCAATATGAGAAATAAAATAAATGTTAAAAAAACCATTTAAAAATTATGAATTATAGGAGAAGAATTCAGAGTGAATCAGATCAAACATAATTTGAATAAAGAAACATCGGCATTACATATTAATATGATTTAACGTGAGGTTGCAATTGACCAAGAATTATGATGTCACAATTGCCTACTGATTAACGTCATTAATATGTTGTGTTTAATTAGCGGAAGATTTATCAATGTTACTTAAGTTTATTGATATTGATTTCTGTGGATGTATTAAGAAATTGAGGTTTCCAGTATTAAAACTTATGGATTTTGAATAAAACGTAGTTCTGTTGAATGGAAGATAAACCTGAATCATATTATAAAGTTATAAAATATTGGGGATGAACTCTCTGCACAGAGTGGATAATTAAAGAGAATCTTGCAATAGCAACAGTTCAGTAGGACCTAGTGACAGACACCAAAAAAGTAAATACTAGTAATAGGTCAACTATATTTTGTCTCTAATTCTGTCACACTTTTCAAAGAAATTACTAAAAATAGTACTTCATAATTAGTCAGCAGCTCAGCAGTAATGAGTTGTAATGTGTAAGCACATTTTGAATTTGTCAGACAACAACGTTCTGTTCTGGTATTGTGGGGGTATGCTAAGTACAACAATGCATGCATTTTTGTTACTATGATTGATAATATTTGATCTATTGAATCATTGTTAGGGCTGCATTGTTTAGGCCATCAGGCATAGCAAGGACTTAAAGTAAGTATATAAGTAATAGGTCAACTGACCTTGACCTCATTTTCATGGTTCATTAATCAACATTCAGTTCATTTTCTTGGTTAGCACATGTTATAACCCAAACATAGGTCAGACAATATTTGGTCAGAAGATTCATTGTTATATGTACATGTACTTTTTACAGGACCAACTAACTTTGACCTCATTTGATGAAAGTTAAACATTCATGATACACTAAGGGCAACCTGGTCATCAAAGACTTTCAGTATACTATTCATTCATATTTAGCAGACTAGACATTTAGAATGTCCACTGCTGTCTTGAGTACAACAAAGTAGATATAAAATGTACTTTTCTAAGCCAAGGCTATCGATTGAAAAAAAAATTGAGGGAGTTATATCATTTCCCTTTTTTCATCAATTTTAATTTCACTATGTAATTGTTTTGACAAAGACCAAACCATGTGATAATCACATATCAAGACCCTTTGTGAATAGTTAAACCACTTTCAGTAGACCACCATGATACATGTGCAAATGGTTTACCTGCAAATACAGCAAGGTTTTATTTTTATTTGTTTGCCATGTAGATTAAAATAACATTGAATCTTCAATAACCCCAATTAATTACTGTTGGCACCAATCATAAGCAAATATATCATTTTCTCTTAAGCCTAAGCAAGTATTGATTATGATTAGCACTCATAAGAAATATAAGTTTAGTATGCATGAGATCAAAAATCACAGATCAACCAATAAAATGGTTAAGACAGAACTAACAATAAATACCTTGGTGTTAGTAAAGTTTCTACAGTTTATTATAACATAACAATCACCATTGTTACATACAGTTAATAAATCTGATTTTTTTAAAAGACAAATTGAGACTCCAGCAAATTTAACATTTTAACAAACAATAATAATAAAAATCACTCAGTTAAGACTTTTACATCTCAGTCACAGATGTTGGCTCTCCAAATATTTTTATTAGCCTTTCAAATTTGAAATTTGAAATCTCCCTTCCTTTTGACGGTAAGGTTAAATTTCAAGTCCGTCCGTTTGTCAGTCTGTCCCGCTTCAGGTTAAAGTTTTTGGTCAAGGTAGTTTTTGATGAAGCAATAGTACACAGCTGTTATTTACCCAGTATATAACGAAGTATCAATTCAGTATAACTTATGTTCAATTTTGTTTCTAGAACTTTTGGATAAAAACAGCTAAGTTAAACAACTGAAACTGCAGTGGAAAATTTACAAATGTTATTTAGTCCAGGGCTATTTATGGAAAAGATCTAACTTCTACAAAATTGTCTGAATTAGTACTGTATAGTTTTAGAAAATAAGTAGTGCTTAGATATTTTGTTGTCCTGCTTGTATCATTTCTTTAATTCCCAATGAACACCATGGTAACAAGTTTACCAGTACTAAAAAGTGTTGTGCAAGTTAAAACGAACAAAGCATTTTTACTGATAATTTAAGGCAATTTTTTTAACTAGTTCTACTTTATTTAATTTATTGAAACTTTTCTACTGGAAGCTAGAAGAAATGTTGACTGACAGCTTTCAAGAAAACACTATTTTTTTTTTGTATTGTCTTAATATTAATGGATTGTTCTAGAATCCTCAATCAAACTACAAGAACATTTGCCTTGAATTTACAGTGAACCTTGAAAAATTGTTTTTCCAGAATATTCCAAATATACAATAAGTAGAAAGTTTGCCTTTTGATCTGTGAATAATATTTTCCTTGAACTGATTGACCAAGGATGTATATGGTGTGCCACCTCATGACACTGACCATATTAGTTTTCCTTGGGAAAACTTCATTATTTCAGAAATTGATATTTTCGGGTGAAGAAATGTCTTCCTCGCTTAATTTTACATAGATGTATGTATGGCACATATTTACTGTTTACTTAGTAGCTTTAACGAAATAACCCAATACGTCAATATTCTTTCATATCTTGTCTTGTTGGGCTAAGTTACTGTGGTTATATCTTAGTTGAATATGCCTGTATCTCACCCTTGCTACCATAATTTCTGTCTTCTGACCAAAGAGACACCAGGATGATAAAAATATGATGTTCAATTTCCATACAAAATTTTGAAAAAAATAAAATTCATATTGTTTACCAAGAAATTTTAAATAATAGAGAGAAGTTAAATGTTTTATTTTATTTTCCACTGATTTTGATTTTGTCTCCATCAAATTTAAGTTAAACCATGATTTTCTGAGAACATACTGAAGGAAAGATGCCATTTTTGTTGGTGTATATACATTTTGTTTCCCATTCTAGACATGGCTACTAATCTTGGATTTTTTTACCACAGCTTTTATAACTGTCTGTTTTTTTCGCTACCTCTATGTATAAACTATAAACTATATACAGTGTATGAATGAAAAGGATTATGGGGGTATGTAAAAATGAACATTACAACATACTGTCTATTATTTTGATAACCGTTATAAATAGAGAAAGTCTGACAGGAGCATAAATGTTCATAATGTTGAGGTCTATCAATTGTCCAGATACATCAAAACTGTCAGACGACCTTTAGGAGTTATTGCCCTTAAATGACAAATTTACCGTTTTTTTTTTATTTTGGCATACTATCTTGAGAACTATAATAGATACAGAGAAACTTTAAATTGCAAAAATGATTTGCAAAACAAGTTCTACAAATAAGTCTGCATGATCAAAATCGTCAGTCAACTCCTTATTAGTGTTATTGCCCTTTGATGACAATTTTGACCAATTTTTTGCGTTTTTGCCTTATGTCTTAAAAGTTATAATAGATAGATAGAAACTTAAATAAGCAAAAATGATCAGCAAGACAAGATCTACAATTAAGCCAATATGGAGGAAATCATCGGATGACTCCTTATTGGAGTGATTGCCCTTTAATGACGATTTTCACCATTTTTTTTGCGTTTTGCCTTGTATGATAAATATTATAATAGATAAATAGACACTTTAAATCACAAATATGATCTACTAACAAGTCAAATTTTGCCGATATAGTTAGTAGACTGTCACTCTTTATAGGAGAAATTGCCCTTAAATGAGGATTTTTTTTTACCCTCTTTTGTGTTGTGAGCAAAAACTAAAGAAGATAGAGAGAAACTAAACAGACTAAATGATCAGCAATACAAGATCAACAAAACAGAGATTTTTGTCATCATTCTATTCTCGTCTACAATGTTGGAGAGTGTCCTTTTTGAAGGTGCACATAGACCAAGGTGAGCGACTCTAAAGAGCCTCTAGTTTCCTTTACCTCCATGCAGTTCAAAGCTTGCCAACAGTTCACTATGATCATGATTTTACTGTTGAAAGGTGGAACCTTTAAATCATGTGTTAACAACTTACAGTGAAAAGAGAAACAGTTGTGGTTAGACATGTCAGCCAACTGGTATTATAGACTGGCAGAAATGTCTGCCAACTGGATGATTTGAAATAAAATCATTGTAAGAGAGCTTTGTGGTGTGACAAAAAATGAGGGATTTAAAAGATTGATTAATTGATTGTCAATATCTGCTAAAATAACATTCTCTCAGCACAAGAAGGCTGTATGGTGACCAGATGAGCTGGTTAACAATAAAGAAAAATGATGGGATATAAAACCAGATAGCAGCAGGAAATTAGTAGGTCAAACATGTCTGCCAACTGGGTGATGTAAATAAGATCATAGTAGTGAGGGAGATAGTAGGTCAAACATGTCTGCCAACTGAGTGATGTAAATTAGATCATAGTAGTGAGGGGGTTAGTATGTCAAACATGTCTGCCAACTGAGTGATGTAGATTAGATCATAGTAGTGAGGGAGTTAGTAGGTCAAACATGTCTGCCAACTGAGTGATGTAGATTAGATCATAGTAGTAAGGAAGTTAGTAGGTCAAACATGTCTGCCAACTGAGTGATGTAGATTAGATCATAGTAGTGAGGAAGTTAGTAGGTCAAACATGTCTGCCAACTGAGTGATGTAAATTAGATCCTAGTAGTGAGGGGGTTAGTAGGTCAAACATGTCTGCCAACTGGGTGATGTAAATACGATCATAGTAGTGAGGGAGTTAGTAGGTCAAACATGTCTGCCAACATGATGATGTAAATTAGATCATAGTAGTGAGGGGTTAGTAGGTCAAACATGTCTGCCAACTGGGTGATGTAAATACGATCATAGTAGTGAGGAAGTTAGTAGGTCAAACATGTCTGCCAACTGGGTGATGTAAATTAGATCATAGTAGTGAGGGAGATAGTAGGTCAGACATGTCTGCCAACTGAGTGATGTAGATTAGATCATAGTAGTGAGGGAGTTAGTAGGTCAAACATGTCTGCCAACTGAGTGATGTAGATTAGATCATAGTAGTGAGGGAGTTAGTAGGTCAAACATGTCTGCCAACTGGATGATGTAAATTAGATCATAGTAGTGAAGAGGTTAGTAGGTCAAACATGTCTGCCAACTGGATGATGTAAATTAGATCATAGTAGTGAAGAGGTTAGTAGGTCAAACATGTCTGCCAACTGGATGATGTAAATTAGATCATAGTAGTGAGGAAGTTAGTAGGTCAAACATGTCTGCCAACTGGGTGATGTAAATTAGATCATAGTAGTGAGGGAGTTAGTAGGTTAAAGATGTCTGCCAACTGGGTTATATAGATTAGATCATAGTAGTGAGGGAGTTAGTAGGTCAAGTATGTCTGCCAACTGGGTGATGTAAATTAGATCATAGTAGTGAGGGAGTTAGTAGGTCAAACATGTCTGCCAACTGAGTGATGTAGATTAGATCATAGTAGTGAGGGAGTTAGTAGGTCAAGTATGTCTGCCAACTGGGTGATGTAAATTAGATCATAGTAGTGAGGGAGTTAGTAGGTCAAACATGTCTGCCAACTGAGTTATGTAAATTAGGAATGGTTGCCTGACATGTCTGTCATCTGAATGGAGTTAAGTGAATTCCAATAACAATAACATACAATGATGGTCATTTGGTACAAAGGTTATTTAGAACACAGTATGGTCTTTTTTGTGCAATTCTTAGTAGGGCGATGTTGTCAGCTGTCAACATTATTGTACACAGTTAACCAAAGACATCAACAAATCAACAAATGGTCTTCAACAATAAAGTGTGTGTGAAAATTGACAAGCTCTTAAATGCTAAGAGACTGCTAAGAATATCATAGGACTATTATTTTTTATGCCCCTGCCGTAGCGGAGGGGGCATTAAGTTTTACCCTTGTCCATCTGTACGTCCTTCCGTCCGTCCCAAAATTGGTTTCCATTCTCTAACTTTAGTTTGCCTCAACCAAATGTTATGAAACTTATCCACAATGCTTATTACCACAAAACACAGATCGAGTTTGAATTTTTGTGGCATCACTTTTACCGTTCTAGAGTTATGCCCCTTTACCAATGGAAAAATTGCTGAATTTTTTGTTTACATTCTCTAACTTTAGTTTGCCTCAACCAAATGTTATCCACAATGTTTATTACCACAAAACAGATCAAGTTTGAATTTTGGTGGTGTCACTTTCACCGTTCTAGAGGTATGCTCCTTTACAAATGGAAAAATTGCTGAAATATTAGTTTTTATTATACCCCACGCAACGAGTTGCAGAGGGTATAATGTTTTTTACCCGTCCGTCTGTCCTTCTGTCCGTCTGTCAGTCTGTCAGTCCGTCAGTCCTGTTTCTTGTCATCGCAACTCCTCTCAAACCACACAACAGAATTTCACGAAACCTTTTTAGATAATAAGGACATACTATGTAGTTATGCATATCGACAGGAAATTACGATTCAATTTTTTTTCTAGGAGTTACGCCCCTTTGAACTTATATACTTTAATGTACTACTTCAACAGTTTGTCATCTCAACTCCTCTGAAACCACACAACAAAATTTCATGAAACTTTGTAGATAATAAGGACATACTACGTAGATGTGCATATCGACAGGAAATTTCGATTCAATTTTTTTTCCAGGAGTTACGCCTCTTTGAACTTATTTGCCCAATATACTACTGCAACCTTTTGTCATCACAACTCCTCTCAAACCACACAACTCCTCTCAAACCACACAACAGAATTTCATGAAACCTTTTCAGATAATAAGGACATACTACGTAGATGTGCATATCGACAGGAAATTACCATTCAATTTTTTTTCTAGGAGTTACACCCCTTTGAACTTATTTGCTAAAATATACCTCTGCAACAGTTTGTTATCGCAACTCTCCAGTGACAATGCGGGGACGTGGGGTAAGTGAGCGCGCTCACTAAGGTTCTTTAATTGTTCTCTAACTTGAGTTTGCCTCAACCAAATGTTATGAAACTAATAAACAATGCTTATTACCACAAAACTCAGATCAAGTTCAAATTTGGGTTGTGTCACTTTTACAGTTCTTGAGTTATGGCCCTTTATAACATTATATGCAAGCGGGGGCATCATCTGTGTCCCATGGACATATTCCCCATTTATTTAATTTGGAATTGGTCACTCAGTGCAGCCATATGGTCATCATTGTGGGGTGTGTATTAACAGGTCAATAAGTTTACTGTAATTAAAGCATTGAGTTAAATTCTGTTGCATGATAGATCAGATATGTTTCTTATTAGAATCATCTATAAGTTCCGAGTTGGTTCAGAGTATTTACAATTCACAAAATATCATTTTTCCCACATTTGTGTACCAGCCATTCGTTTGTTTTGTAGTGATTTAATGAACATCCGTACCTATTATATTGCATTGTCTCTGATAGGTTGTAAAGTACATGTCTTATTTAGAAGCTAAATTGTATCAATAGTTTCTTCCATGTTTTTGCACTGGTGTTCATTTTGACCAAGGAAAGCAAGGAGTAGTTATTAATGAAACCATTGATAAGAGTGGTCTGAGTGAGTGAGAGAAACATGTTGGTCTTGTGTGTTAACTAGTACATCTACATAATACTTCTTAACTTCAACTCCTATCGAAGGTCGGTGGTTTTCTCCGGGCACTCCAGCTTCCTCCACCAATAAAAACTGGCCGCCACGAAATAGCCCTAAAGCGGTGCTTAAAAGTGGCGATAAAACACAAAAAAATCAAAAATCAAATCTTAACTTCAATATGTTGAAGATTACAAGAAGACACGAATGTAATCTCCTGAGTCAATTAGTTTATAAGTCGTGAACTGTCTATTTATCCATTTAATGAGCCTGTGATGATTGAATGAAACGTTTTATTTTATTTTATTTTTTTAATGTCCATCATGACCATGAAATGACCTCAACTGTTTACTTTTTGGATGAATTCAACAATAGATGATTTCTTGCTGATTGCAATGATTTTGTTTGTCTAACAGATCTGTAATATCATCATATTCCTGTGAATTTATTTAACATTGCAGTTTGACTTACAAAGTATTATTGTATATATAAAACTAGGAACAACCTGGTGTGCGAGTAAAGTTTTGTGCCAACATTATAGGTGATAGGAATCTTATTTCTGTTGATTATAACACGTTTAATGTCATGAAGATCTCAGACAAAATGCCAGAATAGTAACACTGAAACCGTTCTGTTATCATTGCAGCTAAATAGAATTACTGTTTTATTGTAAATATGAAAATAAGAAGATGTGGTATGATTGCCAATAAGACAACTCTCCACCAGAGACCAAATGACATAGATGTTAACAGCTATAAGTCACTGTGTGGCCTTCACCAATGAGCAAAACCCATTCTGCATAGTATAAGGACATACACCACAGTGTTTCATGGTTTGTACACATCCAATGAGGCAAGATAAGGAAATAACAAAATAACAATGGGCTTCACTGCCAAAAAGATTTATTGTCCTTGTCCTTGCAGTATATGTGGGCAAATTCTGGGCACTGATTCCTGTCACCAGATGTCACTTCTTAAATTTTAGTTGCCTATTGTCAGCATGAAGGCTTGTTAACCATGGATTATCTGGGTTAAATTATGAAAAACTAATGTAAATAAGAGTCGGTGAATTTCTTAATGGTAAACAATCATCTGTTAAAAGTTATATCTCAGAACTGTGTCATCCTTCTATTCTACTAATAAGCAAAAATTGTTTTAAAAAAACCAAGTCGATAAGGTGTCATCAATGGAATTGTTTTTATGCATTAAATTCTTGTCCTTTTGTATTTACAGTAAAACAGCGATAAGAACATCCTGACTCTTGCCTATTACCATATACATTGTTCTGTGTCTATTTCACATGTATTGTTAAATCAATGGAGTAAGGATTGCATATTGTTTAGTCAAATAACTGTTTTAATACCGTAAAAGAAAAAGAAAACTGATTGTTTTTTTTCATAATATTGATTAAAATATAATTTTGAAGTTGGCAAAAGTGTAATCTAGTTCCGTCGAGGCTGTCAGTTTCATCTTAAATGCATGAAATTAAAAAGATGATGATTCGATACAAGTAAACTAGATATTCTAATGACACTTGTTGTATTTGTTGCCTATCCTGTCAAAGGCTTTGTAACACAATAGTTCAGATTAAATATGGAAATTAGAAAGGTTTTATAAGGAAATTAGGTCTATATAAAGAATAATATCATCTAAATAGGTTTGTTATAACACTGATTCATCTCTCATGTTAGACCACTATTAACCAAAATTATCTTCCTACAACTTTAGGGTTTTTTACGAATTAATTTTCTAGCCCATCAGTCAAAAAGGTTTCTGACCATATTTATTTTAGAGTAAATCTAATTTTAGAAAATAAATAACGTAAAAGGAAGAACTGTAGGAGGTTGACCATTCTGTTATAAGAGGGAATTAATGTAGAAACAATTTGTTCCAACCAATACAATTCAAACTGACTTTGATTCATGTGATTTTAATTAAGGTTTACTTCACTTCTGTCTGATCAATTTGGATTTCAACACCTGACTTTTACTTTTATATGATGACATACTATGATGTGCCATTCATTGTCTTTCCGTTAAACTGTTCTGTTTGTTCAAAAGTTTAAAAACAGATGAGTTTATAGAAGTTTGAAGACTTAATATTTTTGTAGAGCTACAACCAACTTTCAAGAATATACTTGGTTTTTATTCCACCACAATTTTATCTGTGGTTTTCCATTCTTGTTTCCAATCCATCTCACAATAACTAAGGTCTAGTATAAACAATCCTCTATAATTTTGACACAATGTTAGGCTTGGTTATAAATATGCTTTTCTTGATAAATGAATATAAGAAATTAAGATTTGAGTAACCTATGAATTTTGATGATGTGAATCATTCTTTAGTTCTAAAGGACATTAATCAGAAATATAAAGTAGACAACTTATCCTTACTCACGATGACTCAGATCATTTTGAAATTTCACAACAGTTTTGTTCATTCAGTAACATGTATTAAATCTACAATCACTGTCCTGATTCTCACTGATTTGTGGGCAAGGCATATTCTCATGCAGCTGGTTTAGTACATGACCAGTTACAAGCACATTGATTGATATGAAGGGGTGTTCTGTGTACTGGTAATCAAAAGGCAACAAAAAAACCAAGAACTCTCAAAAAACAATACACACAGAATAGCTTAGTTTTTAAGTCAATTTATCTCCAACTGTTGCAATTTGAGAGGAGCAGCAGCTGGCAGGAAGTTCAGTTATTAGTTGTTCCAATGTATGTTGAAAAGAAGGGTATTATTTTAAAAATTGTGAAAAAGATGAATTCTAGGGTAGAATGGTCAAATATTAAAATCACATTTTTCCTTAGAGCTAATAGTAAAAAAAATTGCTTTAAGATAAGATTGAAGACATTAATCAACAGGTGTAGTCATTCATCTTCTGTGGTAGGTAATCTGCTACTAATCAATATCTAAAGTGTATTACCAATCTAAAATAATCTGTATTTAAAGTATATTACCTATCGAAAATAATCTGTATTTGAAATATATTATCAATCTAAATTTAATTTTGAAGTGCTTTGTTTTCAATTATTTCAGTAAAGAGGGTTACTAGCCTCCAATTGTTGTAGTATTTATGAAGAAAATAGCCATTTGATTGCAGTTTATAAGAGGGATATAAGCTGCATCAGTAGACAAATTTCTTTTGAAAATGAATAAAATAAGAAGAGTAGGATGAAGAATAAGACAAGTGCATTACAATACTCCCCTACTTTATAACTTTACAATGATTACAATACTCCCCTACTTTATAACTTTACAATGATCATAGATATACTAGCCAAATGATCATTCAGAAATAATTGTCAAAAATTGTTACAATAAGTGTTATCTTACTGAAAACCATTAATAGAAGCCAGACACTGTTTTCAGCAATTTGATAAGTTTGAAGTACTTAGTTATGACATTATAAAGCCTTGTAAAATCTTGTTATTATGTGGTGGTTACTTGTAATTTAATTAGTATTGACAAGATTTGGCACTTCAAGGTTTCTCTTTGGTATTTGTTTTGTGAAAAATTGTTCAGCATTTGGAATATGCAGGCTGTTTCTGTAGCAGGTGCAATGTTGTCAATTAAATCATACCACAGTCCTTCAATGGAAATTTTAGTGGTTAGTTGAATAAAAGTCTGTTGATAATAAGAAAATCTGTAATGTTAGGCAAAAGTTTGTTCAGACTATCTTGTGTTTGACATAGTGACTTCTGGCACTACATTAATGTATTACAGAATTGGGATAAGTACTACATAAGTCCAGACTGTCTTGTGTTTGACATAGTGACTTCTGGCACTACATTAATGTATTACAGAATTGAGATAAGTACTACATAAGTCCAGGCTGTCTTGTGTTTGACATAGTGACTTCTGGCACTACATTAATGTATTACAGAATTGGGATAAGTACTACATAAGTCCAGACTGTCTTGTGTTTGACATAGTGACTTCTGGCACTACATTAATGTATTACAGAATTGGGATAAGTACTACATAAGTCCAGACTGTCTTGTGTTTGACATAGTGACTTCTGGCACTACATTAATGTATTACAGAATTGGGATAAGTACTACATAAGTCCAGACTGTCTTGTGTTTGACATAATGACTTCTGGCACTACATTAATGTATTACACAATTGAGATAAGTACTACATAAGTCCAGACTATCTTGTGTTTGACATAGTGACTTCTGGCACTACATTAATGTATTACAGAATTGGGATAAGTACTACATAAGTCCAGACTGTCTTGTGTTTGACATAGTGACTTCTGGCACTACATTAATGTATTACAGAATTGAGATAAGTACTACATAAGTCCAGACTGTCTTGTGTTTGACATAGTGACTTCTGGCACTACATTAATGTATTACAGAATTGAGATAAGTACTACATAAGTCCAGACTGTCTTGTGTTTGACATAGTGACTTCTGGCACTACATTAATGTATTACAGAATTGGGATAAGTACTACATAAGTCCAGACTGTCTTGTGTTTGACATAATGACTTCTGGCACTACATTAATGTATTAAAGAATTGAGATAAGTACTACATAAGTCCAGACTGTCTTGTGTTTGACATAGTGATTTCTGGCACTACATTAATGTATTACAGAATTGGGATAAGTACTACATAAGTCCAGACTGTCTTGTGTTTGACATAATGACTTCTGGCACTACATTAATGTATTACAGAATTGAGATAAGTACTACATAAGTCCAGACTGTCTTGTGTTTGACATAGTGACTTCTGGCACTACATTAATGTATTACAGAATTGAGATAAGTACTACATAAGTCCAGACTGTCTTGTGTTTGACATAGTGACTTCTGGCACTACATTAATATATTACAGAATTGAGATAAGTACTACATAAGTCCAGACTGTCTTGTGTTTGACATAATGACTTCTGGCACTACATTAATGTATTACAGAATTGAGATAAGTACTACATAAGTCCAGACTGTCTTGTGTTTGACATAGTGACTTCTGGCACTACATTAATGTATTACAGAATTGAGATAAGTACTACATAAGTCCAGACTGTCTTGTGTTTGACATAGTGACTTCTGGCACTACATTAATATATTACAGAATTGAGATAAGTACTACATAAGTCCAGACTGTCTTGTGTTTGACATAGTGACTTCTGGCACTACATTAATGTATTACAGAATTGAGATAAGTACTACATAAGTCCAGACTGTCTTGTGTTTGACATAGTGACTTCTGGCACTACATTAATGTATTACAGAATTGAGATAAGTACTACATAAGTCCAGACTGTCTTGTGTTTGACATAGTGACTTCTGGCACTACATTAATGTATTACAGAATTGAGATAAGTACTACATAAGTCCAGACTGTCTTGTGTTTGACATAGTGACTTCTGGCACTACATTAATGTATTACAGAATTGAGATAAGTACTACATAAGTAAACACAAATACACATTTATCACTAATACACATTTATCACTAATACACATTTATCACTAATACAATTTAATTGTAGGTATAGATTCAGTAAAAGTTTGTACATATATCTTTGATAGATTATATGATTGCATTAAACATAAATTTCATTCTGATTGGTCAATAGCTTTATGAAGTGAATTTTTATAACCTAATAAAACTCACAATTACTGCACAGGCTCTCATTTATTTGGACTACTTTCGATTGATTGTCCACAAAAAGTATACATAGACCTGTCAACTTTCAAACTTTTATGGGGGATATCCCCCAAGAGAGGTTATGACCCAAACCATATTAAACTCAATTATATAGACTAAATACTTTTTAAAAAAGGGCAAATATGAGTAAAAATTACATTTAAACACATGTATACTCATTCAGAACCATAGATCTTCTAATTAAGTACACTAATGCCATGTATAGGTATGCATTAAATCCTCTTGTGCTTAAAATCCCCCATGGAGATTTTGAAAAAATTGGCAGGTATGTATACACAAATACATGTTTCTTTATGACAGCATGTGTAATTAATTGGTGTCCACAGTTGTGTTTTTTTAAAATATGCATTTATATGAATTTAACAAATTTTTGTAGTTTTTATACGATTGCAAAAAAAATTTTGTGGTCGTATATTGGTATGACGTTGGCGTCGTCGTCGTCGTCGTCGTCGTCCGAAGACACATTGGTTTTCGCACTCTAACTTTAGTTTAAGTGAATGGATCTCTATGAAATTTTACCACAAGGTTCAATACCACAAAAGGAAGGTTGGGAATGATTTTGGGGGTTATGGTACCAACAGTAAAGGAATTAGGGGCCAAAAAGGGGCCAAAAATAAGCATTTTTGCAACTTCCAGACATAACTTGTATGTTAGTGTATGGATCTCTCTGACATTGTACCACAAGGTTCCATATCACAAAAGGAATGCTGGGATTGATTTTGGGGGTAATTGCCTCAAAATTTTAGGAATTAGGGGCCAAAAAAGGGGCAAAAAACAAGCATTTTTCTAGTTTCAGGACAATAACTTGTGTGTAAGTGTATGGATCTTTCTGAAATTGTACTACAAGGTTCCATATCACAAAGGGAAAGCTGGAATTGAGTTTGGGGGTAATTGCCGAAACGTTTAGGAATTGGGGGCCAAAAAGGGGCCAAAAATAAGCATTTTTCTAGTTTCCAGACAATAACTTGTGTTCAAGTGTATGGATCTCTCTGAAATTGTACTACAAGGTACCATACCACAAAGGGAAAGCTGGGATTGATGATGGGGGTAATTGCCTCAATATTTTAGGAATTAGGGGCCAAAAAGGGGCAAAAAACAAGCATTTTTCTAGTTTCAGGACAATAACTTGTGTGTAAGTGTATGGATCTTTCTGAAATTGTACTACAAGGTTCCATATCACAAAGGAAAAGCTGGGTTTGAGTGTGGGGTAATTGCCCTAAACGTTAAGGAATTTGGGGCCAAAAAGGGGCCAAAAAACACATTTTTCTAGTTTCCAGACAATAATTTGTGTTCAAGTGTATGGATCTCTCTGAAATTGTACTGCAAGGTACTATACCACAAAGGGAAGGTGAGGATTAAGTTTGGGGGTGATGAATCATAAGGGGGTTCACAAAATTTGGGGGGGGGGATTTTTTTTTTTTTCCTTTTTTTTTTCTTTTTTAAATTTTCCATTTTAAGTTGGTTATTTCTGATTTATATTTAAAAGCAAATAATAATGATATGGTAGGAGATACACACCAAACAGGATGTGTAAATTATTATGTAATAAGTATTGTGCAATAGCAAGAAATTTTCAATTGCACAGTATTGCACAATAGCAAGAAATCTTCAATTGCACAGTATTGCGCAATAGCAAGAAATCTTCAATTGCACAGTATTGCGCAATAGCAAGAAATATCCAATAGCACAATATTGCGCAATAGCAAGAAATTGTCAATTGTACAGTATTGCACAATAGCAAGAAATATTTAATTGCACAGTATTGTGCAAAAGAAGATACTTCATATAAATTGCTTATTTCTTGACCAATTTCAATGGGGTTTTATTCTTGAATTCTTGGGGTTCTTTAATATGCTGAATATAACCGTGTATTTAGTTTTTGGATTTTGGGCCCCGTTTTTAAATTGGTCCACATTAAGGTCCAAAGGGTCCAAAATAAAACTTAGTTTGATTTTAACAAAAATTGAATTCTTATGGTTCTTTGATATGTTGAATCTAAACATGTATTTAGATTTTTGATTATGGGCCTAGTTTTCAAGTTGGTCCAAATCGGGGTCCAAAATTAAACTTTGTTTGATTTCAACAAAAATTGAATATATGGGGTTCTTTGATATGCTGAATCTAACCATGTATTTAGATTTTTGATTTTTGGGCCCCGTTATCAACTTTGTCCACATTGAGGTCAAAAGGGTCCAAAATTAAACTTTGTTTGATTTCATCAAAAATTGAATTCTTGGGGTTCTTTGGTATGCTGAATCTAACCATGTATTTAGATTTTGGATATTAGACCATAATAGGTGAATGTCCAATTTAAAATTTTTAAGTTCTTAGACCACATTCATTCTGTGTCAGAAACCTATGCTGTGTCAAATATTTAATCACAATCCAAATGCAAAGCTGTATCAAGCTTGAATGTTGTGTCCATACTTGCCCCAACTGTTCAGGGTTCGACCTCTGCGGTCGTATCAAGCTGCGCCCTGCGGAGCATTTTATTTAGCATTATAGAAGTGTAGATGTATAATGACGTAGGTTTAAATATTTTCTTTATGAAATACCAATGTATATATGTACTTTAAAAAAATGCTTTCACTGCTTAAATATTTTTTGTATTGTATATATATGTCTCTGATATATATATGTAAGTTTGTTGTTTGCCTATTGTATACATTTATCACTGATATATATATTAATAGAAGTTTCTTTTTCACCTACTGTTTGCTTATACAATGATTATATTATAAATAAATAAGAAATCAATTTTTGGTTGTAACATTTGTAATATAATTGATTAAGCAACTGTTGAACCAAAACTACAGGTTTAAGTGTGACAATATCTAATATGGAAAACTTTCTTCAAACCATTACTTAAATTCAACAATAGTCTAACGTCACACAGTACATTTTTGGAACACAATTATTGGAAACATGAAAATGACAGGATTTCAAGATACTCCTTTTAAATGTTCTGATTGTTGTGCATGTATGACTTGTAAATATAATGAATCAGATATTGTTAAGGTTCTTTTTCCCTTGAACTTATAAACTATGAGTTAATAACTGAGAATTACCTGCATTAGCATATGACCAAAGTAGAAAATTGCAAATTCAAATTTGCTTGAGTCATTTCCAGTTTTGGAACTCCTTGTTTTTTTTATTTATATGCTGTTTATACACCCAAGGGTTATACATGATGAAGAAATTAATTAGTTATAAGATGAAATAATTAACCAGTTAATTTCACCAAATGCTTTGTGATCTGTTTGATTGATAATGTAATGATATAAACACCATGAAACAAACTAATTATTTTTTATGATATCAATGGTGAAATTTCATTACCATGAAAATCAATAATGGTTTTTTAAATGAAGGAAATCTTGCATGAAAATAATTTATTTTAAGTAGTGATTTTATTGCATTTTAATGACTGAAAAGATTGTTTCAAGAATTGATTTGGAATTATTTTGTATGAAATGGGTTTATATAAGGTTTTCCAGGATCGGATTTAGTTGGATTTTTAGAAAGAACGTGGCTGTTTATTGATATATTCTCTGTTAATAACATGGTTATAACAAGATTAATGAATAAGTTGTCAAATACAAAATCAGTTTGAAATCAAATGGGAAAGTTAAAAGAATGATGTACATGAATTTACTACAAAGGAAGATGTGGAAACTACATTCATAACATATCTTATCTGTTTTCCACCAAAATCAAATGTTACGCCAGTTTATAACATAATTTATTGGATATTAATCTTATTATTATTCAATAGCTATGAAAAATGTCTGTTTTTAATAAATGTTCTTGATAAATCGTCTATTCACAATCCACGCTCTTAACTCTATATATCTGGACTAAATGAAGAAAATATACTTTTTTTTTGTGTAAAATTTCTTCATTGAAAAAGTGATTTATTTGGAACCGAAGTTGAATTGGAACTTATTGTTGTAGTTATTTTCTTTATAAACGGGTTGAAAAGTTTTCTCTTAATATCTCTATGTTCTTTTTGCAGCAAGACACAAAGTTTCATGAATTTTCAATATAAAAAAATAAAAGATAAGAAATAATGATTAATAATAATTTGTGTTTGAATGTGTTTTCTTACCTGTAAATTCATTAATGATGCTAAAAGGCATAACTATAACACAAACAAGTAAGTCAGTCACAGCAAGAGACAAGAGGAAGTAATTTGTCACAGTTTGAAGGCGTTTCTCCATAGATATAGCCATACACACAAGTATATTCCCAGCAATTCCAAATATTATCAACGGAGACCATAATAAGATAGCCCAGTTATACTCGGTCTCCATGCTTGTGGAAGAATTTGTGGAGTTTTGATGAATGGTTGATTGGTTAAGAAGTAAATCCCATTGTATATATTCTGTTCCATTCTTTTCACTAATATTTTTTTGTTGAGATATTGTCATCTTTATCAATAAATGACACTTTGATGATATTTCTGGTGTACTTTTTCTAACTTTTGAACTTTATGAAACATGTGACCAGAAGTTCTAAAGTGAACAATATATTCCATTATCATTGTGACGTACTATGTGTATTTACTTTATTACGCAAATTATAGTGGGATCCTCATTAAACATGCTTAAATACTTTGTTGCAATGCATTCCATCCATCACATGTCTACCTGTCTGTCCAGAATTGATTTTTTCAATAAAGGTTCTGTTTGTAGAGGCTGAAACAAGAAGTTTTGATTGGTTTGAATAGATAATTAATATAATGTTATCAATAATTCCTTTAGGTATGTGTAAAACCCACTTAATCAGTGACACCAATTAGCTAAACAATCGATAGCATCTCTTAAAAAATTGTTTTTTCATTTGCGATCTTCTTAAAGCAATCAAAGAAAGCATCATTAATTAGTCTGTCAGTATATTTTCTTGATTAATATGATATATTTGCTTATTTTATGATATGTTGATCTTCAGATTTCTGATAGGATAGTTTTAACTTAATCATCTTTTGGTTTTCTCCTCTACTACATTTTGATACTGCAGCAAATTATTAAAAAAAAATATGCTGCTTTAGAAGTACTTTTGATAAAGAAAGCTAGAGAATTGTCTAATTCCGTTTCAACAGAAGTTCAAATCTCATTTTTATAATTGAATATATAGAATATTCAAAATCCATATGATTTTCAATAATAATACAAAGAAATGAAATATTACTATTGAAGTTGCTGGTCAATATTATTGATAATGCAACATGGTACATATAACAGAAAATTATTCTCTTTAATTTCAGCAGAATCTTTACAACAGAAATGTGAAATTTATAAAATTGAATTAAGTAACAGTAGTGATTAAATAAAATGATTCTTTATTAACAAATACATCCTGATATTAAGTTTTGTTTTACATCAGTTAAGGATTATCCTTTGATGTAATGTTCAAGGAAAAGGATAAATGTAATTGAAGATTTAACATGAGGTCTTGAATGTAGTAGATTTGTAAGGACTTATATGGAGGTATCATTAATGTCAGGATATAAGACTTGTAAAAGAGAGGTGAAAGACACCAAAGTGACATTCAAACTCATAAGTCGAAAATAAACTGACAATGTCATTGCTAACAAGGAAAAAGACAAACAGACAAACAACAGTACATAAAACACAACATAGAAAACTAAAGACTGAGCAACACAAACACCACCAAAAACTGGGGGAAAGATTCCCAGAGACATATAAACACCCCTAAATATACAAATCCTGGTGGGGTTTGTTTGATTCATATACCAAAAGTCTGTTTGGCAAGATATTCTTTGTAATTTAACCCAAACTATTAAATAAATACATCAATGTCTTATAAATTTATCAGGCTGAAGGAAGACACCTTTATGAAGATCTAAATGGCTATAAACAATATAGAAGGTGTTAATAGTAATCAACTTACTATATAAAACATAGGTGATATTTCCATCAGGCTATTTTCTCACTACTCCACTGGAGATGGAAGGAAAACTTATAACAATAGCAGTAAAAATATAGTAAGTCTGATGTACAGGTTTACTAAATTTGACCCCCAAAAAAAACACAGAAAATGTCATCCTCTAAAATACTTGACACCTTAGACATTTTTCTTCTGTCTGGCTTCCCTCAAAATTCATCATTGGTACTTAACAATGTAGCAGACGATATATGATAAAGAATACATGTAAGTGTTGTAGAGGTCATTCGACATCCAACTGTAATGAGAACAAATCACAAAACATTCTCTGTCCAGGATGTTGAAATAGTAGTCATCCTGAAATACACTTAATATAAATTAAGGAGATGTAGTATGATTGCCAATGTGACAACTATCCACAAGAGACCAATGGCATAGATGTTAGCAACTATAGTTCACCAATGACACCCTTCAACAATGAGCAAAACCCTTACCGCATAGTAAGCTATAAAAGGTCCTGATATAACAAAACAAAAACAATTCAAAAGAGGAAATCAACAACCTGATTTATGTACAAAACAACAAACTAAAACAAATATGATATACAGCAACAAACAACAATTGAATTACAGGCTCCTGACTTTGGGCAAGCACATACATATTGTGGTGGGCTGAAACATGTTTTTGGGCAGTTAAGTAACCCTCCCCTAAACTGGAACAGTGGTGCAACAGCACAACACAAGGACAAACTGTACAAAATAAATGAAAAACAAATATGCTGTACAGCAACAGAAGACAACCACAGAAATATTGACTTGAATTTATATACAGTACAGTTTACATCAATGGAATACTTTGAAGGAATTGTTTTGGTGAAATTGCTTTGGTTATTTGTCAAAGTAAGGTTCATCTTGATACAAAGTTCTCTCAGTTAAAGTAATTACAACAGATGAATTATTTTAATTATTGGAAATAGATTTCTTGACCATTCCTCTGTAGTTTGATGTTTATTTACAGTATGCTATTTTGATTTGCAGTGACAGTATTAAGAAATATCTTAGCAATTAATACAGACGAGACAAAAACAAAGATAAATTGTATTTTACAATTTGTAGATATAACATGAATAGTAGTACAGGTATCTGATATGATAACAGGCTTATTTTAAGATATTTGATAAAAGATATTTTTTAAATTATCTTAGAAATTAACGTAATAGATCATTAATCCACTTCAAAGGAAAGCAAGAAAAAAGAGAGACTTATTTAATTTATACTTGCCTTAATATATGATCTTTCCTTGTAAGAATTCCCTTGATAAATGTTTTAGCATATCACTAGTATTGTATATGATTAATTAAGATCTGTATTAAAGCCTTCTGATTGTAGTTACTAGTATTACAGTATAAAGCTTATTACCACATCCTATTGATATTTGTATGATGAACAGCTACTTATTCTGTGCAAATCTTTTTTTCGTTAATAGGTCTTTAAATTTCACTTTATTGTACTTCTCTGATTTTTTCCTCAAATTTCTTGCAAAAATTATGTCTTAGAGAAAAACACTTTATCTTCCTACCATTTAAGATTGGGATATAATCCTAATCAATAACACTTCTGCATGGTCAGTTTTCACACGGTATATGATGATAATAAGTTACTGGTATTTGATGGAAAGCAGCTACTCACTGGTATCTGGTTAATGGTAGAGGTCAGTTACTTGATCAACAAGTATATGTTGGAAGTCAGTTCCTCTCCTGGTCTGCTGGTATATGTTGGGAGTCAGTTACTCACTTGATCAACAAGTACATGTTGGAAGTCAGTTACTCACTTGATCAACAAGTACATGTTGGAAGTCAGTTACTCACTTGATCAACAAATACATGTTGGGAGTCAGTTACTCAGTTGATCAACAAGTACATGTCGGGAGTTAGTTACTCACTTGATCAACAAGTACATGTCGGGAGTCAGTTACTCACTTGATCATCGAGTACATGTTGGAAGTCAGTTACTCACTGGATCAACAAGTACATGTTGGGAGTAAGTTATTCAATTGATCAACAAGTATATGTTGAAAGCCAGTTACTCACTTGATCAACAAGTATATGTTGGGAGTCAGTTACTCACTTGATCAACAAGTACATGTTGGGAGCCAGTTACTCACTTGATCAACAAGTATATGTTGAAAGTCTTCTGGCATATGTTAGAAGCCAGTAACTCATCTGGTCTGCAATTATATGTTTGAAGTCGGTAACTCTCTTGATATAATGGTTTATGATAGAAGTCAGTTACTCACTAAATCTTCTAGTTTATGATAGAAATCAGTTACTCACTTGATCTAATGGTTTATGATAGAAATCAGTTACTCACTTAATCTAATGGTTTATGATAGAAATCAGTTACTTGCTTGATCTAATGGTGTATGATAGAAATCAGTCACTCACTTATTCTAATGGTTTATAATAGAAATAAGTTACTCATTTGATCTACTGGTTTATGATAGAAATCAGTTACTCACTTGGTCTAATGGTTTTTGATAGAAGTCAGTTACTCACTTAAGCTACTGTTAGATGTTGGAAGTCAGTTACTTTCTTGATCTAATGGTGTATGATAGAAATCAGTTACTCACTTAAGCTACTGTTAGATGTTGGAAGTCAGTAACTCTCTTGACCTAATGGTTTATGATAGAAGTCAGTTACTCACTTAATCTACTGGTTTATGTTGGAAGTCAGTTACTCTCCAGTGGTCTACTGGTATATGATAGACAGACATTTGTACATCTGTCCATTTAATTTAAAATTATTATCTTATTTATAACAAAAGATGTAGTATTGAGTAATCAACTTTGGTTAATACACAAAACTTTGGTAATATCAAGAGAGTTTTTCTATGATTAACTATTTCATTGACATCAACTACCAGTTAGAGTCTAATTTAATTAAAATTATATAAAAGTTGTTATGAAAGAGGATTAAATGTAAATTGAAAGTTTTGAAGTTTAATAGCTGTATTGTCAGTCTATGTTTAGAACAAACTTATAGATTTGCTGACTTACTTGTATTGCTCATTCTGAATTTACATCAAACTTGATAGAATAGTCATTTTCACTGGATTTTGATTTAATCAGAAAAAAACAGATTTTTATAATCAGCAATGCCAAAGTTTGCTTCAAACTGCAGGTAGTTCCATTTTAGATCTAAATATCAAAGATTGCTGTTAATTTGATGCAGATTGATTTATCGGAAAATGTGTCAATTGATTCTACAGTTTTGAAATGTTGTGTATGGTTGGATAGTTTAGGAGGGTGGTAATTGATGACTTTTAAACAAGTCTAAAGGACTTTGTTTAACAGTATGTATTGGCAGAGCTTACTTTAAGTCTAATGGTTTTATTTTTTCACCCATAAGTAACATAGAAATTTTAAAACATACTCTAGAAAAAATTAGATATTTTAACATCTTGTATATTTATTTTTAGTATCTTGAGGATAATATGACAAACATATATAGCTTGTATCACATTTTAATTTCTATTGACTAAAACCAATGACAGGCATTTCTCAATTTTCTCCTCCATAATCAAGTTTATAACTTCCTGAAAATAATTACCATCTCCTCGGTATTAAGAGTTGAACGATGGACAGTCTGCGGGCTGAAGGCTTTCTTACTACCTGATTGGAAGATATTACTGACGCTGTCATAATTAAAGTTCGTTGATTGGTTGGGACAATTCAAACCTAGTAAATGCTTTTTAATCCCGTAGAGTGTCGGATCTGAACTCTTTATTTTAGTAAATAGATTTGCCTGGTTACCAATCATGCATATCGGTACATAGGTAACACTTATCTATAAATAGCCGAATCTCCTGAATATTTGTAAACACACAAGTGATTATTTCAAGTTACGTACATTTAAAACGTGAAAACATAAGAAAACTTTTAGGAAAATGCTTTTTTCTTCGATTATATTTATTTAAACTCAGTAAGATAATCTAAAGGCAACACAAACATTTTAAAACGGAGATTTCAAATAATTTATTTCAAATAATATATATACCTGCACATAGCTATAATTGCTACGCTATTTCATGGGGAGATACTAGTAAATAGATTTGACAAATATCTTAAACATTTACAAAAGTGATTTTAGAGACATATATACACAATCTCTGGTGATTTTAATTGCATCTGTTAAAAAAATATCGACATCTGATTAGTTTCAGATTCAATCATCAACCTTTTGTTATATTTCACCTAAATTTCTCAACCTCATGCAATATCATGAAGCTTCAAATAGTGACCTATCCCAGCGACTCATCCCTTCCATTCATTACATAATAAGTGCCCCCACACACACCCAAAGATCGTTGGGCTGAGTTGGATGTTGTCTAGATCTACCTAGCTAGCTCTTCCTAGCAAGATAGCAGAAGTTGAAGAACAGAAAACTAAAAATATATCTAAAAGGGAATATAAGAAGAACAAAAAACTACTCTCAGACGATAAAAGCAATTATACATGTATGCTAACATATTTTAAGCAATGTTTAATTTCTATGAATGATTTTAAAGGGAATGTGAAGTATACATAATTAATTCAGACAGCAACCCAATTATTAGCAACAAACAAAACGTGACAATTTACTTCTAAAGTTCAATCTACGATCTTCTTTAATGGACATGTCATTACAACATTTTAAAGTTTTTTATCCTCCCAAGTCTAACTATAATATATAGAATAGTTGTGAATATGTGAGCCAAAATTTGTTACTGTGAAAAAAGTTCCAGTGGAACATATATCACAGAAAAATATATTCTGGGAGAACTTTTTTCACAGATAATTAGGACTTTCCACTTTTCCGTGGAAAGATCTGATTATTTTTTTTTTCTTTCGCTGTTTGGTTGTTTCGCAAGATGTCGATTTGATATTTGGTATATGATATTGAACAGTATATGTGCTTTCAAAACTGACCCTGCTTAACCGATACTTTTCTTTGTAAGAGTTATCTTCCAGATCACTGTTTTTCTTGTGTTTGCTACTCCTTGGCAACCGCTAAAGATTCCGACAAAATTATTTCACCAATTTGCTCGTTATATCCTCAGGATGTTGAGATTGGTTTGGACCGAAGCGTTCTGGAGACTCCATATGAGAGTTATTTCCCCTTATGCATTAGATATAAGTGATATGCATTTGTAACTGGTAAACCATAAGTGATAGAGACCTAGGATCCATTGATTTGAGGTCCTTGGTACAAAAAAAAAACAAAATTAACGGTAGGTCAAGGTCAAAGGTCAAGGTCACATTCTTAATTTTGATTTTGGGTTATGTTCACTTCTTTTCAAAAACCGTATAAGATAACGACAACATATTTTTACTAAATTGTTAGTTGAGACATGTCGTAACACATAAATTTTAGATGAAAGTGTGTGTACGTTGATATAAAATGGCAGTTTTCTCCCCTTTTATATGTAAAATTATGTGTATGGTAATATAACTCGTTAACCATATCTAATAAAGACCTAAGGTATTTTGATTTGAGGTCTTTGGTTTAGGTCAAGGTTGATTTTGAGGTTCTAGATTTTGACCTTTGCCTTAACTTCATATTTATTCATGCTTAAGCCTTAGGACTTTTTATACGCCCGTTTACGGGACGTATTATGGTATACAGTTGACCGTCTGTCCGTCCGTCTGTCCGTCCGTTGTCAACAAGTCGGTCATTAACTCAAAAAAACTTTAACCAATATGCATGAAACTTTGGTGAATTGTTTATATCTATTGACGTGAGCTCCCTTTCGTTTTTTTTATAAATTTCAGATTTACCGTTTCTGAGTTTTGGGGTTTTATTCATTAAAAAAGGGGGGATTTTCCAGTTTTCAGACAATAACACAAGAATACTTTCACCAACTTGCAAGAAATTTTGGTGAATTGTTTATATCTATTGACATGAGCTCCCTTTCAATTTTCATAAATTTTAGATTTTACGTTTCTGAGTTACAGGGTTTTATTCATAAAAAAGGGTGATTTTCCAGTTTTCGGACAATAACTAAAAAGTTCTTTCAGCAGTTCTCATGAAACTTTGGTGAATTGTTTATATCTGTTGATGTAAGCTCCCTTTGGAATTTTATAAATTTTAGATTTTACATTTCTGAATTTAGGGGTTTTATTCATTAAAAAAGGGGGGATTTTCCAGTTTTTGGACAATAACTCAAAAATGCTTTCAGCAGTTCTCATGAAACTTTAGTGAATTATTTATAGCTATTGATGTAATCTCCCTATTGATTTTCATAAATTTCAAATATGACATTGAGAAGAAATTGAACTTTATTTGTTTATAGTCTGACAACAGATTTACTAAGTATTGCGCAACAGCACAGTGTATTGCACAGCAACAAGAAATCTTTAATTGAATATAAACTCATTTCATATAACCAATTTCAAGTTCTTTGACTACATTTATTCAGAAACCTATAATATGTCAAATATTTAATTACAATCCAAATTCAGACCTGTATCAAGCTTGAATATTGTGTCCATTTTTGTCCCAACTGTTCAGGGTTGGACCTCTGCGGGCGTATCCAGCTGCGCTCAGTAAAGCAGTTTATTTAATTAGGTTGCAAGCAATATGACCTTGAAAAAGTCAACCGGAAATGACCTTGTGTAAACCGGAAGTAGCTATTTTTGTCGAGCCTGCGACAGCTCGACATAGGGATAGTGATCCGGCGGCGTTAGCTAACTTCTTAAAAGCTTTATATTTTAGAAGCTAGAAGACCTGGATGATTCATACTTTGTATATAGATGCCTTATGTTACGAAGTTTCCGTCTGTCATATGTCCATTGTCCTTGACCTCATTTTCATGGTTCAGTGACTACTTAAAAAAAAAGTCAACATTTTTTGTAATATTAATTTCTTTCTTATTATGAGTAATAGGATAACTATATTTAGTATGTGCGTACCTTGCAAGGTCCTCATGTCTATCAGACAATTTTCATTTGACCTCGACCTCATTTCATGGATCAGTGAACAAGGTTAAGTTTTCGTGGTCAAGTCCATATATCAGATACTATAAGCAGTAGGTCTACAATATTTGGTATGATTGTAAGGTGTACATATCCAACTGGTAGGTGTCATCTGACCTTGACCTCATTTTCATGGTTCAGTGGTAAAAGTTAAGTTTTTGAGTTTTGGTCTTTTTTTCTAATACTATATGCAATAGGTCAACTACAAATGGTGTATGGAAATATTTTATGATGTACATGTCAGTCTCACAGGTTTTATTTGACCTTGACCTCATTTTCACGGTTCATTTCTCAGTGTTAAGTTTTTGTGTTTTGGTCTGTTTTTCTTCAACTATAAGCAATAGATCAACTATATTTGATGTATGGAAGGATTGTAAGGTGTATATGTCTGTCTGGCAGGTATCATCTGACCTTGACCTCATTTTCATTGTTCATTGGTCAATGTTAAGTTTTCATGGTTAAGTTTGTTTCTTAGATACTATAAGCAATAGGTCAACTATATTTAATGCCTAAATTGATTGTAAGGTGTACGTCTGTCTGGCATGGTTCATCTGACCTTGACCTCATTTTCATGGTTCATTGGTCAATGTTAAGTTTTCTTGTTTAAGACTGTTTCTTAGAAACAATAAGCAATAGGTCAACTATGTTTGGTTCATTGAATGATTGTAAGGTGTACATGTATTTCTTGTTTGGTTTATCTGACCTTGACCTCATTTTCTTGGATCATGTTAAGTTTATGTGTTACTTGTAGTAAAGCTTTGTATTTAGGACTATCAACTTAAAATCAATGGTTAGTAAAGAAGGCGAGACATTTCAGCGTGTGCACTCTTGTTGTACTTATTTGATGTCAAAGTATATAGAACCATATATTTTTGGAATCAGTGTCAAATAAACTATCAAATAATACCGGAAGTTACATTTTTCAGACCAGAAGTAACAAATTATCTCTCTTATTTCAAACAAAATTATATAGAAACCATATATTTTTGGAATCAGCGTACATTAAGGTATCATTTGACACTTGAAATGACATTTTAAACCGTATTTTAATATTATGATAAGGGCCTTATTCATCATCCAACTTTAAATGGTATAGTAAATATATATAAAGATATGTACAAGTAAAACAATAAAAAAAGATACAGTATTAAGCTGTATGCTTAATAAAGTTTTTGGTCAAATTTTTTGATCCTCTTATGTTGATGGCCTCATAGTGAACTTAAAATAGCTTTGCAGAACTTATCACCTTATAACAGTGACCTATAGTTGCTAACCTTCTAAATCAATTGGTGTCTGGTGGAGAGTTGTCTCCTTGACAATCACACCACATCTTCTTATATTTATATTGACTATACAATCAGTGTGATCTTTTCTATACAACTTGTCATGTACAAGTACCTGTTGTGATGCACTTTTATACTTTTATCTCATGAAAAATTTATTTTCATTTCAAACTTTTTGGAATTGGGCCCTCTACATCTATTAAGACCGCCTGACCTTTCTTTGCAAAAAATAGTTATTTCTTACTTTGACCAATCTAGTTTTCTGGTAATCCTGTGATTTATAAGAATTTGTATGATATAGGTTTACCTATTAGTGAGTTTCTTTTGAAATTATTTTTAAAACTTCTGGGAATGAATCTGAGTTCAGTTAATGTCAATTTATGTTAGGGTGGTACATTACTACATATTTAAATTATGAAGGTACATTGATTTATCACTAACACGTTTTTATTCACTTCAAAAAAATGTGATGGTCTGTGTAGGTCCTTCTCCAAGAACTCAAGTTTGCTTTAATTTTTACACAATGGTTGGATCTTTTCCATTTCTGTATAACTCATGTGTGTTCTACAGCTTTACCTCTTTCTCTTCCCAAGTGTTTGCTTTCCTCAAAGAGAATCCACACTTAACAGTTTTATCTGCATACATTTTTAAGAGATAGCCAGAGATACTATACTGACCAGAGATACTATACTGACCAGCTGATATTTGGAAACAGTTATCAATGATATACCTCACTATCAGTTAGCAGGTGTTGAAGACAGTGGAGCATAATTCTTCACTTCATCAGTTTCCCTGTCTTACTTTGAATAAGCAGTGAGTGTGTATGATACTCATTTCTTTACCATTTCTTACATGTTCTGAACATCATTATTTCCCCACTCTGAAAAAGAGGTATACTGCATTACATCTGTCACTTTTTCTAGTATTTTAAAACTTCAAATTAAAAATCAATGATTCTTTTTTTTTTCTAATTTTTATTTGTTCTTAGGAGAGAGAAAGAATTGTGCTATTTCACAGAAAAGATTGTATGTGCTGCAAGACATTTCAATAAGCTACAATTACATATAATAGTTGGTTACAGACCATTAACAAGTCTCATTGCCAATCAAAGATGTTTGACATTTCTTAAGGTCAAAAATACTTAAAAAAATCAAACAATACATTAACCTTGTTTTGATAAATATTTACAAAACAAAATTCTTTGTCAATTTATAAATCTATTTAAGAAATTAACAACAATATTGCATGTTTACTATACCTAATCCTTACCCTAAAAGCGTAGCTTTTATTGAAGTTGATATTAACTTGAAAGAATTTCAATAGTTTACCAGAGCAGAATTCCGTGCACATTGACAATATTGCACTAATTGTTGTGATCTTGCGTCAGTATTGACTAAATCTTGTTTACCTGTGGTAATGACATTTATTTTTTCATCTAGAGTTTCTATGACAGGATATACCTCTGTATGATCCACGTTGTCTGTAATGTTATTTAGAGACTATATCTAAGAATTACGTCTAAATAAAGATAAGTAGATATTAATTGCGGAAACAAAAGAGACATCTATTTCTTTTTCTTTCTTTTTTTGGGGTAAATATTAGATAAACAGGACTGTAAGGTTTCTGATAGTAGTAAAACTGTTAAGAAGATTTTTCCAAAAGTCTGTTACTGTAAATTCAGATATTATTGCGTGCATTTGCTTCCTTTTATTATTGCCATTGTTGAAGAATGGACAAAACTGTGAGTTTAATTATTGCGATTTCAGGAAAATCTGCATACAGATATACATATCAGACACTAAAATGTGAGTTCTTACTATTGCGATACTCGCCCAGTCATATTATCCACATTAATAAAAAACCTCGCAATAATTTCTGAATTTACATTACTTTAAATCTATAGTTTGAAATCCTCAGAAAATTAGTCTATAAGCTAGCAAATGTATGTATGATATTGGAATTACTCTTAGACATCACTGAAGGCAAAGACTCTAAATATTGGCTCTTGAATTATTTGCATATTAAGGACAGAATTTTAAAGGAATACATGGGATAGTGTAGTGAATAAGCCAGATTTTTTACAGTTATTTTGTTTTGTTAAGGAATTTCTGGACAGAAAATATTTTACACTAAATAGCTTTGAGTTTAAGCATAACAATCGTTTTGAGTTCTCTGCTACAATGTGGAGGATGAACTATTTGATTAGTGCTCAGTTAAGTCCCTTACCTTGCATGTCCACAACCAGTATCTAATCTCGTGTTACTGTGTATGTGGATACTTTTAAGGGATTCCAACTTTTTGATGTAAGAAGAATTGGTCATATCTCTTAACTTTTAAGATTCAATTACTTTTGTTTAGCCTTTTTGGTTTACGTCCAAGTAAATGTTGATGGAGTTTCTTGTGATTTTAGATATCTTTGTATCTATTAATAATAGTATTATATAAATATGCATTTTTTTCAGAGTAGGCCAGCATTAGACCAAAGTAGGTCACTAATGACCTACAATCACACCTTATTGACTTTGGTTAAGATTTACATTAAACATCATTGTCATCAACCTGTAAACTTTTTCAAAAATATTCTCTTCTGAAACCACTGAGCCAATTCAAACTAAACAATATCATTATCTTTTTTAGGGTGCCTAGCTTGAAATTTACAAACATTTCTGTGTTTTAACCAAAGTGTCTACTGTTACAAAAATTCGAACATAATGGTTAAGGTCAAATTTGTTTTAATGCCATTTTAATTTAGTGTAATAATGATGAATTAAAAGCTATCCAACTTCAGCCTACCAACTTTTAGATATTGTTTAAAATACCTAATTCTGTCAGCACAAGTCAAGGCTAGCATTGAAATTTTACAACCAGATGTAGTTGGTTTGGTTTTTTTTCTCTTCTTGTTAGTATTAATCAGTCAGCAGTTGTCATCTGTCGATTGATCAGAACATGAAAAAATACATATAAATATATATTTAATCACCAATTATCGATAAATAATTGTGCTTAGATTAAATGATTTATTAGTTCAACTTATTTTGTCTGTTTTACAGAAAGAGCACACATCTGCCTATAATTACATAACAGTGAATTTGAAATGTCGAAAGATTTACTCTCTGATTGTACTGGGGTACAACTTGAAATTTATTCATTTTCTGAACCTGCATTGATTTGTTTGTTTTGCTTGGGTTCAGCCCAACTTTCTAAACAGTTTGTGAATTTGTGAAATAAGTAAATAAGTAAACTAATTACATCATTCATTGCTCCCCTTTTTGCCAAGTTTACATTTTAAGGTATTGCTGTTTTAATTTCAACATTTGCAATTATATCCAGGCAAGAAGACATATCTCTGTTAACAGTTTATTCATTTTAGAGGACAAAGTCCAAGAGTTGCCACAATGTCAGAGAAGCATATGATCACATTCTGCTATAAAAGGAAAGACAAAATTGGCAGTTCTTAAATTGATGGACTGAATTTCAAACAAAGTATATGAAATTTGTGAAGTTAGCCTTGTATAACACAACTTTTTTCCCCAAGGAAAATGTCTTAAGAGCTATCACATATTCATACATATATATCTGTATGTAAAATAGTTTTTATTTTTAACTTGTCTTGCTGTTAACAGTATCATTTGCCCAGTCATGTGAGAAATTTTAAGTCAAGATGTTTTTGTTTGAAATGTATTTTTGAACTTGGTAGCTAGAAATTTTGATTGACATTCAATAATATTGTATATCAGTGATGAAAAGGACAGCTGACTTCATAGGTTTTACTTCCTTGTTTATGATGTGGAATTGCTGGTGTCCCTTGACAGTATTGTTTCTGTGTTTGTATTAACAATGTTATATTATTCTATTAAGACTTGAAACTTGACAGATAATCTCCTGTCAGTAACCGATAGTTCATTGGAAACTGACATTTAAATATTTCATTGTTATTCCTTTTGCTGGGATAGGCTTTGTAATTTTTTTTAAATATTGGTGAATATAAATGAAGTACTGGCATTGGATGCATGCTGTGTATATGTTTGTAGTCTAGCGACACATACTACAGTATGTATTATCATGGAGTGTTATATAACTCAAAATTACTAATACTACTGTACACATCATGGAAGGCAAAGACTCTAAATATTGGCTCTTAAAAAATGATTTTAAGTCAATTTAATCCAATGTTATATGATGAAAAAACTAATTCCATATATATAATTAGAAGTACTTATGCTACCTTTAGACAGAAGAGTATAACAGTCTGTATGGCATTTATTTGTTAGGTCAATGTTGTTGCCTCTTACATTTTACAGTCATACAAATGGCTTATTTAAGAAACAACAGATGGGTTAATGCTTTTATTGATTGTTTTTTTTTACTTCCAGAACACCAGAACAATGCCCAAGTGTTGTTTCACTGTTATCAGAGAGTTACAATCCCCATGTGAGGTTTGGTGCAGCCATGGCATTAGGTATAGCCTGTGCAGGGACTGGGTTAAAGGTAAGTTCAGATACAATCCCCATGTGAGGTTTGGTGCAGCCATGGCATTAGGTATAGCCTGTGCAGGGACTGGGTTAAAGGTAAGTTCAGTTACAATCCCCATGTGAGGTTTGGTGCAGCCATGGCATTAGGTATAGCCTGTGTAGGGACTGGGTTAAAGGTAAGTTCAGTTACAATCCCCATGTGAGGTTTGGTGCAGCCATGGCATTAGGTATAGCCTGTGCAGGGACTGGGTTAAAGGTAAGTTCAGTTATAATCCCAATGCCATGAATAAAGGAGATTATGGTTAAACGTGAATGAAACAACAACACAACTACAAAAAAAATGAACAAAAGACATCTAGATTGCATGATACAGTCTCCTTAACGGATTATAGTTATAATTAAGGTTTAGTACAGTTAGTATAAAGGTTTTGTACAGTTATAATAAAGGTTTAGTACAGTTATAATAAAGGTTTAGTACAGTTATAATAAAGGTTTAGAACTGTTATAATAAAGGTTTTGTACAGTTATTGAAATAGTACAGTTATTATTAAGGTTAGTACAGTTATAATGAAGGTTTAGTACAGTTATAATAAAGGTTTAGTACAGTTATAATAAAGGTTTAGTACAGTTATACTAAAAGTTTAGGGTTAATACAGTTGAAATCATGATACCAGGTTTACCTTGTCACACCATCTTTACAGAGTGTTCTGTGTTGACATAGATTCTGACTTATGTAATCTTTGGTTAATCAGGAAGGAAAGGCATCGATTAAATACTTGCTGGAAAAATGGAAATCTCAGATTAATGTGATCAGCTACCACTTTTTTTATTTGATAGTTTATTTTTTCTATGGTATATTCTCTGAGGGTATAGTGGTAATTAATCTTGGTCAGTTGTCTACATCAGATAGTTTAGTTAGATTTCTGTTGAGTTTCTTCATTTAAGCTCATAGTTAAGGAGATGAGAAATTATCTTTGTAATTATAATTGACACTAACTTCTTCAAGTTGTTAAATAGTTATAAAAACAGAATTGAATCTGTGCATGTAAAATGGAGGGAAAAAAGGTGCAAATTTGTTGTTTTGTCTCCTTTTAAAATTAAAAGTTTGTTTTAAATGATCAAAGAAATGAAACTTTGTTAGACTTAAAACAATACAAGGAGTATAAAAGTAATATTTTAGCCATGATCACCACATCAATTTTGAACACATGTTGGTTTGGGAAAATAAAAGGCAATGATCCAGGGAATAGATCTATTCAGATGTGGTCAGTCCTTAAATTACTTATCTTGATCAATTAATATTGGAAGCCAATGAGAACATGCAGATGCCTGCAACTTGCAGTCAGAATTGAGGGTCTAGATGGTTACTTGTGAAATACATTAGATAAAATCCCTTTACATATGACTTTCTGCTTGCTACGGTTATGTTGGTATTATATTTTGCTACAATTTTTGTGTTGGATTTTTATACCAATATAAATATTCTAATTGATTTTGAGAAGTTTGGCTGATAGAGCATAAAAGTTAATGAATGTTTTCAGTTTCAACATTATATTTTTTTTTTTTAGCTCAAAGGACAAAATAACCAATTTGTACACAAAATAATTATAAAAATTTTGACCTGGTGAGAAACTAATGTGTATCTCATCAAATAGTTATGGTACCCAGTATGAACCTTAACATACTAAGTCTGGAGTTCCATTATTAAGTAGTTTCCCCCTTTCAGGTTTTAGAAATATCTTGGAATTTTTGTTATTTCAAAGATGTTCACAATATGATTATAACTTCTGTTGAGCCTCAGTTTTATTGGAGAGATACATAATGTAGATAAAGAGTCACTGCAATTTTATTTTAGTTGGAGTAATAACCTTGAAATCAATGTTAAATTTCCGGAAACAAGTGGAAATTAAATGTGTACCAATGATGGTTATAGATCTTGGCATTGATGGGCAATGTGTTTGGTAATGTGGTCATTTATACTGCCTATCACAAGTTATCAGATGTTTTGGCCATTTGTATGGTTATTTATTTGGCAGGTTCTGTTGTAACTTTTGTTATGGCATACATTGTAGCTATTTGGCATGATAGTTCCCATAATTTATTTGTATTTTAAACTTTTACACCAAAATCATATAAAGGTTAACCAATTAGTTTGATAGTTAGTAATTGTATTTTAAATTCATCATGAAGTGATAAAAAATTTGAATATTGAAACTTTTTTTCATGGAATTCAATTAAATACATTTTTAAGAAATAAACAAGTTGCTTTGTAAGAAAAGTTTTGATTGAATCGTTTGAATAACTCATTAAAGTAACCAGATTCAAGAACATTGGTAATTTTCAAAGATGTCACTTTTGAACTCATATATGCATTCGGCTGTTGTCTGTTCTATGGTCGGGTTGTTGTCTCTTTGACACATTCCCCATTTCCATTTTCAATTGTATAGTATAAGCTCTAGAAATAAGAACATGTATGAGACCATCTTAATTCCATAGACCATAAAAATACTCCAAGCAGCAATGTACATATAGTAGATTTCATACCCATATCACAAATAAAGTATTGATATACAACAAGATAGAATATTTATGTAAAACAATGGACACAATTACAGAGACCAATAAAGCTAAGATTTAAATATCACAAACTGTTTCCTGTGAAATGGTCATCTGATTGGGTTAATGGAGGACACCAATTTACATGATAATTTGTCTAACATTGTTTTTACAATGTCCTGTGACATTTGTGAATTGTTTGTTCATTGATCTGATGGGTATCAAGACCTTGATCAATAACTTTCAATTTGAATTGTCATTTGAGAGGAATCTATTCATTTCCAGGGTCTTGATTTATTAAATAGTTGGTACCAGAATCTATAGACATATGTTTCCAGTGTACTTTTGTAGGACATAATTTTGATTTTATTCTGAGTGAACAATGATTCACAGAACAGTAAACCAAATGGGTATTTTGTCTTTATTTAAGATACCATAAATGACTTCATATACATGTATCTAGATCCTCCAAAATGATATTTTTATCACAATAAGAATTGTTGAAATCTTTGTTGTCACATGTTTTGTTTATCTGAAATAAGAAGAAAAAAAGAAATCAGAAATATTAAACTTAGAGTGCCTTTGTTTCTAACTCAAAATTTTGTCATCGATGACTATCATTTAGTAAACTTTAAGCTGCTAGAAACAAATACATCGTTTAAGGACCTTTATCGTTCACATCGTTTAGGTTAGAAACAAATGCGCTCATAGTTTACAGATATACTTGAAATGTGTTTTTTCTTTACTAAAAAGGTGATTTTGTAGCTATGAATTTTTGTGTTCAAGGCAGATTTTTGATCACTGTGAAATTGATTCACAACTTTTTTAAACTCATGGCAATTAGTTGATTATCAAATTGTAACACCTTTCTCTTATTATTCACATAATGCTGATATCCCCACCAGAATTGACTATTCATTAATAGAAGGGCTATAGTTAAAGGTGATTCTGTCAGGAAAATGTAATCCCAAACATGCCACACAACTGACTGGGCAATAATAAAAGGTGCCACCTTGGTCAATCTCTTATATGTTTTTCAGCCCCCACCCTTACAAAACAATAATGAAAGGTTCATCTAAAGTGGCAAACAAAATGTTCTTTATTTCATGTGAACTGAATTCCACCATGTAAAAGGTGTTTCTGTGTTGGTAGATTTTGTACCCGACTCAATAATGATAAAAGATAATGATACTTCTTCCACAAAATTACCTTCCGCAGTATTTATTAGTTTTAGTTTTTTAACAGTTTTTCAGTTACTTCAACTGCAAATGAAATATTGTGATGGTATTATTGCAGGAAGCCATTGGACTACTTGAACCAATGACCAATGATCCTGTCAACTATGTCAGACAAGGAGCCCTGATTGCTTCAGCTATGGTTACTGTTCAACAGAATGAAATCACCTGTCCCAAGGTAAGTTGTTGTAGTAACCAGTCTATCCATCTTAACAGTTGGTTTTTATTATGTATTTATAATGTCTGTAAGAAAAAAATCAACTGTTGTAAAAGTAAAATGTTGTAATTATTTGAAAATGTTTAGATTTAAGAATCTTGCAGTAACAAGTCACCTTTGTGTTAATATTAATAAGTTTAATTCTTAATTTAAAACATATTTTTTAACTAAACAAAAATGGTGTTCTTAAACATTCAGTTCAACTATAGGAATTTCAGGAAATCCAAACTGATCTATTAGATTAAAAAAATCTCTTTTTCTTCTAAAATCAATACAATGGAATGATTTGGAAGAGAACATCACATGTTTAAAGACAGTTGAGGTTTTGACAGCTGTCCTTCAACAGTTTTACTAATAATACTAGCTCTCCTTTCACTGCACATATCACGATTTTAAGGATGTTCGTTGCTCTTGTTTTTGACTTTTTTGTCAGAATTCAGAATTTTATCGATGTAGTGCAATTAAAAATTTGTCAGCTAACCCATACTTTTCTTTTTATATTTTTATTACATATTATTTTAAAAGCCTTTTTTTTTTAAATCTTATAAATGTTTATTTTTCATAGTTTTTGAAAGAAAAACGGTGCCAATGTTAAATGAATGAAAAATCTAGACACATTTGTTTGCTGCCAAATTTTCAATGGCTTTTATCTCAAAAACAAGTAAATGGTCTGCCTTTTTAATTCTGTTATTTATATAGTATTAACTTATGACAATCTTTTAAAAAGCTTGTTATTTTGAAACAGAGTAGGGAACATCCTTAGGTCAGTTTCTAGCTCAATGAGAATTATTGAGTTATTGTAGAGACAATACCAACAGCTATTTTGTATTTTGTATAATAAGTCCAATTAAATATTATAAATTCTGTGGAAACATTGAATTTATTAACTTGATTAATGAAGCAGGAAGGAATTTTGATAACAATAGTTAAAGGGATAAAAAAATCTTTGAACTTTGAAAAATAGTGCAACCATCAAACAATTTTCAAACTGAATGAACTCAAAAAGTACATGTAACCTTCCCTGGGGTATTTTTTATAATTATTTTTCCACAACTATTTATCAGACCAACAGATAAATAAATGTATCTGACTATCATCTTCAAGCTGTCTTTCTTTGATAAAGTTTCATAATGATATTTCTTGGTAATGGCCCAAAGTATTTGTGTTAATGACATAATCTCGCTTGATGATCATATAGCAGTAATTAATTATAACTATATAATTAGGTTGATTAGTTAATTTGATATATGCAAATTATTGTCTACCTTTGTTATGTAATTAATGATATCTATCATCATAAAATGCTTATATTTTAGTTACAACATGAAAAATAATAATTTACAACAGTTTCGATTCTTCACTTTTGCTATTTTTAAGATAATAATTCATCATTGGAAATAAAACTGTCCTCATTTATTGGCAATAATAGTTTTCATAGCTTTGAAATATAAGATACAAAGATCTCTGACTAGATTATTCAATTACCTTGTATGCTCTTTGTGGCTCAGAAAAATTAAATGCTGGAGCATATAGTGTTGGTCATGTCCATCATTGATTCAAACAAAAACCCTCATTGTTTTAATTGAAGTCCATCATTGGTTCAAACAAGAACCCTGATTGTTTAAATTGAAGTCCAATTTTACATCATAATAAAGTTAAATTTTTTGTCCCTTAAATCAAAGTAATTTTGATCTTTCAAATCAACAAACATTCAACAGAAAAAGAAAGAATGGGATAATGAAAGACCCATGCACAAAAATTTGTTTGACCTACATGGGGATCTCATTCAGGATTACTGTAATTAAGCAAGACCAGGTTTCTTTTTTCTAAAGGAGCATTTTTGACAAATTTTAAACGTAGGTTCATTAATGCAATTTTTACAAGTTTTGTCTTTATAATTGTTAGAGCAAGTAATGATATAAATCAATATTTTTTATTTTCTTACTTTTTTGCAATCTAACAGAATGTAATTGACAGATTTGATCTTTTCTGTTGCGTAGACAATATCTCTTCATATAATTGTTATAGTCTGCTGATTTTTCTTCTGTGTTGCATTTGAATGATTCCTGCGATCTGATCTTTTACTTTCTAAATCATTAACTATTATTTCAAATATTGAAAAATCTTGACTAAGAATGGATGTCTACATGGCATTGATAGGCCATAGTCATTGAAAAATCTTGACTAAGAATGGATGTCTACATGGTATTGATAGGCCATAGTCATTGAAAAATCTTGATTAAGAATGGATGTCTACATGGCATTGATAGGCCATAGTCATTGAAAAATCTTGACTAAGAATGGATGTCTACACGGCATTGATAGGCCATAGTCATTGAAAAATCTTGACTAAGAATGGATGTCTACATGGCATTGATAGTCCATAGTCATTGAAAAATCTTGACTAAGAATGGATGTCTACACGGCATTGATAGTCCATAGTCATTGAAAAATCTTGACTAAGAATGGATGTCTACATGGCATTGATAGGCCATAGTCATTGAAAAATCTTGACTAAGAATGGATGTCTACTCGGCATTGATAGGCCTTAGTCATTGAAAAATCTTGACTAAGAATGGATGTCTACATGGCATTGATAGGCCATAGTCATTGAAAAATCTTGACTAAGAATGGATGTCTACATGGCATTGATAGGCCATAGTCATTGAAAAATCTTGACTAAGAATGGATGTCTACTCAGCATTGATAGGCCATAGTCATTGAAAAATCTTGACTAAGAATGGATGTCAACATTGCATTGATAGGCCATAGTCATTGAAAAATCTTGATTAAGAATGGATGTGTACATGGCATTGATAGGCCATAGTCATTGAAAAATCTTGACTAAGAATGGATGTCTACACGGCATTGATAGGCCATAGTCATTGAAAAATCTTGATTAAGAATGGATGTCTACATGGCATTGATAGGCCATAGTCATTGAAAAATCTTGACTAAGAATGGATGTCTACACGGCATTGATAGGCCATAGTCATTGAAAAATCTTGACTAAGAATAGATGTCTATACGGCATTGATAGGCCATAGTCATTGAAAAATCTTAACTAAGAATGGATGTCTACACGGCATTGATAGGCCATAGTCATTGAAAAATCTTGAATAAGAATGGATGTCTACATTGCATTGATAGGCCATAGTCATTGAAAAATCTTGAATAAGAATGGATGTCTACACGGCATTGATAGGCCGTAGTCATTGAAAAATCTTGACTAAGAATGCATGTTTACACGGCATTGATAGGCTGTAGTCATTGAAAAATCTTGACTAAGAATGCATGTCTACACGGCATTGATAGGCCATAGTCATTGAAAAATCTTGACTAAGAATGCATGTCTACATGGCATTGATAGGCTGTAGTCATTGAAAAATCTTGACTAAGAATGGATGTCTACATGGCATTGATAGGCCATAGTCATTGAAAAATCTTGACTAAGAATGGATGTCTACATGGCATTGATAGGCCATAGTCATTGAAAAATGTCAAAATTATGAACAAAAATGAAATGAAAAAAGGTTCATAATGACAGTGACAGAAAAGGGAAACTAAAACTTTTAATTTGCAATGAGATTTTTATAAGTTTGTTATTGTTATTTGTCCTTTTAACGTTTTAAGTTGTGGTCATGGTGTTGTTTGTTTTTATTGGACATGATTGTTGATAGCCCCTTGGTATCTTCTCTATCTTTATTTTTCTAAAGATAACTTGACACCCAATCAAATTGGGAATTAATTATTGGGTGTCGATTAGGAGACTCAAATCTGACATACTTTTGATAATATATAATGTCAAATTGGATGTCGATTCAAGGATATAAATTTCTGACCTCAATGAAAACTGATTTCATATCCTACTCATGGTTTGAAGAACAGATATAGATATGTTCATGTATTTCATTTCTTTTAATAAGCAACGTATTATAATGTCTATAGATATTGAGCTTGCCTTTGTGACCATAACACATATTATCTTATTAAATTCTATTAACACATTTGACCTGTTCAATTTTTAATTTCCTTAATCTTCATTAGCAAGCAAATAACCTTTTTCAATTCCCATGATTCTCAATTATCCAAAAAACAATTTCTGGGTGAACCTGTGTCACCTAGTGAGATTGTGCATATTTAATGTATGTTATATGTACTTCTTAATGAATACTCCTCCATAATTGACGGTAATTTATCTGAGATGTTAGATTAAACACCTTACACGTAAACCTTTGGAAAGTAAATGAAAAAATGTTACTGATTTTTTATTCATTTAATTTAAACCGCTGCTCACGTAACATTACAGATAGGTTACTTGTACAGAATAGTTCTGTGTTACACAGGAGTAATAGCTGGTTCATGAGGACATATGGACTTTATAGACTACATTGTATATATGTATATCATCTTCTCAGATGGCCCATTTGTTTACATCAAATTTTAACCCATGATGCATCATTCTCTAATTATAGGTTGCCCATTTCCGTACAATGTATGCCAAGGTTATCAGTGACAAACATGAAGACGTAATGGCAAAGTTTGGAGCTATTGTTGCCCAAGGCATTATTGATGCAGGTATGTTAGGCATATTGTCCAAAATAAATCCTTGATGTTGGTTATGTAAGTTTTAAAATACTGTTGCCTAAAGAATCTATGATGCAGTTATGAAAGCAAATACTGGAGCTATCTAAATGGCCAAAGTGAATCATTGATATGTAAGGTATTATGTTATGGTGTTTTGTTTTGTGTATAAACAATTCTAGATAAAAGGACACACTGCTCCCATTTCCTACCTTTAGTAGGTACTTTGGGCCAAAGATCCCACCTAAATGACACATAAAGCTTACAATATGTATATATATATATATATATATATATATATATACCTGTCACTAAATGCCTCAGACTTGTAGGTGATATTATCTGTATATAAATGTTTGGCCACTCCCAATAAGATTACAGAATGACATCAGATTATTTATTTTTATGCACTATGGTGTAATAGATCATTAAGAATGACACGTGTCAGTAAGATTGATGGTATGAAATTTGGTTCAAAGAGAAGATGGTGGGTACCAGAGATGTTGTATGATGTCCGATTAGACAGCTATCCAACAAAGACCAAACAACAAGGATGTTCAATTATGATTATAATAGCACTTTTGATTGTCTTTCAATTAAAGAGCTGAGTTCTTTTAATAGCAGTTGTAGCATTCAAAAGAAAGTCTAGTCACATGGCATGTATTCATCTTGCCCAGTAGCAGTCTTGCCATTTGTTTTAAATGCCTGAATGATATAGAAATAATGTATGATATTTGGTCAGTACTGTAATTTGCACTTGCCTACTCCTACCAAAATACTAGATTTGTTGTCTTGATCAAATTCAAGGAATAAGTTCTTCTTAAATTGTATTAAAATCATCAAATCTCCAATTTCAATCCATAGATTTTGTCTTTTAAAATTGTATGTTGTTGATACATGAATTCCTTTTTAGTGATAAGAGTGGCTGCTGTTAGATGATTATTATTTTTATTTTTTTTCTGTTATATAGGCGGACGTAACATGACGATATCTCTGCAGTCAAAGATGGGCCACATCATCCAAGTTTTATTTTTATTCTGTTTTATAGTAGGTTGTAGCATGACAATATCTCTGCAGTCTAAGATGGACCACACCAATCAAGTTTAATCTTTATTCTGTATTATAGTTGGTCATAACATGACAATATCTCTGCAGTCTAAGATGGACCACACCAATCAAGTTTAATCTTTATTCTGTATTATAGTTGGTCATAACATGACAATATCTCTGCAGTCTAAGATGGACCACACCAATGAAGATTTATTTTTATTTTGTTTTATAGGTGGTCGTAACATGACAATATCTCTTCAGTCTAAGATGGGCCACACCAATCTAGAGGCTGTGGTTGGTATGTTGGTATTCACACAGTTCTGGTTCTGGTATCCACTTAGCCACTTCCTGTGTTTGTCATTCAAACCAACATGTCTTATTGGTCTAAATGAAGACCTCAAGGTAATTAGCATCAAATAGCACCTTTTTTATTTCACAGAAAATCCTACATTTGAAATTTACAATTATTACTGTATACCCCATTTCTAGGAGTTGTGGCTATATTGCAATGATCTTGAACATCCATCAGGCCATCTGTTTGTCAAACAAACAGTTTCTTCACACTTACTCAAAACTACTTAACATAATGACTTGATAAGGGGTCACACCTTTCTCCAAACTACTTAGCATAATGACTTGATAAGGGGTCACACGTTTCTCAAAACTACTTAACATAATGATTTGTAAAGTGGTCACACGTTTCTCAAAACTACTTAACATAATGACTTGATAAGGGGTCACATGTTTCTCAAAACTACTTAACATAATGACTTGATAACTGGTCACACCTTTCTCCAAACTACTTAGCATAATGACTTGATAAGGGGTCACACGTTTCTCAAAACTACTTAACATAATGACTTGATAAGGGGTCACACCTTTCTCAAAACTACTTAACATAATGACTTAATAAGGGGTCACACCTTTCTCAAAACTACTTAACACAATGACTTGTAAAGTGGTCACACATTTCTCAAAACTTCTTAACATAATGACTTGATAAGGGGTCACACCTTTCTCAAAACTACTCATCATAATGACTTGATAAGGGGTCACACCTTTCTCAAAACTACTTAACATAATGACTTGATAAGGGGTCACACGTTTCTCAAAACTACTTAACATAATGACTTGATAAGGGGTCACACCTTTCTCAAAACTACTTAACATAATGACTTGATAAGGGGTCACACGTTTCTCAAAACTACTTAACATAATGACTTGATAAGGGATCACACGTTTCTCAAAACTACTTAACATAATGACTTGATAAGGGGTCACACCTTTCTCAAAACTACTCATCATAATGACTTGATAAGGGGTCACACATTTCTCAAAACTACTTAACATAATGACTTGTAAATGGGTCACACGTTTCTCAAAACTACTTAACATAATGACTTGATAAGGGATCACACGTTTCTCAAAACTACTTAACATAATGACTTGATAAAGGGTCACATGTTTCTCAAAACTACTTAACATAATGACTTGATAAGGGGTCACACCTTTCTCAAAACTACTTTACATAATGACTTGATAAGGGGTCACACCTTTCTCGAAACTACTCATCATAATGACTTGATAAGGGGTCACACATTTCTCAAAACTACTTAACATAATGACTTGTAAATGGGTCACACGTTTCTCAAAACTACTTAACATAATGACTTGATAAGGGATCACACGTTTCTCAAAACTACTTAACATAATGATTTGTAAAGTGGTCACACGTTTCTCAAAACTACTTAACATAATGACTTGATAAGGGGTCACACGTTTCTCAAAACTACTTAACATAATGACTTGATAAGGGGTCACACGTTTCTCAAAACTACTTAACATAATGACTTGATAAGGGGTCACACCTTTCTCAAAACTACTTTACATAATGACTTGATAAGGGGTCACACCTTTCTCAAAACTACTCATCATAATGACTTGATAAGAGGTCACACCTTTCTCAAAACTACTTAACATAATGACTTGATAAGGGGTCACACCTTTCTCAAAACTACTTAGCATAATGACTTGATAAGGGGTCACAAGTTTCTCAAACTACTTAACATAATGACTTGATAAGGAGTCATGCCTTTCTCAAAACTACTTAACATAATGACTTGATAAGGGGTCACTCGTTTCTCAGAACTACTTAACATAATGACTTGATAAGGGGTCACATGTTTCTCAAAACTACTTAACATAATGATTTGTAAAGTGGTCAACAGCTCATCAATGAGTTGTAACTTATGTGAGCCTTGTGGAACTGTTGGACACCTACTTCCTGATTTCCAATACTTTGACTTATGATTAGGACTATGATAAGAATGACAAACAGGCATTCTTGTTTCTTTAAACAAATAATAGTATTTATAAATATGTTTTGTGTGTAAAAAGAGGTCCTTTGACTGTCAATGAAACATGAATAATCATGGTAGCAGTCAAAAATCAGGATATAAAAGTTATTATGCATGGAAAATTAGAAAGATAAAATAGTAGCATATTCAGAAATCAAATATTTCCAGTATGAATTTTTTATATAAGTTTACAATTTAATTGTCAATATACTTTTGATAAGATTTAGTTAGTGTGCAATGTAGGCTGGGTAAGATGCCATCATTTTATGAAAGCAATTATGAACTTTCTGTCAACAGAACATTCAAAGTGATTTAATCCCTCTAATATGTACAGAAACCGTTTTAGGAAATTTACTGACTTTTATTTAGATATATGTTGTATTATTCAGATGCCGATTTTAGAGTTTAGGTCTAATGCTAAACCATCGCATTATGCTTATCCTCCACCGTTAGAAGACAAGAAAGAGAAGACAAAAGAGAAAGTAGAAACTGCTGTTCTTAGTATCACAGCAAAACAAAAAAAGAAAGAAGCAGAAAAGAAAGAAAAAGAAGAAAAAATGGATGTGGTAGGTTCCAAAAAATCTTTTGCTGAGTGTTACATCCCATATAAATGTGAATTGTTGATTGAGTAGTTACATAAATAATCAGTAGTACATGTATTGATAAAAACAGTTTTGTTTATGTGACTTAGGTACTGCCTTAGATATGTTTCAAAGTCTCTGGGATGTTTAGGTGTAATCTCTTTAAGAAATAAACATTTGAAGAAAGGCAACTCCGCCAGGTAACTAACCTAATGCAGAATACATTTATATGTAAAAGTAAAACATAAAATATATTGAAACAATTATCCATACACATGTCTGTTTATAAACTTGTTAAATTCTCTTTTGCAAAGCAAAAGTAAGTATGATCCCAATTGCTGAATAATGAAAATTTTCAGAATTAGTGTAAAAGTTCTACTCATGAATAAACTCGTCATAGATACCCAGATTGAGATTTTGAATATATTGTGTTATTTGTTACCTGACTTTCAATGTTTACAGAGATAATCGCATTTCTTTTTAAAAAATCCCTCAACATATATCAAACTTATATATATTAAAAACTGTATGCAATACAGAAAAGACATTAGACAGTTTTGAAAACAGGAATCTATATACAATTTTCATGATATTTTATCTATAGTTTTAAAATTAATATTTCCAGTTTATGACTAATCTCGGTTCAGTAAGTAAAAGACGTTATGGTTTATATATTTTATAGTCCCTTAAATGATTTTATTAAAGACTTCTTGCCTGACTTTATAAAACACAGTATGACTTGAGATTGATGCATGTTCACAGTTTTGATTTATATATGCATTTATTTTACATTTGAACAAAAAAAAATTGCTCTTGGAAATTTCTTTGCAGTTTATTCCATCAAACAATTTTTTTTAAAAGTAGGATATATTTTTCAGACTAATTATTTTATCTTTCATTTTTTAGGATGATGAAAAGAAAGATGATGAAAAAGAGAAAGAGAAAGCAGATGACAAAAAGGAAAAAAAGGAAGAAGAAAGAAAGGAGGAAAAAATGGAAGAATCATCAACAGAAAAGAAGGAAAAGGAACCAGAACCAACATTTCAAATACTAACAAATCCTGCTAGAGTTATGAAACAACAGGTTTGTATAGACCAATATCCTTATCATGCCTACCTACGTAGCATAAACATGACGTTAGCATAAACATGACGTCATACTAATGAAAATGCTCAAACCGTAGGTTATTTTGTTACTTGTACAGTTCAGCTTTGAATAATATCTCATTAAAATGGTATTTTTGAAGTAGGTGTTGTTTTATTTTCGATTATATTAAATTAATTGAACATTTGTGGAGTCCAACAATTCAAAATGGCGACCCAAGACCTGTCAATTATGGATTTGACAGTAAATTTTAGCGAATGAACATATTTGTTACATACTGGTATACATTAAATATATTGTTTTGTTCAATACTTTATAATTGTTCATTGCAATCTGTTATCTTAACACATTCTCATCACATAGACTTTTACATGATCTTTTGTTTTTAAAGAATATTTATGATTTGTATATATGTGGTAATAACTTTGATTATTATTTTAGTTGAAGGTTGTTAGCATGCCAGAAGGAAGTCGATACAAACCAATCAAGGAAGTAAGTTTATCATAAACAACTATTACTATGATTGTAGGGGGCATTATAATGTTATCTTTTTGAAATATATGCCAAGTTAGGTTTTTTGTCTAGATTTTGGGTGTTCACAGAACATAGAAATGTGATAATTATGGTGCAAGCAGAACATGGTGTCCAGTGGACATATATTCAGTTTCTTTTTCATTTTTTTAAATACTTTTTTTGAGTAATGTCCTTTTCTATTTCCTCTGAAGAATGCAGATGATTTAAAAGATAGCAAAATAAACAACATCACTGAAGAAGAATAACAAACTCACCCAAATTTGTATTTTAAATTTTCAATCTGTAAACAATCTGAACTATGATATCAAAATATTTGTACCTTAAGGTTAGCAGTGGTGGAATCATATTGTTGAAGAATTGTAACCCAGATGAAAAGGAGGAGATTATAGAACCTGTGGCTACTGGGGGACCTAAAGCTGAAGAGGAGGAGGAACCTGAACCACCAGAGCCATTCGAATGGACTGAAGATTAGGTAATAAAGTCTTCATTACACTAGCCACATGTTTTCACTGTCTTAGATCTAAACATACTAGAATAGTTGTCTGATCTGTAAATTTTCCGATTGTAACATTTTGACTGAGAGTGGTTTTGCATGACAGGGGTAAATGCATAACCAGAGACACTTACCTTGTCTATGTGCCCAGTGTTCCTACATTTGAAGATCATACGATTCTCTCAGTTTTTGTTCTGTAAACTACTGTTGTCTTTAATTTAGACTCCTCAACCTATCAGCAAGGGACATCTGACCAAATTTTGGTATTGGACTTTGAAGTAATACTCTACATTTCAATAAAAGCATTTGCTCAGTTCAGCCTCATTCTCAACACAGGAGGATTTCTGAATTCTGAAGGATAAAAGACATTGACATTATTATAAACATTGAATGATAGTAAAATAAAACAACAACAAAACATATCACATCAATTGTTGTCTACATGACATGTTTCTGAAATAACTGTCTTACTCTGCAGGTCCACTTCACTTTAAATTGTAACTACTAGTTAAAAAAAATATGTACATTCTTAAACAAGTATGTAAACTCATTAAAAATGACCATTTGATTGAAGTTGATGATCTTCAAGGACATATAGAATAGATCTGAAATGGCACTTTCCTGAGTTTTTATTTAAGAAATGTTAAATCAATATGCAATTAGTAAAAGATTTTTGTATATTTCAGATTATATACAGGAGCCAGGTTTAGATGAAGACATGTCATAAAAAAATCTAGACTGTTAGTGCTTATTTTGACATTATATTTTGTGTTGTCAGCATAATTTATTGTGAAAAAAGACTTGATTTCAATGATATATTTGTTATAGTTTATATCATCATTAAAGTAAAATCTCATTAAAATCTCAACATCAATGATTTGAATTAAACACCAACCCATCCATACATTGATGTGAAATTTGTGTTATTATTTGAAAGGTGTCTGCAATGTAGGAATTTAACAAAGGGGCAATTTTCAAGGGACAGAATTATTTTAAGCTCACCTGGCCAAAAGGCCAAGTGAGCTTTTCTCATCGCTTGGCGTCTGTCGTCCGTTAGATTTTACAAAAACTTCTCCTCTGAAACCACTGGGCCAAATTTAACCAAACTTGGCCACAATCATCAAATCCGTATCTAGTTTAAAAATTGTGCCATTTATTGAAGATTTTTCACATGTTTGCCTATTATCTTGAAAACTGAAATAGATGGTATAAAGAGACATCAATCCAAGGACATAACCAAAAAGAGATTTATAGAACAACAAACAGTTTAAACATAGAGAGGTAGATGTTCTAGACATTATGTCAAGCTCTAAATTGTTCAAAGTAAGTTGGTTTTAAAGCAGAAGGTAGCTTGAAAAAATAATTTATGAATATTTTGCACATTTAGCTGCAAGACCTATAAAATATGATATCAATCCAAATCTCTAATGGAATATTTATGTGCTAAAATGTTACAGCTACTTTGAAACCATGTGAACATAATTGAGCACATGCAATTATGTACACTTTCCAATACTAAATACAATGAAACACTAACACAACCAGCTCAAAATTTTATTTTCAAATACAAAATATCTCCTCTGCCTCAAAGTCCAAACTGAAATATGCAGTATAAAAACAAGTTGATGTTATATAATTGCCAATGAGACAGCTCTCCACTAGAGACCAAATGACATAGAAGTTAACAACTATAGGTCACCTTCAACAATGAGCAAAACCCATAACACATAGTCAGCTATAAAAGGCCCCAAGCAACTCAAAATAAACTGCTTGGCAGAATCCTGCAGAATATATTGACTGCCAAACTGAATAACAACAATTGTTACACAACCAATTATAACTCCCTGTTATAAAATAAATACACAATCTTTCAAAGTCATTCCGCATACAGTACATAAATACATTTTGCTGTAGCCTCTGTCTGATCTTCCTTTTTTTCATTGTGCTGCAGAATAAACAGTGGCTATGATAGTACTTTGCATTAGGCTTTATTTTCTCAGATCGTAGAAGACCTTATAACAAGATGCCTTGTGCCATCATTTACATGGCTCATTGGTCAATGTTAAATTTTTTAAGTTACACCAATTTCTTAGATGATATACAGTCAAATATTTCGGTGTATGGAAAGGTATCTATGAGGGTATATATATGATTTGGATCTTGATAATGCTGAGTCAACTATTTCGGTGTATTGAAAAGTATCTATGAGGGTTTATATATGATTTGGATCTTGATAATATTAAGTCAACTATTTCATTGTATGGAAGGTATCTATGAGGATTGATATATGATTTGGATCTTATTAATGCTAAGTCAACTATTTCGGTGTATGGAAAGGTATCTATGAAGGTTTATATATGATTTGGATCATTGATAATGTTAAGTAAATTTGATATCTATAGTAAAACAAATGTCTTGAAGACTTTCAACATAAAATTCAATCATGATTAGTTAAGCAGTCTTAGCATGTATACTCTTGGGTTGGTTTTTTTGCCATAGTGTCCCTGGTCTTAAATCATAGCGTTTCCTTCTCCCCATTAGTATATTCTTAATTTTTTTACTTAAGAATAAACGGAGATGTGGATTGTATCTCAATAAGACAGCAAACCAAACAACAACAAACAAAAAACAAGACATCAATGTCTACATACTGTTTTCAACAATATACAGTTAATTATTTTAGGTGTCATTACAATATTCTATTTATCTGATAATCCAGTAAGAGGGATCATTAAAGTGTTTCATCATTTGATTTTTGACCCTGCTAAGGTGTTTGTTATAAGTCAAGGAGACAGCTACTGAATTACAGAAAAAGATCTGGAAGTAAACTTTCTGTCTTAAGTGATAAGTCTTAAGAAGTATCCAATGTATTTAACAATGACTACCAAAAATCTGCAATAAATATAAAAATAAGAAGGTGTAGTATGATTGCCAATGAGGCAACTCTCCACAAGAGACCAAACGACACAGACATTAACAACTATAGATCTCCGTACAGCCTTCAACAATGAGTAAAACCCATACCGCATGGTCAGCTATAAAAGGCCCCGAAATGACAAATGTAAAACAATTCAAACGAGAATACTAACGGCATGATTTATGTACAAAGTAATGAACGAAAAAAAAATATGATATACAGCAACAAACGACAACCACTGAATTACAGACTCCTGACTTGGGACAGACACATATAGAATGTGGCGTGGTTAAACTAGTTTGAAGGTGCCAACCATCCCCCTAACCTGGGACAGAGATGTAACAGCACAACACAAGAACAGACTATGTAACACAATAAACGAATAACAACTAAGAGAAACAGCAAAAAACCACAACCACTCTATTACTCGCACCTGACTTGGGACAGGCACATATAGAATGTGGCGGGTTTAAACTAGTTTGAAGGCTCCAACCCTCCCCTTACCTGGGACAGTAGTGTAACAGTACAACATAAGAACAAACTATAAAAATCAGTTGAAAATGGCTTAACTCATCAGATGGATACAAAGCAGAAATACATCTAACAAAAACACAGAGTGGACGTTGCAGGGTACTTACTTATACATCCCCACAACAAAAAGACACCAAGTACAGATCTTTAGAGTACTCGCAGTTACTGACAGCTAGTTCAAAGCCAATAACAACTAATAAAAAAAATCATGCATCTAAGACTAAAATGTCAATCAGTACACATCCAACATCCAATGGATTTAGTGTAAAGACGTTATAAACACATTTCTTAAAATGCAAAATATAAAAAAAACATTTATATATGGCAAACACAACAACTTATGAGGTGCCCAACTCAGGGCTGGTGCATATAAACATGTAGTATTGTAAACTAGTTTTTAGCTCGCTTAGCCATGACTACTTAAGCTTCATTTTTAGCATCTCTCTGTTATGTTTTCATATTTAGATCTTCAGAACCACTGAACAGAATAAAACCAAACTTGGCAAAAATGTTCCCTTCAATGTCCTTTCCTTGGTGCTGATTTGTCAACAATTGTGTTGCCATTGCCTTTTCTACTTACTGGATGGCTGAACCAATTGAAATCAAACTTCACATACATGTTCCTATGAATGTCCTTAACATGTTTGTTATTTTTGTATCCATAAAAAATTCTGCCTCACCAATTGTTTTACCAACAAAATGTACAATATATATTCCATAGTAGATGCATTGATGGTTCCAATTATTTAGACTTCTCTAACACTTTACACACATTTCCTTGTTGTCTTAAAGACAGAGTTTTTTCATTAAAAGAGTAATGTTTATTCCAATTTCTTGTTTTAGGAATGGACAAATGTAAAAAAAAAAAAAAAAACTGATTAAAAAAACTAATATATTGACAAGAAATTTTTAACATTTAGTTGGTGTGTTTGGCATTTTTATTGGAACCAACTTTGTTCCTATGAAGCAGTCATCATAGTCCTTCCATATATAATCTAGGCACTGGCTACGGTTACATTGAAATGTAACAATAATAAAAAAAGTTATTGTTACATCGGAGGCTAATTGCCGGAATGCATGGTTGGGTAAGGAACCGATTAATTTCGAATGTAACAATAATATTTGTGTCTACGGTTACGTTGTGTTATTGTTATGTTAATGCACTTCAATGTATGCTGGGACTAGTAATATGTATTAAAATGAAAGTTGAAATCTTTTATTTGAATTTTACAATATTGCATACCTTTTTTTAAATTTTTATTTACAATGGCAGTTTCTGCACATTCAGTATGTTGTTTTGGGAGCATGTTTCAATCCGACGCATTTCTGGTGAAACCACTGTAGGCAGCCATCACAAACGAGTGATGCAGCAATGTGCCCGTCGGTTTTGCAGACTTTACAATACCACTCTGCAATATCCCTTTTTATACGACCGCAAAAATTGAAAATTTTTTGGTCGTATATTGGTATGACGTTGGCGTCGTCGTCGTCGTCGTCGTCTGGCGTCGTCCGTAGACACATTGGTTTTCGCACTCTAACTTTAGTTTAAGTGAATGGATCTCCATGAAATTTTACCATAAGGTTCAATACCATGAAAGGAAGGTTGGGATTGATTTTGGGGGTTATGGTACCAACAGTTAAGGAATTAGGGGCCAAAAAGGGGCCAACAATAAGCATTTTTGTAACTTCCAGACAATAACTTGTGTGTAAGTGTATGGATCTCTCTGACATTGTACCACAAGGTTCCATATCACAAAGGGAAGGCTGTAATTGATTTTGGGGGTAATTGCCTCAAAATGTTAGGAATTAGGGCCCAAAAAAGGGGCAAAAAACAAGCATTTTTCTAGTTTCATGACAATAACTTGTGTGTAAGTGTTTGGATATTTCTGAAAATGTACTACAAGGTTCCATATCACAAAGGGAAAGCTGGAATTGAGTTTGGGGGTAATTGCCCGAAACGTTTAGGAATTGGGGGCCAAAAAGGGGCCAAAAATAAGCATTTTTCTAGTTTCCAGACAATAACTTGTGTTCAAGTGTATGGATCTCTCTGAAATTGTACTGCAAGGTACCATACCACAAAGGGAAGGCTGAGATTGAGTTTGGGGGTGATGAATCATAAGGGGGTTCAAAAAATTTTGGGGGGGATTTTATTTTTTTCTTTTTTTTTTCTTTTTTTCCTTTTTTTTTTCTTTTAAAATTTTCCATTTTAAGTTGGTTATTTCTGATTTATATTTAAAAGCAAATAATAATGATATGGTAGGAGATACACACCAAACAGGATGTGTAAATTATTATATAATAAGTATTGTGCAATAGCAAGAAATTTTCAATTGCACAGTATTGCACAATAGCAAGAAATCTTCAATTGCACAGTATTGCGCAATAGCAAGAAATCTTCAATTGCACAGTATTGCGCAATAGCAAGAAATATCCAATAGCACAATATTGCGCAATAGCAAGAAATTGTCAATTGTACAGTATTGCGCAATAGCAAGAAATAATCAATTGCACAGTATTGTGCAAAAGAAGATACTTCGTATAAATTGCTTATTTCTTGATCAATTTCAATGGGGTTTTATTCTTGAATTCTTGGGGTTCTTTAATATGCTGAATCTAACCGTGTATTAAGTTTTTGGATTTTGGGCCCCGTTTTTAAATTGGTCCACATTGAGGTCCAAAGGGTCCAAAATTTAACTTTGTTTGATTTCATCAAAAATTGAATTATTGGGGTTCTTTGATATGCCGAATCTAACCGTGTATTTAGATTCTTAATTTTTGGTTCTGTTTTCAAATTGGTCTACATAAAGGTCCAAAGGGTCCAAAATTAAACTTAGTTTGATTTCAACAAAAATTGAATATATGGGGTTCTTTGATATGCTGAATCTAACCATGTATTTAGATTTTTGATTATGGGCCCAGTTTTCAAGTTGGTCCAAATCGGGGTCCAAAATTAAACTTTGTTTGATTTCAACAAAAATTGAATATTTGGGGTTCTTTGATATGCTGAATCTAACCATGTATTTAGATTTTTGATTATGGGCCCAGTTTTCAAGTTGGTCCAAATCGGGGTCCAAAATTAAACTTTGTTTGATTTCAACAAAAATTGAATATATGGGGTTCTTTGATATGCTGAATCTAACCATGTATTTAGATTTTTGATTGTTGGGCCCTGTTATCAACTTTGTCCACATTGAGATCAAAAGGGTCCAAAATTAAACTTTGTTTGATTTCATCAAAAATTGAATATATGGGGTTCTTTGATATGCTGAATCTAACCATGTATTTAGATTTTTGATTATGGGCCCAGTTTTCAAGTTGGTCCAAATCGGGGTCCAAAATTAAACTTTGTTTGATTTCAACAAAAATTGAATATATGGGGTTCTTTGATATGCTGAATCTAACCATGTATTTAGATTTTTGATTATGGGCCCAGTTTTCAAGTTGGTCCAAATCGGGGTCCAAAATTAAACTTTGTTTGATTTCAACAAAAATTGAATATATGGGGTTCTGTAATATGCTGAATCTAACCGTGTATTAAGTTTTTGGATTTTGGGCCCCGTTTTTAAATTGGTCCACATTGAAGTCCAAAGGGTCCAAAATTTAACTTTGTTTGATTTCATCAAAAATTGAATTATTGGGGTTCTTTGATATGCCGAATCTAACCGTGTATTTAGATTCTTAATTTTTGGTTCCGTTTTCAAATTGGTCTACATAAAGGTCCAAAGGGTCCAAAATTAAACTTAGTTTGATTTTAACAAAAATTGAATTTTTAGGGTTCTTTGATATGCTGAATCTAAACATGTATTTAGATTTTTGATTATGGGCCCAGTTTTCAAGTTGGTCCAAATCGGGGTCCAAAATTAAACTTTGTTTGATTTCAACAAAAATTGAATATATGGGGTTCTTTGATATGCTGAATCTAACCATGTATTTAGATTTTTGATTTTTGGGCCCTGTTATCATTTTTGTCCACATTGAGATCAAAAGGGTCCAAAATTAAACTTTGTTTGATTTCATCAAAAATTGAATTCTTGGGGTTCTTTGATATGCTGAATCTAACCATGTATTTAGATTTTGGATATTGGACCATAATAGGTGAATGTCCAATTTAAAATTTTTAAGTTCTTAGACCACATTCATTCTGTGTCAGAAACCTATGCTGTGTCAAATATTTAATCACAATCCAAATTCAGAGCTGTATCAAGCTTGAATGTTGTGTCCATACTTGCCCCAACTGTTCAGGGTTCGACCTCTGCGGTCGTATCAAGCTGCGCCCTGCGGAGCATTTTATTGAAGTTTAAGAAACTTTCAATGTCTGCCATTCTTCAGATGAAATTTTTTTTTTAATCTTGCGATGTTTATATTTTATACATTATTATTATAAGTACTATTATTATCAAGTACATATCGAAGAATTAAGCAACAAAACTATAGAAGGTAAAAGTTTAATAAATCTAACGTAACAACAACACAACGTAAGCGTAGACACATATATTATTGTTACATTCGTAATTAATCAGTTCCTTACCCAACCCTGCATTCCGGCAATTAGTCTCCATTGTAACAATAAATTTTGTATTATTGTTACATTTCAATGTAACCGTAGCCAGTGCCTATAATCTATCCGTGTATCATCATGGCAAAACTCCTAAACGCATTAAGTAACAAGACATAGTGGATCTTAAACTTTTATATTCCCGAGTTTATACACAAATATTTTTAGAGATTATCAAGATTCTTTCAATTATTTTTACAAAAATACGCATTGAAAAATATAAACATTCCATAAATCTGGTTTGTCATAGACAGGAACTTTGTCCCAGCGTGCTTCAAACCAAATGCCCGTTGCAGAACAACATACTGGATATTTGTTCATTTGTCCTCGATCTAAATTAAACCTTGGGTTGACAATATAATTATTCCTGAACTTTTCCCATTCAAAAACCCTTGCTTAAGAAGGGAGTCCGTTTGGCTGTGTGGCATGTATAAATAACCAGTCACGTCAATGGTGGTGTATAAAAAAAAAAACATGCAACATTAAGGGAGAGTCACGCTTTCTGAACGTAAAGAATCCTTTCAACAAATCTTTTTGGGTCCGCAGATGCAAGGCAAATTTTTTTTCCTGTCTTGCATGATCTCAGTTTCTAGTTGAAGTATAAAAAGGAGAGGCGAAAGATACCAAATGGACATTCAAACTCATAAGTCGAAAATAAACTGACAACGCCATGGCAAAAAAAAAGAAAAGAAAAAGACAAACAACAGCACATAAACACAACATAGAAAACTAAAGACTAAGCAACACGGACCCCACCAAAAACTGGGGGTGATCTCAGGTGGTCCGGAAGGGTAAGTACATGGTTGTCATTCATCATGGTCGACCCACTCTGTATAACTTATGTGTTTGATAATTGTTAATGCATGAGATATTTGTCACTGCACCTTAAACAGATTCATTTAATCAATCAAACCTACTCATAATCTCATTAAGAACAAATTCACATATCTAATTAAATGGGCATTTAAAAAGTCAGAATGCGAATATATATGTTCACACTTTTAGGTAATTTTTTAGTAACAATAAACAAAAGAACTGTCAATTGGACCTGCTTTGATACAATAACTGCACTTGAATTTTTACTTGATAACATTTTTGTTCGCTATGGAGATTCCGTATATCGTCAAGTTATCGGAATTCCAATGGGGATCAACTGTGCACCACTTATTGCAAACCTGTTTCTGTATTATTCCGAATTACAATTTATTTAAAGACGAAAAACAATCGAAACAACATCTGATACAAAAATTTAATAACACTTTTAGATATTTGGATGATATATTGGCTCTCAATACTGACGACTTCAGTATGTTAACTAAAGAGATCTTTCCTGTTGAACTGACTTTAAAAAATGTTAATTCTAACAATGAACACTGCCGTTTCCTTTCCTTGATCTTGATATCTATATCTTTAATGGGAAGCTTAATATTAAAATTTATGATAAAAGAGATGATTTTTCATTTCCTGTTGTTAATTATCCTTTTTTAGATTGTGACGTTCCCTTGGCACCATCGTATGGTGTTTATATATCTCAACTTGTTCGATTCTCTCGTGTATGTAACAACGTATTTGATTTTAACGAAAGAAATCTCTGTAGTACTGAAAATTATTAAACCAGGATTTTCGATATCAAAAACTTGTCAAAATATTTACTAAATTTTATCATCGGTACCAGGACACAATTCGTAAATATAAATCAATGTGCAGACATCTTATACGTTTAGGTATTTCACAGACCATCTTTTGTTGCAATATTCTATACAAAGCACAAAATCGCCATTCACATCAAAAGCTAACCAAACCTTTAATTAGTTAAGACACTGTTGTCAAGTCCTTAAAGATGACATTTTTTCGGAATGAATATTGATTCACTTTGCATCGGAAATAAACACATTTATTCTAAAAACAATTTTGCGCCTGTCCCAACCCAGGAACCTCTGGCCTTAGTTAGTCTTGTAAGTTTTTTTTTTTTTTATTTTTGGTTCATTTATATGTTTCGGAGTTTAGTGTGGCGTCCATTATCGCTGAACTAGTATACATTATTGATTAGGGGCCAGCTGAAGCCCACCTCCAGGTGTGGGATTTTCTCGCTGTGTTGCAGACCCATTGTGACCTTGGGTTGTTTTCCGCTCTTTGGTCGGGTTGTTGTCTCTTTGACACATTCCCCGTTTCCATTCTCAATTTTTTGTATAAAATTAGTCATTTTGGATTTGGCACAAAAATGCTGAAAATCTTATATGATGCCAGTTTTGCTCTTAAATCACCCAATTCCAAACTTCAGCACGGTCTTTGACCAATTATTGATACTTTGATTCATATTTGATTTTTTCTTCTTTTCAACTTTAAACATATGTACCTATGAACGTTATTGACACGTATTGCTATTTTTGTACCGTTCAGACATTCAAAATTACCTTCATACCCTTAGAAGGTAATTTTGAATGTCTGAACGGTACAAAAATAGCAATACGCATTTCTATAGTATATATGTAAACCCTATGGGAAAATACATTTTGCTATTTTCATTTTTTTCAAGAATGGGTGCAGTGAAATGAAAAGAAACTCTACATATATACTATAGAAGTTATTTTATATTTTGTCCTGATGAATATTGCTTTAAAGGGCATAGAAATGGAGTCCAATGATTCAAATATATGGTTGTGTATCCAAAAAAAAAAAAAAAAATTCTTAAATTAACACATTCTTTTTATAAGAAAGATCCTTTTATTGGTTGTTCCAAGTAAGAAATCCCGTTAGTGGTTGCAGTTTCCTACTGTTTGTACATTTAAAAACTTTGTTGCGAGATTGGAGTATGGTATGGACACACATAATATATAGTACGTTGTTTGATGACTGTCTTACTCTTCAGGAGTTCATGCGATCCCTTCAGATTTTTATTACCTTGATTTGTATCATCTTAACTGATGGATGAGATTTGAACATCGGTAAACTACTGTTACCTCTAATTCATTGACATTTACCAGATCTGGTCATTTTCTTTTTATTAAGTTTTTAAGCTTTTTGTTGTGATACAAGGAAATGCAGTATGCACTGTGCAATGAAAGGGAAATTATTGTACAAGATTTTACATTGATTACTGGTAGTTTAACCGAACAAGATACAATTAACACCAATGCCAAAATTGAAAAATGATTTTTTTTGTAGTGTAACTATTTTATTTTTCTTTCATATTTTTTGTATGTTCGGAGATACGATATTATCGTTAAAGATAGATATATTTTCAAAATATTTAATACATATCTCTGGATGGCCAAGCGGTGTATGAGTAACAACTAAGATTGTATTTATAATTAGCTGAATACATTACACGTAATTTAGTCGGTTTGTGGTCTTATCAAGATTGTATATACTGACTGAATCTCATAAAGGCAGTATGTGAACTGGTGGAGCAGGAACTATAGACAAATACCTCTTCATATGATAATAGTTACAAAATCTATTTACTATGTTATTTGAAATATAAATACAAATGCATACTCTCTTGTTTTCATTATTTATGGAGAGAATTTCATAACACGCTTGCTTCAATTGTAATCTAAAACATATATTCTTTACTGCATATTGATAAAAATGAAAAAGTGCGTACACAAATTAAGAGAGTTCCACATAGTCCTTAGCATGGTATGGATTTCCTTCACAATATCTTTCATTATTAAATATTGTCTTTGTGTGAATATAAAGTTTTAAGTTTGTTACAGTAAGGTTTTAAAAGTCTGTTACTGGTATCTATGGTGAGTTTAGTTACATATAGATTTATGTCTGTTAAATAAAGATTTAAGTCTGTCACAATTATAAGCATGGTATCTTTGATGGGTTTTATTTACAACTTCTGAATCGATACCACTGGTGGTGGAGGATATCACCAGCCCAGTAGTCAGCACTTCCGTGTTGACATGCATTATCATTGATATTGTCATATTTATAAATTTACTGTTTCCAAAACTTGTTCGATATACTAAGGATATACTTAGGAACAGATTACCTTAGACGTATTTGGCAAAACCCTTCTGAATTGTTTACCCTTAATTCCCTTCAACTTCGTACTTTATCTGGTCAAAACTTTTTTGATTCGAGCGTCACCGATGAATCTTTTGTAGACGAAACGAGCGTCTGGCGTACAAAATTATAGCCTGGGATCTTCGATAGTCGAGTTAATTTCCATTTTCCATGGATAAAGTACTAGTATTGTTTTACTCCAAATAATTATGACGTCGTCTCAGCATCAATTTAAAATAGCCTTTCAAGACTGTCATAATCATGATAATTATTTGGACTAGTATTGTGAAAATAATTGTGAATTTTTGGATCTTGTTCCATATAATTGTACGCATGTTGTAATGTACTATTATATTATTTATTTATGCATTTCTCTGTGCTGAGTGTTTTTGCGTTTTTTTTTTGTACTGTATTTCTGTCACGTAGTGTTGTTATTTTAGCGATATTTTTAAACATTGCGATATAAGCGGGAGGTTTGGCTAGCCATAAAACCAGGTTCAACCCACCATTTTTTCTTAAAATGTCCTGTACCAAGTCAGGAATATGGCAGTTGTTATCAAATAGTCAGTTTCTATGTATGTTGGCTTTTGTTTTTGTTGCAGTTCAGTGTTTCTGTTGTTCCGTTGTTTTCCTCTAATAGTTGATGTGTTTCCCTCGGTTTTAGTTTGTAACCCGGATTTCTGATTTCTGAACAGCAGTATACTACTGTTCCCTTTTTTTCTTTTTTTTTTATCTTCGGTGATTTATTTAATTGAAAATTTTTGACCGTTCCGGTTAAGAATTTAAATGAAAATATGTGTACAAAAATGGGTTTTCCTTTAAAAAGATTTTACCATTTGTTTGTATCAATGAAAAAAGAGGGCTTAGCGATTTTTGTACATTTATGTGTGGTCTTCTCGATGTATTCCCATTAAACGTATATAATAGGATTTAACTAATTATTTTCAGAGGTTATTGGTGTGTAAACTGGTCTAACTAACTCACGCAAGTCGGAAGATCTTTAATGTAAAGTTTGTGAGTCAGCAAATGATATAAGAATTATATCGGAATAAGGTCTTTTGTAATATACTTAATGAATAAGATTTATAAGTGTTAATCTTTGCAAATGTGACAGTTGTTTTCCAGTCGCTCCTTTGGTTGATATATAGTCGAGCTTTTGGTTTGCCAGTTTTTATGGACTTTCCCTTCTTGAATTAACCTTCGACTTCGGTAAGGTGTTTATTACATTATTTGCTGCATATTAATTGATTTTGTTTTGAAACCTCTCTGGACTAGCTGCTTATATATATGGAAAATCGATGCGTTCTAACGAAGTGTAATGTTAGTAGACTTATAGGGCTTCAGGTTCCAATGATACTATTCCGATGTGCGTCGGTAGGTATGCGGAACTGTGGAGTCCGTGTAATTACCAAACAGCGTTACTAGAGACAACAGACACGGCTTTCTCCGCCTCATTTTTAGACTTATACCTCGAATTTGACCAAAGCGGTCATCTCAGTACCAAAATCTATGACAAAAGAGACAATTTTAATTTTGAAATTATAAATTTCCACCACCTTAGCAGCAAAACACCAACTTGACCTGCATATGGGATATACATTTCATTCGGTATTCGAGAGCTTGCAGCTGCTACCCAAACTTTATAAAAAGTCACCGGTGTCTAAGCAGAAAGTTAATGAACCTGGGTAATGTCAAAGAACGTCTCGTCCTTTTCTAAAAAAGTTCATCGGGAGATACCAAGACCTTGTTGAATAAAACTTTTCTGACTGGGTTCCATTAATATATCCTCTAGAACTAGATATTAAAGAAACAACAGACACGGCTTCCTCTGCCTCAATTTTAGACTTATACTTCAAATTTGACGTAAGCGGTCATCTCAGTACCAGAATCTATGACTAACGAGACGATTGTTATTTTGAAAATATCAATCCCCCCCACCTTAGTAGCAATATACCAACTTCACCTGCATATGGGATATACATTTCCCAACTCATTCGGTATTCAAGAGCTTGCAGCTGCTACTCAGACTTTGTAAATCGTCACCAGTGTCTGAGCAGAAAGGTGATGAACCATGGGTATGGTAGCAATACACAGTTAGGAGTGTGGTTTCGCTTTTTGGCTCCTGTGGATTTTTCAAATATGAAAGTTATTGTGAAGTAAAATTCATTTTTTAGACAGCTGAGTACTAATTTAGCCTTCAAAGTTGGTTTATAAGAACATCAAGATTATTTTTTACACGTTTATGGGTTATTTGCTGTTTGACTGTGCGTATTTTCATAGCTAGACCGGCCAGGAAATTAATGTAATATTTACAAACAATTTTTCCTACTCGAAGAAGTTTTTGACTCGATTTTTCGAAAAAATGAGACGACAGACATATGATTTAAATTTGATTTCTTGATTTCTTCACTCTAAGGGATTGAAATTCTACTTCTGGCCAAATTTTGGGGAAATATGTGACATATTTACCCCCCCCCCCCCCCCCCCTCCCCCGCCCCTTTTTGCATTTTTCAATAGCAAATACATGCAGATTGTTGCCATGGATACACCAAAAAGAAATTATATTTTACCATTTTCACTACTGTATATCAAATCTATGGAAGATACTGATTACATACATATGCACATATATGACACAAACAGTAAGCGTAATTTGCAAGAAAGCAAGGAACAGGGGATGGTAAAATTTATGAGAGGTAAATTTTAATATTTTTTCCTAGATTCTAGGTACTGACGTTGGTCATAATCTTAATTACGTGTTATAGTGTTCTTTTTCTTTGTGTGCTTCTAACCTTTGCTGTTTAGTCCATTATTTGGTAATATACTTTTGGCGGGGCTCGGTATTTATACATTACGCCATTGTGGTTTTTTTTTGCCATGGTCATTTTTGTATTCTTGTCTTTCAATTTTGCTTATGAACTTTGTCTATAGAGTGTCTAAATACCATTGTGTTTGCTTTGTTGAAATAGTTATTTGTTTTTTAAGTGATTAAGATTATAACACAATTTTGACTGCTGGCAACAGTAGTATACCGCTGTTCGAAACTCATAAATCGATAGAGATAAAAACAAATCCGGATAACAAACTAAAACTGAGGGAAACGCATCAAATTTAAGAGGAGAACAACGACACAACAAAAACACAACATAAAAATGTAACACACACAGAAACGAACTATAATATAACAATGGCCATTTTCCTGACTTGGTACAGGACATTTTAAGACAAAAATGGTGGGTTGAACCTGGTTTTGTGGCATGACAAACCTCCCGCTTTTATGGCAACGTCAAACACAACACCAAAAACGACAACATCACATGACAGGACCACAATACAAATAAATGGGAGAACATATAGGACAAAGAAACACACGAATAATAGCTAACAAAAGGTACTAGGCTTAAAATTCAATACGCCAGACGTGCGTCTCGTCCACACAAGACCAACCAGTGACACTCAGATGAAAAAAAGTTTGAAAGCCAAAACAAGTACAAAGCTGAAGAGCACCGATGACCAAAACTTCCAAAAAGCTGCGCCAAACACGGCCAGGGTTTTCTGCCTGGGACAAGAACATCCTTATTATTTAGAATAATTTATAATTTTGCAAACAGTAAATTTTATAAAATGACTATATAATAGATATACATGATAAAACCGAAGTGGGGACTAACTACAGAATAAAAACGGATACATTACATAAAACAACTTAATCTAACACATGAAAATACACAGCCGAGTTAGCAAAAGCCTCAACGCACAAAGTGGCGTCACATTTGAAATTCTAAAAAAACACACAAAGTGACGTCACATTTGAATTTGTAAAAATATATCCCAATAATAAGATAGGATTAGGATTGATTCAAGATTAGATTTGTAATACTGACATTACATTTATTAATAACAATGAAAATTACAATACTTATTAATATCAAATTGTGGTAGTAATTAGATAATTAATTGTATTATCTAGCTATGTCGGTGTTTCTTCTGAAGCAAACTTTAAACCAAATATATCGTATAAATTTCGTTGAACCAAGCTAAAATCTAATAAATGTAACCCAATTTTTGACATTTTTACCTATTATGTCTGTTTGTTTTGCTCACACATTGTTGTCAGTATAATGAAACTCTATGCGACTGTCATACAAGTGAGAGATTTAGCTAGCTATAAAACCAGGTTTAATCCACCGTTTTCTATATAAGGAAATGCCTGTATCAAGTCAGGACTATGACAGTTGATTTCCATTCGTTAAATATGTTTGAGCTTTTGATTTTGCCATTTGATAGAGTTCTTTCCGATTTGAATTTTCCTTGAAGATCGATATTTTTGTTATATTAATTTGTACCGTCTAAACATAGATAGTTTGTTGACACTCCAAACTTCTACACCACCCAGATAAATTAACACCTATTCAGTGATGATTATAATTATGTGTAAATCATATACCGATAATTATATCTACTGGTTGGTATCCTTTCATCACACGTTTCTACGTGACACACGTGACACACCATTAGAACCTACAGAGTTCATTTCAAAACAACTATAAAATTATATATTATCTGAATTGAATTTTTATATACTGTAAAAAAAAGTCCTCGCAATATGAGAATTGTACATGTCTGCTTTTTGTTTAACAAAAGAAGCGTACATTGAAAAAACGAATTCCGCAACAGTAGAAGTTTAAATTATGCATCAAATTCGTAAATAAATTTATTAATTTTGTTGTTGAACATTAACTGAGTCTGTATTCATCACTAACGACAATATTTTATCTAACCATTACATAAAATTCTAAATTAATGTTATATAAATATGACAAATACTTACAAATATAGACGATTATTACATATTTCATTTAGAAGGCTTAAATATACAGTTAAATCTCCAGTTACTTACTGACCAATCTATGTCGGAAACAGAATACAATGACATCTAACAATAATAGCTAAATGAATGAATATTGAATAAACAGTTGTCGGACAACTGAGATCCATGATTATCAAATCATCTATTCCTTGATTAAAGTCAACTTTACAGATTAATAAAAAAATTAGGTGAAAAACCATATGTTACATCCTTAATAATTATACTTTTATATCAAACAAAGATAGTGAAATGACTGGCGTTAATCACTGACATACAGTGCAAGTTTTTTGACAAAATCGGAGCATATATCCTGGATTTGAGGTACAACTTTTACCTCTTCCCCATATTGGACAAAGTGTATGTTCATCACGACAACCTACAATAGATAAGGATTTATCACAAACAAAATTACATAGGACATAATATAGATATTAGTTATAGAATTAAATGCTGTTGCCTTTATTAATCTATACGAAATTAATGCATGTGACCATCACATTTTGAATGAACGGCAGAAGAATCTCCTTGCTTAAGACGTGACCGTCATTTACTTTCATATCATATGAGTTTTAAATAAACATTGCTTTGAATTCTTATATTTACATTTTTTCGGAATAATATATATTTATATATATATATGTTTTTTAACATTTCGAATTTGAAAATATAACTTCAAACACAAAACTTCGGCAGAATCTTATTTGTCTAATCATATGAAAATAGTCGATTTCAAAGTACATAGCTCGTAAAATATTCATTATACATGTATGTTATGTGAAAATAATTTGTTGTTACATATTCCTTTTACAATATTTTAGAATCTTGTGTTGTTTTCATACGGCAGCGGTTGCATTTATACGATATGGGTTGTTCTTGAACAAATTTAAAACATATAACAGAAGTTTTAGCCAATAAAAGATCATCATTTATATGAATTAAACATCTTCTGCAAATATACAAAAATACACAAGAAAAACGATTGCAATCACGCAGATGCTCAATAAATAGCAAACTTACAGACTCTCAAAAATTAGTCAAACCTGGATTGAAGTACAAAACGGAATGGCGGGCTGGACAAGATTTAGTCGAGAGGTTTCAAATGGGTAAAACGTGTCCAGCTTTAGGAAAAGGACTTTATGCTAAGTTTGAGAGTGAAAGGTTCAGTTAACACATCAATAAACTTCGTTAATTAATTTTAATTACTCATAATTTCTAAAAAGAGGACTCAATGTAATGCCCAGACAAACAAAATGCATCAGCTTTTGTTTGTTATCATGATTTATATTCTTAGTCTCTTTATGAGATTTGAACATCAGTAAATAAAGGCAACAGTAGTAAACCGCTGTTCGAAACTCATAAATCGATAGAGATAAAAACAAATCCGGGTTACAAACTAAAACTGAGGGAAACGCATCAAATATAAGAGGAGAACAACGACACAACAAAAACACAACATTAAAATGTAACACAAACAGAAACGAACTATAATATAACAATGGCCATTTTCCTGACTTGGTACAGGACATTTTAAGAAAAAAATGGTGGGTTGAACCTGGTTTTGTGGCATGCCAAACCTCCCGCTTTTATGGCAACGTCAAACACAACACCAAAACGACAACATCACGGTAAACTAGTGTTGCCTATATTTATACCTGTATTAAACTTTGTATTTTTTATGAAGCTTACCACAGAAAAACGACAAGATACAACCTCGGTGGTTATTTTTTGGCTTTTTAGTGTGTGTGGGGGGGGGAGGGAGGTAACAGTTGTTGCTCACAAGAGATGTAAGTTATTACCTTTGCTGTTGTGCAATGTTTGCAATGTGAATAACAAGGTTTTAAAAGTTATCGTCAAAACATTTTTTCGAAATAGTTCAGCCCTCCATAATGAATTAAACTCCCAGCAAGCAGCTGTATGGTCTACAAGCCAACGTTCAGTTTTGTGCATGGAATGATTGTCTTGTCTTAATCTTGTTGATATATCTTATGGAAATAAGGATCTTATCAAAAACTGAGAGAAGATTGGTTAGAACTTACTAAACGAAAACCATGTAACATGCATATATAACATTCTCAGTAATACTCACTGTCTTTGCAATTATTACAAGATTTTTTACAATGACGTAATGCATAGCTAGGATTATTATCACATGCTCCACTTCTCTCCCAACTATCACAGTCCTGATTGTCATCTTCACAATTATCTTTAACGAAATAATGAATTAATATTGAATGATATTATTAGCACAAATTATCGCCATAACTTTGATCGAACGAAAATCAGTTTCAAAAGGAGCAGGTATGATACGAGCCATTATTTGGTCCCTGAAATTGCATATAAGTACCATTTGCCAAGCTTTTAAAAAGTATGTCAGTTTTATTGATAAATAACCAGGTTGAAATAATCTGGACACTTTAGTTCACTTGTGGTGTCACTTTAATGTCATAATACATATTTTCGCTAGAATCTTATTTAAATAAATTTAGGACGAAATAGATATAAAAAAAATAATTTGCACGCATATAAACAACTTATAAAATATATCTTGAAGTTCATATATCTAAATATTAATGAACCGTTCTCAAAATAAGACTTTTGCAGGTTATTTTCAGTTTTGCACCAAATATATGAAGTTTGAAGCTAAATTGCAAATGTGAAACTCTTCACTTGGTTCGAAATGCGCTATATGTCTGTAAAACAAGAAAATGTGGTATGATTGTCAATGAGACAACTATCCATCGGAGACCAATGGACGATAATGTAAACAATTATCGGCACATGTAAAAGTAATGATGTGTAAAAGATTTAATTGAATATCTATCATACTTGTGTTTGTATTACGGTCTCTTGTACCACCATCATTTACCACGGTGCCGTCATCATTATGGCTCCTGTCCTCTCGGCCGGCAACCGTCGTTGTCCTCCCGACATCTGTATCTTCTCTGGTGTTCGGACATACACCACATGCCAGTTTACATGATTTGAGCATGTAGTCTGGGTTTATTTCACAATGTTCATGTCTTGCCCAGGCTTCACATTCCTGTCGTTCATCAGTACATTCAACATCATCTAAAAAGTCATTAATTAATATCGATGAAAGTTGAATGATTGAACACCTTTCAAGAATTGTACAAACGTATACAAAGTATATAGATAATTCATAGTTTTCTGATTATTATTTTTTTCAACCGCCATTTTTTGGTTACGCTTTTTTGCTATTTTATGGTTTCAGATGTTGCATTAAAAACTTAATTGTTTCCAAAATGAAGTTTGAAGCGTTACAAGAATGAATCAAGAGTATTTCCAAAATGAAGTCTGAAGCGTTACCATGGTATAAACAAAGAGTTGCCGGAAAAGAAGCCTGTAGAAGCGTTATATTAGAATGCAGCAAGAGTGTTTCAAAATGTACTGTGAAGCCATAGCATGGTATAGAAAACAGTTGCCAGAATAAAGTCTGCAGCAAAACCAGGATAAAGGCATGAGTTGCAAAAATATAGTCTGCAGCGTTACCAGAATGTAGCATGAGTGTTCCCAGAATATAGTCTGCAGCGATACCAGAAGATAGACAAGAGCTACCAGAATGTAACAGGAGTGTTTTCAAAATGTAGTCTGAAGCTTTACAGAAATGCTACAATAGTGTTTCTTTTCTAATTTTGTTGTGTTTTGTTGTGTTTTGCTGTGTTTTTGCTTTACTTTGAGATAAGCTCTCTCATGTTCAAAAATGTTAACGTTAAATAAGATTGTTTAATAGTATATATAGAGAAAATTAAGATCGACAGGTATCGTATGATAATGAGGTTTAAATTGTTAAGGGGGTGCCGTTGCTTGTCCATATAAGATGTTTCTGAAATATGTGAATCTTTCAGGTGTCAATTTGGAATCAGATTGTTTTCCTATTTAGAACAATTTTCCGTTCTTAAAGTATTTTAAATGATTAATAAAACAAAAAGCTAAATTACATAAAAAATCCGACATGAAATGTTTGTATGAAAGTGCTTACAATGCTATGTTCAATATAGATTACATTTACAAGGGACATAACTGCTGTAAAAATAATTGATTTTAACTTGTACCAAACATTTTTGATATACTGTTTTATTATATATGATTAAAATCGCCTATATATTACATATTATTCTGGTTTTGGAACCCATTTATTTTGTGATCACAGTGTGTATATTGTAATGTGTACTTACCAGTACTAATTACCGTTTCTTCGTCATCTTGATTATTTCGTCGTCTTCCTACATTAGTGTCACGATCATTTTGTGTATCAGTAGTGTCACCATCGTCTTTTTCTTCATCCTCGTTTTGTTCTTTATCGTCATCGAACACATCCATGTCCATTTCGTTACATGAATGACAGGCTTTTGCACAATTTCTCCTCATCCAAGAGGGATTCTTGATGCATTCAGCTCTACTTGCCCACCTGTCACATTCTGTATCATCGTGATAATTTCTACAGGAACCTAAATAAAATCCAAAAGTTTTTTTTAATAAGATATAAGTTGGTGCTTTTACAATACCTGTGCAATGCGATTTGGAAAAAAAAAACGACAGCTAATTGGGTTACTTCGGAAAATTCAGGATATCTAATACTAACAAAATCCCAGTGTCATAAAATTGGATTACATATCTGAAAATGTTCGCATAATTTCAATAAACAGGCATGTATTCTGCAGTAATTTTGGTTTGGTTTATAGCACTACAGTCATCTTGTATATTATTTCTATGTTTCAAATATGAAAATAAAGAAGGAGATGTGGTATGATGGCAAAACTTACGTCCATCAACCTCAGACATCTTTAGATTTTTAACCTTCCTTTTTTCTTTTCCTTTTCATCGAATCCAAAAAGATGAGATGATGTGGTATGTTTGGTAAACACACTCAACTTTTAGTTTTTTAATTTTTTTGTTTTTTGTTTTTTTGTTTTTTTATGTTGTCCAGCTTTGTTTCAGGATTTTAGACTAACGGTGTTTCTTTTATTGTATCCGATGCTGTTACCTTTTTTCACTTTTCTTTATATTAATACAAGAAATTAACGGTTAACTTAAAACCCTAAAAATCGTTTGTATTGTAATAAAAACAGTGTTACCTCCAACGCATCTATCACATGATTTTCTACAGTTAGGAATCATCCAATCGGGATTGACAGCACATTCATTTTGGTCCGCCCACCGTTTACATTTTCTCGTATCATGCAGATCACGGCAACTTCCTGTAATAACAACTGACATCAGCAAAGCATTCGGCACAACTCGGTAGAACTTACAAATGTCAGGTAGCGTAATCGGTCGATATTTGCTGAATGACGAGTAAAGTAGCAACACAGTAATGTTCAATAGTTTCATTTTAACTGATCAAATCTTACCCAAATTTTCATATCATTAGATGTCTTCAGACTGATGCATATATCAAAATTCAATAAATATTGATGTATGGAGGACCTTATTTTTTTTTCCATTTCCACACTTAAAGTTTATAAATTAGTGCGCTAGGTGTTTTGGCTATGTCATGGATTAGCCGCACTTTTTTATGACCCGTTTTGTGTTGATGACTTTTAATTAGTCATGTGAATTTGTCTTGACAACATCTATTCATTGACAGCAATACTTATATATCAGTGCAATATTCATTATAGACTCTATATGTCCTACTCTGAATTATCAACAGACAAATTTTCATTAACCCCCTAAAACATACAACATTCTAAAGATTTCTATCTTACTGGCTGTTCTACCACTTCTATCTTCTTCTTCTTCTTCGGTGTCATCGTCATCGTCGTTATTTCCAGAGTCATCTTTTTGTGGTGGCTGCTCTGTCGTTAGTTTGTGACAAAGTCTACAAGATTTCCTACAATTCTCAGTCATCCAGAACGGGTTAATGCCACATTCTCCCCTTTTCGCCCACCCGTCACATTTTTCACTGTTGTCGTATAAATTCCTACAGTTTGTAGTCGCATCAACTGAATCAAAGTATTCTCGATATAAAAAGTAAGATATAAAAAGTAAGATATAAAAAGTAAGCAGGTTTGGTGTAATGCATTTATCTATTTAAATAGAATACAAAAGGTAAACAACACACAACAAAACTTTTGTATGCGACCCAAAAAAAACAAACAAAATATGTATTGTAAATTATCAGATAAGCACAACTATATCAGAATCACAATTCCCTGTACTAAATAGCTGCATATATTGAATTATGCGTTCTCAAAAGGCTATTATGCATTAGTGAATATTATATTTTTTAAATTGGAAAGATTATTATTATCCGAATTGATTTGAAAAGTTGATTTGAGTTGTTAAATCTCTTGATGAATATAAAACGTATCATCTTGTTTGTACAAAACAATGTAGCAATTATTTTCGGACTTAAATAAAACAAGAAAATAGCTGAAGTATGTCTGATTTATCTGGAAGCGACTGTCTAGAACATGTCTGAATTATCTGAAAGCAAATGTCTAAATCATGTCTGAATTATCTGCTAGCGAATGTCTGAACCTTGTATAAAGTTCAGAACTGCATGCTAACCCCTATGTGTCTTTATATTATTTTATTGTGTTATTGTCTTTTTGACATACAATCTTCATCTGATTTTATTCATATCCATTGCAAAAGAGGGACGAAAGATACCAGAGGGACAGTCAAACTCACAGGCCAAAAATAAAAAGACAAACAGACAAATAATAGTACAGATGACACAACATAGAAAACTAAAGACTAAGCAAAACACGAATCCCACCAAAAACTGAGGGTGATCTCAAATGCTCCGGAAGGGTAAGCAGATCCTGCTCAACATGTGGCACCCGTCGTGTTTCTTATGTTATTACAAATCCGGGAAATAGTCACATTCGTGAAAAGGGAAGGGTATTGTAGTTACGACATAAGGAAAATATCCGATATCGTATGTGAAACGGTTATTCCATAACGGTCAACCAACTCGTGATGACGTCCGTAAAATTTACGAAGGGGTGATTTCAACTTCACCATTTGGAACTCTTGGTTTAATAGCTTCCTTGTGAGCAGCAATCCTCTATCAAGGAAATCATGATAGGGAATATCGTATCAATTGGGAGATATATACTCAGTATGCAGGCGCTGCTGGAATGTTGCTACATAGAAATGGAAAGTTCACAATTGGGAAGCTGAAATCATCTCTTTTGTCGTAAATGGCTCTATATAACAATTCAAAGTCCACTGTCTTTACATTTTTATACAAATAACCCATGTTTGATTGATAGAAATGTTTTATTTGAGAAAGATTTTTTGAGAAACCAATTTACATTTACAAACACTTAATTCAGTATTAACAATTATAACAAAAATACTGAACTCCAATGTAAATTAAAAAAGGGGAGTCCATAAAAACTGACAAAATAAAATGCGCTATCAATCAACGAAAAAAGTGAAAAACAACTGCCATTATCCTGATTTGGTACAGGCATTTTCCAAAGAAAATGGTGTGTTAAACCTGGTTTTACAGCTAGCTAAACCTCCCAATTGAATGGCAGTTGTTTATCGTTCCGTTATATAGATTAAATTAGTTAAGCAACCCAAACAGACATAATTGGTTAATGTGACAATAATTGGGACTCAGCAGCCAAAACTGTGTAAACATACATCACAGACATACAAAACAACTGACTAAAAAATTCAAACAAACATACAAATTAATCTAACAATGACGCCAACAATAAGGTGTAGTATATAGTAATAAACTCATCATAGATGTCAGTATAAAAATTTTGTACGCCTGAATTCGTCTACAAAAGTCTCATCAGTGACGAAATTTGACAATGACGTCAACAAAAAAAGTTTTTGTCGTTGATAATACATACCGTATATCGTATACACTTTCTCAATAAAGTAAAAATAAAGTACACATACAAGGGTAAACCCTTAAATAAGTTTTAAAACTGTAATGTCTTACATTCTGCACGCCTTTTGTTACACATATTGCAGGTTTTTCTACAATTTTCAGTCATCCATTCCTCACTTGTTACACAATCACCTAGACTCTCCCATTTTTGACATTTTGCAGGAGCAAACTTGTCTGTGCATTCAGCTTTAGATTAACAAAAAAAAAATATTTGTACATTTCGATAAAAAAAAGTATGTATATTTTAGTGACATACCGAGATTGCAGTAGAAAAAATCACAAGTGAAACAAGAACTGATAGCAAAATGCGTAGATGACAAAAAAACATATAACATCATTTTAATCTTTTAATTTTATATTTGTTAACATTATTGTTTAGCACTTGTTTGAATTGATACCGCTGTTGGTACTAAGGTTCCAACTCCCTCAGGCACAGTTGACCTCAGGTTTTGGCTAGTATTTTTTAGATCCTTAATAGTCGTACAGCTCGTTAAGACTTCAAGTATTAATACATTCTTGGCTTTCACTTTTTGGGTCTGAGCATCCCGGTTGAAGGTAAATCCAGTAAAGAGCTTCGGAGGAACCACAATCATAATGTGTAATTATCATTTGCACAAATCTTTCATAGAAAAAGTAAACATTTGGCAACACGAATCCTGCCAATGGTATTTTTTACATATACCGGTACTCACTGCATTTGAAAATTGTATAGTGTCTGATATAATACATACAATATATTTATGTATTTACGATATATATGTGTTGCTTAGTTTTCATTTGATTTCAAAATTACCTGTTCAGGGATTAAATTTCAAACTGACAACTGTCGTTAGCATAACAATATTAAACCAAAAACCAAAAAGATACCGAAATTGAAAGAAGTAATACGAGCCGAACGACTTGAAAGTCACTTAAATGTGTGTGAATTATAATAAAACAAAATACCTATTGACCAGTTCCTAGGAAATAAGTTTGCAAATGTTCCGAGCCACATCCACGCCCATGTCATCACATGATCTCCTGAAAGAATTTAATCTTATACACGGATATTTAATTCATCAATTAAAAGATTGATGAATCATTGAAGAAAACCATATAAAACAAAATATCTATGTAACACGACAATTGGGATACATTTAAGCTTTAGAAAGATCCAAGCTGGCAACTCGGATAACTTTTCCTATGATTATCAAGTAGATTATTTCTAACATGTTTACTAATTTATTCAAAATATTGAGGAGTTTAGAAACACAGCTGCCAAAGTCCTTAGCTTAAATTACAAAAAATATTCAGTTGTGGCAAGTTATAGTGCAAGGTTTAAACTTTTGATTGTATTACTGAGCACAAAGACGTTAGCATTGTGAAAATATATTTCAACTGGGAAAACTGCAGGCTGTGCGGATAAATCATGTACATTAATAACACTTTATCATGTAATTATATTAATTGAATAATAGCTTGATGGTTTCTTAACGACACCTTAACACGTGTATAATGGCTAATTCGTGGTGAGTATGGGATTCATATATATGAATAATTAAATACTATAATATAGTACATCTTTCATGTTCAAAATTATTATTACATGATAAATATTTGATAATAATTGTAACTACAATTTTTTTTTATCTTTATTTATCTCCATTTTAATACAAAAATAACCATACCCCTGTTGCTTTCAGCATCATCTCCACACAGTTTACACGCTTTCCTGCAGGATGTCAACATAAATTTTTTGTTTGCTTTACATTCACCTTGTGATGCCCAAACATTACATGCCCATTCGTCATACATATTTGTACAAGTATCTGAAAGATTTTCATTCTATAATTGATATAGTAAATTCATGGTTACCTTTAGGTAGTGCAATCTGTTCAGTAGTTTATGCACTTGCCACGCTTACAAACATACATACATGTATTGATAAATTTTGTTAATTGGTTTTGGTTGGTCCGCCCTGAATATATATTTTGTTTGTATATTTATACGCTTTATTTCTCAGGTTTCATACAACTTTTGGTTTACCAAACATTTGGTTCTCGCTTTCTATAAAAACCCAAAGTATGTCCCTTAATAATATAACACATTGGTTTCTGAATGAAAAGAGATGTTTTGTATATAAACAGAAAAAACAAATCCAGAGGTTATTAACCAGTCTTTAACGATAAATAGGTGTCTTTAAACAACGGTATATCAATCGCTCGGAATTCAGAAAAGATTGATAAATTTTACAGACTCTTTTGATGATATGTCATTTACATCAAATGCCCACAAAGACTTATCACATTGAGATATAATTTTAGACAATCTTTGACGAGGTTTTGGACAGACACCTGTACCAGTAACAAGGTATAGTAGTTCTTTATAGCACTCAGTACTCTTCACTACAATCTTGACCAGTGGTACAATAAACTCATCATAGATACCAGAATTAAAATTGTGTACGCCAGATGAGCGTTTCGTCGACAAAAGACTAATCGGGAACGGTCGAATCAAAAAAGTTAAAATAGCCAAATTAAGTACGAAGTTGAAGAGCATTGAGGACAGACAATTCTGAAAGGTGCTGCCAAATACGGCTAAATTAATCTGGGGTAGAAAATCTTTAGTATTTAAAACAAATCAAAGTTTTGTAAACAGTTGATTTATAATTATGACCACAACAATGATAATTCATGTCAACATAAACGTGCTGACTAGTGGGCTGGTGATACCCTCGGGGAAGAAACCTCCACCAGCAGTGGCATCGCCCAGTAGTTGTAAATAAACTCATCATAGATATCAGGATTCAAACTACTAAATAATACCGCAGCAAAGAATGCTTGCATTGGCATTTCAATGATTGCCTTGATTGAGTTTAGCATCAGATTCATTTGGAATTGTAACTGACTACGAATATATAGTATTAATTGGATTTGTTTATCTATTTGATCATTTCAGTATAGTACCGTCCTGTTCAGCATCAGTCCCGGTTGAAGGTTGGCCTTCCTGACAGTTCTGTGATCCATCTGGACAAATACATCTACAGTTCTGGTCAACAAAACCTCCATCTCGACAACGAATGTTTGAAGGACATCTTTCTGAAACAAACCAAGGCTGTTTAATAATTTGTCACAAAAGGCCAGATTAGTCATTTAGTTTTGCAGATTTGTTTCTAGAATTTGTTTTCATTAAGTATGACCTATCACGTTCACCTAAACGCATAAATTTATTTAAAATGATAAATACACTCATCATAAATACCAGGCTTATTTCACTTTTGTCCGTTAGATTTGTTTGTCACGCCATTTTAACTAGATTGCAAAGGATTGAGATTTAGTGTATTTTGAAAACCGGTTGTATGGTTGATGAAACCAAAGATAGCTAGGCTAAACAAAGGATTTAAGTAATTTCATTTATATATGAAATATAACCTTCAATGTGACTTCATTTTGTTACCTATTACATTTTAAGGAATCACATAATCTTATAATATTACCACCGCATCTGTATAATCTGTTGATCGCCTTGACATCACTGAAGGACAATTCTTTACGCCAAACCTTTCCGATAGTCTCCTCTTTAGATTTGTCCTTAGCTTTGATGGTTTGGGATTTGCCATCACTGGAAAAAGCCTTTTAAGAATATTATAATTTTGTTCTTATAAAAAAGTGAATGAACTTCTAGTTGCAAAAGGAAAAGAAAAAAAATCATTTTCGCGTTTATTTTTTTTACTTAAGAGATGAAATCCTGCTCTTCATTCATTCAATTTTATATAGTGGAATAACATTAGAAATGTAATTTCATCTCTAATGAACAGCTTTACCATAAACCGTTCGAACCTTATCATGTGCACTATCTTTTTTTGCCCTGTTCTTTTGTATTCGTTTGTTGCAAGTTTCATAAAATCAAGAACAAAGGTCAAGGATGAACGATTTCTGATTTTTCAAATTTTCAGTAGTATCACATATCTTGTCTCCCTTATAATAAAATGATAAAAGAAAATGTCAGAAATGATAATACAAATAACGGCAATCAATGTATGTATAATCTATACAAATATAGCGATTAAAGTTTAGGCTCAACTATAAAAGCTTGAACATATAAATGTCTCTGCGACAATGTTATTTCCATTTGCGAATAAAAAAGACAAAGATATGTCTTGACGTCAACGTTAATTTTACTGGAAATTTATTTTAAATAAAGACAACAGTAGTATACCGCTGTTCAAAAGTCATAAATCGATTAAGCGAAAACAAATCCGGGCTGCAAACTCAAACCGAGGGAAACACATCAACTATAAGAGGGAAACAACGGAGCAACAGAAACACTGAACTGCGACAAAAACAAACGCCAACATACATAGAAACGAACTATTCGATAACAACTTTTTTTAAGAAAAAATGGTGGGTTGAACCTAATTGTATGGCTAGCCAAACCTCCTGATTATATGGTAATGTTAAACATACCGCTAAAATGACAACACTACGTGACAGGAATACAGTACAAACAAACGCAAGTATACTCAGCACAGAGAAATACATAAATAAATCAAATAATAGTACATTACAACATGTAAACCGCAGAATAACTAACGGACGAATATTTTGTACACGAATGTGCTTTTCAAATTCGATGCGCTAGCCTGATTAGTGCATTTACCTTGATGCTTTGAATCCGGAATTCCGCATTTTTATAATAACATATTCTGTTATACAATTACAAGCAGTGATTAAATTCTGACTTTGTCTGATATTATTAGAATTAGATTATTACCGTAATCCCATAATGCATAACTGACGAATATTCATAAGTGACATCATACTGGTTGACTTCTTGTCCCGAATATTTATTAAACCAGATACGCATACTCGGTTCGACATTGGAGTACATAATTTCTATATATTCATCTCTGTTTGGAAGCTGGTGCTCGTGGACCAGACCTAAAGCATGTCCAATTTCATGCAGGTATAGCCCTTTCTGGAAATAAGATAAACAATATCAGCAGTCTTTTAATTTGATTCATATTGCCCGAGTGCTGGCCAGTTTTCAGGCTTTTCTTTATTTGCAAGTGAATATAATTAATGTTCACTTGTCTACATTGTATTCAGTTTCCATGGTCTAGGATATCTAAACATCTTATTTTCCTCGATATAAAGTAACTTTAATTCGTTTTTCCCGGTTCTATCAATGATTGATTTATGTATCCAGCAATACAGCAAACCCTTCTTTGGTCTAGTATCGTGATTACCACATGTAGTTATAGGTTTTTCTAGCTAACAGTTAATTGACAGGTCTCACAGTAGTGAAACCGGAATATCAACCTATCCAAAGCACACGTGTTTAACTTTGGTTTTTGTTTGATTCGTGTTGCTAAATGTTTACTTTTCTGAATAATGTTTATGGACTCTTGGTCGTATTTTTGTCGTTTTTTGTGAATCAGGGAAAATAAGGAACATATACCCAAGACAGTACATTGGTCTTTTAAACTTTTAACTTTTAGAATCCCCAGAAAAGACGGTAATTATAGACTACTACAATTAAAAAAGGTATAACATTTTTACCATTTGGAGATTTTAAAAAAGTGTCCAGAACTAGTGACTTTATTTCAGGTAGTAGACATTTCAAACTTCAGTTTTTATCATGTTATTATGTACCAAATGTATTTTAACTTTGTACACAGATCAGTTAATATTTATTTCCTCGCATTTACATTTTAGGCATTAAGATTAATGCCTGGACACATTTTTGGCAGTATTTAAGAATAATGCCTAACATCATTTATAGACAATAGACTTACTGCCTAGGCGTTAGCGTATTGCCTAGGATTTAAGCTTAATGCATAATTTCACTTATTGCCGCCAACATATATAATACGTAGTCTTTAATGTTGTCTTCAACTTGAATTGTTCGATCTTCAATTATTTGTATTTGGTCAAACTTTTAGGAATTGTTGGTCCTCAATGCTCTTCAACTTCGTATTTTATTTGGGCTTTTTAACTTTTTTTTATTCAAGCGTCACTGATGAGTCTTTTGTAGACGAAACTCGCGTCTGGCGAAATAACAAAATTTCAATCCTGGCATCTATGATGAGTTTATTTACTGAACATCAGATTTATACAGAATTTAAGGAAAACACTCTTGGTTCACTATAAAATTTGACCAATGATAAACAATGGTCGACTTCTTATATCAATTGAGTATAAACACCCAGATTCGAATAATGTTAAAAACCATGCATGTAAATAAATTTCGAGTCTGAAACGGTTATCATGTGAAAAGTCTGAACAATAAATTATTCAGTCATGTTAAGTCTTTCATTCAATTTTCAGACTTAACCACCGCGGTAAATTCAGTACCGTTCAGACATTTCACTTCTTCAATTCAGTACTAATGGTGTGTACAGGTAAATAACAAAATGGTCCGATCTTAATTGAATGTAAGCTATTTGTCTGAACAGTACTGAATTAACCACAGTGACTAAATCTCAAAATTGACTGAAAGACTGAAAATTACTTGAATAATTATTGTTCAGTCTTTGAATACCTGTTAAGATCAAATGGGTTTACTAGTGATGAGTGATGTTTAAAATGATTCATACAAAAAAAGTTCGAAATGTTTGTACTTTTTAAATTAATTATCGAATTATACCATTAAAATATTCATATTCGTATAGATAATAGGAAAAATGTCATATGTTAGATAAAATACAAAGAAATTCAAAGTGGTTCCATTAACTCACATTACTTCCTCTTTTTCAATAACAATGAAATTATCTAAAATGAAAATGTTTTAAAAAAAATATTTTTTTAAGTGTTTTTTTTTTTACTAAGCAAATCCAAGTACTTTATTTAAAAAACACATATAAATAAGTGTATAGACATATTGTTAGTAACATGGGATATGCAATCGTCCTCAATAATAATGTGCTAATGGATTACATGCTCTCTGTAGAATCTAATTTAAATTAGATGTTCCATTATCCTTTCTTTTTAATATACACAGATCAGTTAAAATCAATACCAGAAAGGCAAACAAAACATGTAACTTTTATTAGAATTGTTTTTTTCTCATAAATACCCATCTGCACCCATTAACGTCAAGATTGAGTACTTGCATTCCGCCAACCATTCCAAGTTGAGAATTACATCTGAAGTTGTAATGAAACTATTCTAACTTGACAAGCTATGTACAATCCAAAATATATATATTAAATTGTATGGCTTTCCAAATACCGTTTCGATTCCTAACATCACTGAAGAGACATTAATTGTCGAAATCCGGATATGGTGTACAAAAACCTGTGCACCTTTTGTTTGCGGTATAACATCTTTACCGCAAGTTTATTGTTTTCTGTTTAGTATTAAATTTATATTTAAGATCCATTTATTACATCGGTGATCCGTTTATTTGGCAATCGCCAATGGCAGTCAGCAGGGTTTAAGAACATTTGTTGTTCGACCTGTTAGTCAAATGCGTTTTGTTAAAATATACTTTTTCACTTTTTTGGTCTTTTGGAAAATGTTGTTTGTGCTGTATTTAGACCCCTCTAACAAGAAATTTGTTTTGCATGCACACGTGTAAAAATTGCGGTTTTTATCCAACGCAATCATAGGTTTGAACGTTGTTTTCAATTTAGACTTGTATATATATATATATATATATAAATGAAATAAGCTTATTGTGTCTTATCAGTCTCATTTTCTTCTACCTTAAATATAGCATTATATATAGAAAACTCTAGTCCAAAAAGCCTTGTACAAATGGTATTTTTATGTTTTCGATTAGAATAAAAAAAGTTTAAAGTTAACGGCATAAAACCGAATGGCTTGCTAAGACAACTTTAATAAATACACACCATGAGCATCTGAAATCTTACTTATATAGCTCTGGTCACTAGTTGTAAGAATATCTATCCATTCCCTCCAGATATCTAACAAAGCTCTGGTTGTTAATTGTATTCATATCTGACTATTTCCTTCTGATATCTTAACAAAGCTCTGGTCGCTAGTTGTATGAATGTCTGACCATTCCCGTCTGATGTCGAACAAAGCTCTGATCGCTAGTCGTATGAATATCTGACCATTCCCTTCTGATATATAACAAAGCTCTGGTCGCTAGTTGTATGAATATCTGACCATTTCCTTCTGAAATCTAACAGAGCTCTGAACGCTAGTTGTATGAATATCTATCCGTTTACTTCTGACATCTAAAAAGAAAGCTCTGGTCGCTAGTTGTATGAATATCTGACCATTCCCTTCTGATATCTAACAAACTTCCGGTCGATAGTTGTATGAATATCTAACCATTCACTTCTGATATCTAACAAAGCCCCGGTCGTTGTATGGATATGTGTTTGAAAAGTTTCAAAGCTTCGACAAATACAGATATATCATACTTACCCAGTATAATATCGTATTGTATCGGTCAATGAAGAAGTTAGAAGATACCAAGGTCAATGAAGAAGTTAAAAGATACCCAGGTCAATGAAGAAGTTATAAGATACCAAGGTCAGTGAAGAAGTTAGCAGATACCAAGGTCAATGAAGCATCGTAATCGTACAAATGGCTGCAGAACGTTACACAGGAAACCAGAGGCTGATCAGCACGTACCTTACTTAAAATTGAAGTGCACTGATTACTACGAGATGATAAGCAGTTTCTGCTTCACTAGAAAACCGCACCGTGCTGTTAAAAAATACCATAAATTTAGAAATATGTAGAGTTAGGTCCACTACTGTAGATGTACCTACCCCATTCCATTCTGAAATCTAACATAGTTCCGGTCGCTACGGGTTTTCTCCCTAAACTTAACACAAGAGTATTTCTCCCATTCACGCATTGCTACTTTAATTAGGTATTTCTCTTTGTCAGCTGGAATGAAATATTTTCTATCTTAGTAGTACAATAAACAATATATGCATACTTATATTTTCTTTATATTTCTAATATTTCTGTGAATTCAAATTTATGGAATGTATATAAAAAATATTAAGGGTTCAGAGGGAATTGCATACTCATTTCATACCATGTTAAATGTAAAATGTTCTACAAGCATACTCATTTCATACCATGTTAAATGTAAAATGTTCTACAAGTTGAAATATTCAATTAATTTTATATAACACCTAGACAAAAGATTCACTTGTACTAACATCTATGAAGTACTCACAAAAATGACCATCTGCAAAATAATAAGGCATAACGCCGTCCGCCCACCTCAAGTCTAATTGCCTTACGGCTTTCCTCTTCTTTCTTCTATGTTCAAAGAAAGGCATCTCACGCAGGTCACCACTATGAAATAAAACTAATGCTTTTATATAACAATAACAAACAAACAAATATTTGGATCCAGATATGATTTTTGATAATTCTTTTACAACATGTAAATGGTTAGTATTTCGACTTCATGCTTCAAGCAAAGTAAAAAAGGAGGAGTTTGTTGATACGTTTGAGTTTTATATTATTTAAACTAAACGAGAAAGTTGAAAAAAAGATTTACTTTTCCATATTCATAATCAGATTGGTAATGGACAAAATGTGTTGTAGAAACATAGTCTCTGTCGCATTGACATTTGTCCAAAATCTCTCATAAACGTTTTCTGTGTCAACACAGCAAAACAGGCTTACTATTCCGAAAGCTCTGATAAAGTACTTAACGGTTCCCCTGTCAAAAGTGGTCAGTCGAAAGTTGGCTATTCTGGCGGTTCATATAAAGTAGCAAATCGTTCATCCGTCAATCGTGACCAGTTTTTAATGTTGAAATAATATTCCCGATGCTTATATAAAGCAATTACCTTTGACTCGTCAATTGTGGCCATGCGGTCAAAATTTACTTACTAATCCGGGGGCTCGTATAATGTAATGGACTGTTCCTCAGTCCAATTTTGCGCGTTAAAAGTAGACTTACTTTTCCAGAGCATCAAATGAAGTTCTGTTTACCTCAGTCAATAATGACCAGTTAAAAGTTGACTTACTATTCTGGTGGCTCATATAAAGATAAATAGTCCTCTGTCAATTGTGACCAGTCAAAAGTTGACTTACTATTCTGGTTGCTCATTTAAAGTACTAAACTGTTCCTCTGTCAATAGTGACCCATTGAAAGTAGACTTACTATTCTGGTGGCTCATATAAAGTACTAAACTGTTCCTCTGTCAACAGCATGTCTAGTTCCGCTAAGATCATCCCTCCTGGGGATACCATGCTTTGTGCTGCAACTATTTGAAGAGATCAAGTTAGGTTTTGGTCAATCAGAGGTTAGTCTGCATTGTTGGTGCGGATTCATGTTGGTGCATTGAGAGCGTATGCACTCCCCTATTATTTATCGGGAAAATAGAGTGTTAGCATTATTTTTTTTAAATCGCCTTGCTATGTCCCCTTTCGTTGAACTCTGGATCCCCTTGATCTGTTTCCTGGTCTGTTCATTTTACGGTAAAGAAAAGTAAATTTAGGAAATAACCATGTTGTAAAGAGTCATTCACTTGAAAACTTTCGCAAAGTATTATTGAATTTATATTTTATTGTTTGCCGTTGGTTGATTTTACGATACAATGTTTAATGTTTGAACGTATTGACTGAAAACCTTGCTTCAGTTGACTTCTTTTTACCAATTTCAGCTTGGAGTAATGTATACATATTTGGTTCGTGTCAGTCTAGACCACAATATACTGAATAAAAATCAGCTACATACAGAGCAATTGCATGCAGAGAAATGGATGATTACATATACCGTATTATAAAATGGCGGAGACATACGCATTTCATGAAAACCGGTATGCTTTTTAATTTACAGCTGAAAGAAATATTTTGTTTTTAAATTTGTGTTTGCCATTATGCAAGACATTTGTATGATTAAAATGAAATGAAATCTGAAGGGCAGCCGCCGATTTTAGAAATGATTTCAGCAGGTACTTTGGTCTGGTTTTGGAATTCATTTCAGCAGGTATTTTGGTCTGGTTTTGGAATTCATTTCAGCAGGTATTTTGTTACCAAACATTAATACTGTATAAAATAGTTTATTGTCGTTATGCTTTTACTTAGGCTTTTGTCTTCTATCATACTTATTCTGGATTTTATCGCATGTTCTTGTATGCACCTTTGTTATTCTTGTGTTAAAGATTAAAAAAGAGATTGGTTTGAAAATAGTCTATCTAGTTTGTCTTTGGTGAGTTTCCAATCCTGCTACATATTAATAATTATGTCTGTCTAGGAACATCATCAGTTGTCTCTTTTTTTAATTTCTGTTTGATTTTATTTTTTGGTCACTTACGGAATTCATCGTTGGCAGCAGATCTTTGACAGTTGTTATCTATTCAAACGACTGTGTTATCTATTTACACAACTGTATTTTCTATTTATACGACTGTGTTATTTATTCACACGACTGTTGTGATTGTTGTGTGTGTGATCTTTTAGTGACATCAAAACATTACCAAAAGGAATGAACGGTTTACTAAGAATATCATCTTTCATATCTAATTATGATATTTGTGTTTGTTACACATTTTTGAAAAGGGCGTGATATGTATTAGATCGTGTAGTGTTGAAAATTTGGAGTTTACCTTCAATTCCACCCATTGCTCTAACAATAATTTGGTCCATGCTTAGATCAGTTTGGGCTTCTGGGCTGTTTATATCTTTAGGTTTGACACCAGTAATATTGGCTTTCCTTAGTTCTGCCATAGACTGCCCTTCACAGGAATTCCAAAAGACAGATACCTAGATCAAGCAATATATTATTTCAAAATTTTTAATAATCAAAATTGTGTTTATTCATTTACGATGTTTAAGAGTAAGTAACCTTTCCATGTGATTTAAATTTTCTTAACGTTTCTCTAATAAGTATATAGACTATTTTCTGTATATGTTTCACTCACCTACCGGAAATAGTCTTAAGAATACATCTCAAAGAATTTCAAGTATTCTTACAAATATTCTTAAAAATTGCATAATTCCTTTCTACGGTTAAGGTCTTAAAATCAATTTGGTTAAAAAGTTTATGTTATATACAATGAATGTAAGTGTCAATACAATTAGCATTTCGGTTATTTCCGTTGAGCAAGACGTCAGATACTCAATTATTTACTACACCTCATGATTGTTTCCTAATACCTTTGTTTTAATTGACTGACATGAAATATTGAAAGAATTGTAAGTATAACCATAAACGCCAGAATCCAATAAGATCTAAATATAAAGCTGTATGTAGGCGTAAGCATAGATCCAATGTTGTCATACAGAATAATAAGTGGGAGAGTATGATCATCTTTCCTACTATAAATAAAAGTAGATATCGGGTGTATGTCAATAAGACTGCAACCTAATGATACAAAAAATCAGTAGACATCCAGAGATGAAATTATGTCTGAAAATATTCTTTTCTAAATTCAGGGTTCTGAATGTTATCGAGTTTTGAATCGATGTGGTACCTCAGTCACGACCTCTCGCACTCGATCACTACAAAGGAGGATCACACAGAGAAACGTGCATATAGGGATATATGATTTTTTCACCGTTGTTTTATTGTATGATTGACAGAAAAAAAGATATGGTATGGCAGCTTTTGAAGTACTTAAATAGATGAGAAGCTGAATGACCTAAACGGACATTAAAATGATTTATTTTAATCAATTCAATATAAACTGTACGCTAAAATGTCTTTCTTATCAAGTTGCAGTTTGAACTCGTCTTTGCAAACTGATGAACTGATAAAATAATTCAGCTCGTTGCTAGAGAAAGATTTAGTATGAAGCAAGTGCAGTTTAATAAAAGAAAATATTCTTTCCGTCCTATTCTAGCGATCCACTATCTGTTTACTTTACAGGGTGTTACTACTACGAAGGGTTTGTCTAATTGAACAGATATTTATTCATCAGGAACACTAGTTTGTAGTATGACTTTGATACGGAAACTTTTATAAAACTTTATATGTAATTAGTTCTAAATATTGTTTTAGTGGTTATTAATCTATTGTCATGCATTTTGAAAAGAAAACTGAAATTCATTTGTAAGATGAATGAAAATTTTGTAAAAAAAAAAAGTCGAAAACGTTTTATTAAAGGTGATTAATTTTATTGTTGCTTTATCTAATTACGAACGAAATCAAAAATATTCGAAATACGAGTAAACAATATTTTGAATCACTCCACCTTGAAAGTTACATTATGCTTCAATATAACTTGCGCTTAAACATAACAATGTTATGCGTTCTCTTATGCATCTTCATTAGTTTAAATTATGTTTATCTATATATTTTCAAATTAGAATTTCTATAACCAGCTACTTCTAAGGGCGCATTGCATATGCACCAATGTTTTAAAAATACAGTATTTTATTTGCGTCATTTGCGCCACAAGGTTATATTTCATTTGCCCAAAAAAAATAATTACTAATTTTGCGCCATTTTCCAGGTATAAAAAAAGACGATCAAGTTTAATAAGTTGTATTCCAAATACAAGACTCGTATAAGAAATTTTGTAGAGTACCCTTCAATATGTAAGTGAGTTCGTTCTTATTTCTCATACATAACTGAAAGTCACTAAAAAAAGTATAAAATTGTACAATATACCATTTCGAGGTGACACGATGGACATAATTCTAACTGAGACAAATAGAGGAAATAAGACGGTATTTTTTACACCACAGTGGACAACACGTGCTGATTATCCAGTGTATTGAAGATAAGAGACACGTCTCTTATAGATGCAAAGAAGAATCCCTGTCTAAACAGATTGGGACAAACATAGTTGTATCAATCATAAGGAATTATTTTAGGTTTAATTATTAAATCTTTACGGAATTTATCATGCTCTATATTGTCATACTTCACAACTTCCATGTGTTTACGAGGGGTAACATGTAATGATGGCGTCATACTTCACAACCTCCCTGTATTTACGTGTTGTAACATGTAATGATGGCGTCATACTTCACAACCTCCCTGTGTTTACGAGGGGTAACATGTAATGATGGCGTCATACTTCACAACCTCCCTGTGTTTACGAGGGGTAACATGTAATGATGGCGTCATACTTCACAACCTCCCTGTATTTACGAGGGGTAGCATTTAATGATGGCGTCATACTTCACAACCTCCCTGTGTTTACGAGGGGTAATATGTAATGTTATTATACTTCACGTTAAAATGCCAAATTTTGATTGGCTAATACGAGGGTGTTAATTTACTCTATTACCCTTCATGGAGACGCTTGATCAAGTGTGCGCTTTATTAAATACGGATGGTTGTTATGTACAAGACGTCATAGTTTATTACTTTGAATTTGAAATTTAATCGACAGTAATAACAGAACATTCAGTATAATAAATTAAATAACACATATCTGAGAGGGTGATAGAGCAGATTGTTACCCCTCGAAAAGACATTGTCAACCTTGGCTTCGGCTCAGTTGACAATGTTTTCTCGGGGTAACAATCTGCTCTATCACCCTCTTAGCTATGTGTTATTTATATAATGGCGTCATACTTCACAACCCCCCTGTGTTTACGAGGGGTAACATTTAATGATGGCGTCATACTTCACAACCCCCCTGTGTTTACGAGGTGTAACATGTAATGCTGGCGAATGAAAGATATTAATACACGTAAATAATATAAATTGAATAGCATAAATGTTTTATACCTGTCACGATTTTTTGGCGCAAATTAAATACAAATTTACGCAAATGTAAAGCACTTCTTTTTTACATTTTAGAACTGTCCTTTCGTGTTAGGTGATTGGTTGAATAATATTTTTCTATAAATTAAAAATGTTTATGCATTGGAATAGCATGTGTCGTTAGTTTAATTATTCCAGGAATTACAACAACAAAAAAAGATTCCAAATGAAATACCATTTTGAATCTATAGAAATTCAAAATTGATTCTCTCCGTTATCAAACAGGCATATTAGTTTTCTCGTTTGAATTGTTTTACATTGTCATTTCGGGGCCTTTTATAGCTGACTGTGCGGTATGGGCTTTGCTCATTGTTGAAGGCCGTACGGTGACCTATAGTTGTTAATTTCTGTGTCATTTGGTCTCTTGTGGAGAGTTGTCTCATTGGCAATCATACCACATCTTCTTTTTTTTATATATAAATGGTGATGTAATAAAACTTTTGCACCGTTGGCAAATTAACAAGACAACAAAAGCATGTGACTACAATAGTATTCATAAAAATAAAAACACTTAGAATTTCTATAACCAACTTATAACTTATAAGTGTTTCCATCATAACTTTAATTGGTGAGCTTGTACAGAGTTGTCGCTTCTTTCCCTACCGCTTGTGTTCTTCCATCTGAGATCGCTACCTACACTGTAGTGTTCGAGCTTCACCCTTTTGCATGACACAAATAAAAGCTTTCTATTATTTAAAAAAAAATCATAATTACTAAATGGAAGGGTTTTGTTTAACTATTATGTCACCTGTGGGTGCAAAGCTTGCGAAGTTAATTTATTTAATAAAATGTCGTATAATGTATGTGGTTAGGAAGGCGTATCAGGTGGTTTTTTTTTATATTTCAATATATCAAATATACTTTAGATGAACAGCCTCTGCCTAACATGCATTTAGTTTACTCAGTGTCATATATACCTATAACCATAGTCAAGTGAGTTTGCTTTTGACATCATTTGTGTTTGCAAATGCTTATATCAGATATCAGTATACAAACATGAACCAGACACAAAACCCAAACATATATAGTTGTAAAGCAAGAATAAGATCATTTAGAGTTTATTGAAATTGGAGACAAGAATAAGTTTTGAAATTAAATGTTCAAATACGACTGAATAGTTAACTCAACTGATTTATCTATACTTACTGTAAAAAGCGAAAACAAGGAAACTACAAAATCCTTCATCATACTGGTAGAAGTAAAGCACTGTAATATCCAGACTGGACTTTATTATGGATATATTATGGTAGGTGGAGTGACTGACATCTTTTCTACCGGAAATAATGCTAATAAGTGTCACAAGTATCTCGGATGTAGTTAAGTTCAAGTCTTTTATAGTTAGTTTATTAAAATGATACTTTGTGAGGCAGGCCCTGTTCGAAAAAAAAATCGATTTTGTGTACAATTGAAATAAGAGTTTCATTTTGATAGAACTTTGAACACTTTGTCACTGCACTTCCGATAAGCACGAGGAAACTCGTGCAACCGACAAAGTACAAAAAAGCCAATAAGTAAAGTCAAAGTTGTCCATTTTTAGAAATAAAATTGAAGTTCAAATATATGTTCTCGTGCTAATTAGCGATATTTCACTAGGTGCATCCTCAGCATTGCCATGGCGTTGTCAGTTTGTCTTCGATTTGTGATTTTGGATACCTTCCGCCTCTCAAATCAGGTATGAACATTAAACAGCTTCAAAAATTGCCCGTTTGAATTGTTTTTAAGGAGACTTCGCGAAATCTATTAGGAGTGTTGTTTCTGATTTTTTTCCTTCTGGGACAGGAGCTGTGTCCACCTTAGAAAGCTTCCTTTAGTAGCAAGTATATTTTGACCCTGCTTTTCCCGACTCCGTGATGGTAAAGTTTATCACTAAGTAGCCTTCTGTACGTCACTTTGTCAAAAGCTTGGAGGATTTTGGTCTGTTTGTCTTCCTTTTTCATGTATCTTACTGGTAATGCCTTGTGTTGCTGTTTTCAGCTAAGTCTTTCATAATCTACATCAAAATGTTGTTCTGCACCATTTTCTTCGGAAAACTCCTATACCAAGTCAAAAATATTACAGTTTTTTTTTTCATTCGTTTCGTTGGTTGATATAGTCTAACGTTTGATTTAATCAGGTTCTTCCCCCTCCCTCTTTTTTAATTTACCTTGGAGTTCGGTATTTTTGCTTATACTGTTTGACTTGCAGTGGCAATCAAAAACGCAGATTCTGATTTTTAAAAATAAACCTGGTACTCGGTATTTGCTAGTGTAAATAAAATAAGATAAAAGCAGGTGGTTTTTGTTTACAGTTGTGGTCTTTGTATGTGGTCATTGAAGCACTCAAGGGATGTAGCTTTGGAGGCTCATAGGAGGTAGGCTGATCCAGTCGATGATAGTGAATGGTATATAGCAATATTTGTAGACATCTATGGAGGTACTGGTCTTGGTCTATGGATTGCAGTGTCTTGATCAGGCTGGTGATATAATCAGTAATCCTATATGATGATATGTTTAATGCTTCACCCTTCAGTGCTTTGTAGAACATGGTTAGTCTTCTAGTTTTCCGCCTTGATTCTAGAGTTTGCTAGGTTCTACAATGTTCTTTACTGTCCCTGTTTCTCCGTTGTATTCTGAGGGTGCAAATCTGACAACTAGTATTTGGACCATTTCGAGGGATTCAATGTGTTGTTTTAGGTATGGATCCCATCCTCAGTTGGATTTTGGGGTGACTTTTTTATGTGTGGTTCGGCTGTTGTCTGCTCTATGGTCGGGTTGTTGTCTCTTTGACACAGTCCCCACTTCCATTCTCAATTTTATTCCCATCCAGATCTTCTGATAACTTGATTCAACTCCAAGATAGGGGTACTGGTGAACCGTAGTTAGTTTAATTCTGTCCCATCATTTCATATGTCTTTGTTGTTGAGTTTTTCTTCCTTGTGACTCTCAGCATGTAGTATTTGGCTTGGTGGAATGTCATTTGACCATTTCTCTGCCAATTTAGTCAACTCCGCCAGGCTAAGTTGTATGCTACCTTCACTATTCTTGGAGGATCTGTGTAGTAGTGATTCATCAGCAAATAACAGTAGAGTTGACGTTGATGATATTGTCTTTTCCATATTATTAATGCATATTAGGAAACACATTAGTCCTTATACGGTGCCTTGTGGAACTCCTGACGATATTAAATTGTTTTACTGGCTTCTACATCTACACAAACTCTATGACGTCGCTGTAAGCCGTTCTGAACATTGAAGAGTGTTATATCATTGAAGTAAAATGATACAATATCATATAATCAAGTCTAAATTGAAAACAACGTTCATACCTATGATTGCGTTGGATAAAAACCGCAATTTTTATACGTGTGCATGCAAAACAAATTTATTGGTAGAGGGTCTAAATACAGCACAAAGAACATTTTCCAAAAGACCTAAAAAGTGAAAAAGTATATTTTAACAAAACGCATTTGACTAGCAGGTCGAACAACGGATGTTCTTAAACCCTGCTGACTGTCATTGGCGATTGCCAAATAAACGGATCACCAGATGTAACAAAATGGATCTTAACTATTAATTTAATACCAAACAGAAAACAATAAACTTGCAGAAAAGATGGTATACCGCAAACAAAAGGTGCAAAAATTAGTACACCATATCCGGATTTCTCAATGATGTTAAGACTTCAAAGCATAGATATAGTGGAGAAGGATGCTGTTTCTTCCGTGGCTTATGAGATCACCTCCAGTTTTTGGTGGGTTTCGTATTTCTCAGTCTTACAATTTTTATGTAGTGTGGAGTTGCTTTTCTTTTCAGCATCTTTTGTTTTTTTGCCATGGCGTTGTCAGTTTATCATGGCTTCGTCTTATAAGGTTTGAATGTCGTAACGGTATTTCCGCCTCTTTTTTTAAAGTTATATATGATTTTTTCCCTAAATTTAATTTATTAAAATAGACAAAAAGAGACGGCGTATTTAAATTGGTTCAGTGGACATTAATGACATAGTTAACAAAATAACAGTTTGTAAATGAATAAAAGTGTAAATCATTAAGTCATATATTTTTTCGCGTAGTCGAGTGCTTCTGAATTCTTTCAAAGGCGTAGGATTAGACTGAAAAATATTTGTGTATGTGGGGGGACAAACTTCTGAAAGTAAAAAGCAAAAATAAAACCCTTTTCTATAGTCAAATAGTCTTGAAGTTAGTCAGTTGTGCCGCTACTCCTACGCCTTGGAATTTTAGCAGGCGCTTTATTCTAATTTCTGAATTCAAGCAAACCAAACTATGCTTCCGCTAGATTTTGAATTTTCAATACCGCAAAAAGTCAATAGATGTCTATGCATGTTGATCTTTTGTGTTAGGTTGCTGAACCCCTGACTTTTACTGATGATCTCTTTATTCATATCTTACTTGAAGAATTAGAATGATATAAGGGTTATTTCCTTCCTCCTCCCCTCATTAACATGTAACCACTCCCACTTTTTTAATGTTCCTTGTTCTACTACTGATTAAGCTAAGCGGACAAAAATAGACTTCTGTAATTTACCTCTTCTGTTTGAACTATTCATCAAGACAAATAAAACAATTGCTATTATAAAAAGTGTATAAAATACATAATTTAATATGTTATGCATTGGGTGTGGTCATGGCATGATTAAGAAAATAGATGAGTTCTTGCTTCTAAAATTATAACTATTTATAACTTATCAGAGAACAAAGTAGACAATATTGAAAATGAGAAAGCTCTACGCTTTGAAGTTTCAAGGAAAAGAGACAAATAACGCATTATGTTTTCACAAGCAAGGGTAATTATGAGTATAGAATTATAATCACTTAAACTTCTCCAAATTCGTATTGGGGAAGGGTGTTTGATTTATACACAGTCAGGTCTGATCGAAATGCGAACATTCATTGAATACATAATTCAGACAGTGCAAAACACATTTAACTATTTACAGTTGTCTCTTTCGACTCTCTTTACCCACAGAACCTAGCCAATTGATTATTAAATGTTAATTACTAGTATGTTATCGTCTTAAATGTGTCTGAATTGTTTGACACTCGACTTGAGAAAGCAACTGCAAGTTTCTTATAGTAGTCTACAAGAAGATGTATATCTGTATGATTTATTCGCTAGTCATCAGATCTTGTGTTCATCTGTGTCGACAGTACGTCAGTGCTTTGATTTATCAAATTCAAATGGCAATCCATGAGCACAGCAGTGCGTCTCAAATTATCCATTTAAATGTAATTTTTACGGCGGTAATGCTATAAAGAATTATGTTAGTAACAATTGTAAATCCTTTTACCTAACATTATTGGTACCGGATTTTGTATATCTTTTCATCTTTTCATCTTATCCAAAACAATATTTGTTTACAGTATTTATAATGTTTCTATTTATTTTGAATACAACATATTTGCAGAAAATCTATTGCGAAAGGAACAAGATTTTTATTTTTTCAAATAAATATTTTAAACTCTCCGTGCCATAGCAGGTCCACACTCAGGTTTTTGGTATAACCTTCAAGGGGAACGTACTCTGTAAATGTAATAAATGTCAACCGTAACATGTGCACATGTTTGTTCTTTTGAGGGCTGCGAAAAGACGTTTTCACGGAAAGATAGATTAATCATTCATTTGAGAACACATACAGGAGAGGTATATTTCATATAGTTTAAAATAAAATTCCCGCATTTTTGTATTGTTTACAGAAAATATAATTAAATTAATTTTGTTAGACTCCCAAATAATTTTATAGGGTTATTTTATTTCAATACAGAATATTTAAAACAGGTAAGGGTAATTGTAAATATTGATAATTGTTGAAATTACTCATTACATTGACACATGTCAGGAATAACCATTCGTGTTTTTATACCTCAGTTGATGTACATATATAATCCAATGTTCTACCGTTTGATATATACGCAGACAGACCAGCTGAATTATATTGTTTTCCTCACAAACTCCCTCTCTCTCTTGTATGATATAATTTTTGTGAAGCTTCCTTGGAGTATTAGGAAGGGTCTATCATTATGATATTTCCTCAATATTTCTGATGTCTTTGGTCAAACATTTCCATATACCAATGCTATGATACACAACTTTCTTAAATAGCCAAACTGGCTAATATGACCTGGAAATCAGTGGTTGTCATTTGTTGCTGTATATCATAATTGTTTTTTTTTCCTTTATTGTTTTGTAAATAAATCAGGCCATTAGTTTTCTCATTTGAATTGGTTTATATTTGTCATTTTTTTAGGGCCTTTTATAGCTTACAATGCAGAGCTCCAGATAAGCTGCGTATTTGCGTGATCACGCAATAAAAATAATTAAAAACCCAATGCAATTGCCCATTGCAGGGTTCAATAACCCAATTATATGCCAAAAACATGGGTTCTTAACGCTTTTATTCGCTATCGTTTGCGTTATTTACCCTTACTTGATTACAGTCGTCGCGTAAATCTATTTTTATAATATTTATAATTGGAAATGACCTTTCGTTCTAAAAATAGAACCCTGAATCAAGTAGCTGTAATGGGTCCCTGTTGGAATTTTCCGTTGCTCAAAAGGTACATGTGTTTATGAAAACATTTCGATCTTCTCGGCGTTTATTCAATTAGCGTGTTACATGCTGTCATATTTTTTCGAATTGCTCGGGATTTATCATAACATACAATGAATTAAAACGAAAGTAAATGTCCGGTAAAAATATTGAATAGAAGCATGTTTTCGGCTTCTTTTTGATAGCTGAGGGAAAGTTATGATGATAACAAGACTCAGCTAGTGATTTTAGGAAGCGGCCATTGAACGCACGGGCGTGTTTGCGTACCATAACGAGAACATTGCTAGAGCGATAAACACGGGTTTCCGTCAAAAACGAAATCAGTTGGAAAAAGTGAAAGGCCAAATCAATTATGACATGATGTGTAGTTTGAAAGCATCGGAAACCAAAAGTTCTGATAAGGGACAATTTAACCCAGATTTATGTAAATTGAATTAAACGAAAACAGTTTATATATTATTTTTTTCATTTTAGTTGATGAGTGAATACAAATATCCGTTTTTTACGTCAATGCAGCTTGACACTTTCTTTGTTTTGGTCTAATTGTTCTAGATGCTTAAGATAGTTGTCTTATTTGCAAGTGCAGTATAACATTGTCATTTATTTACTTGATGTTGCAGAATTATTTGTAAATTTAAGTTGAATGTGGTCTCCGTCATTATAAACCACCCTATAAACCTCAAGGTTTTGGGGTATATCTTAAATCTGGAAACTACTTTTTATTTTTATTAAAAAGTCAGATCTGGCAAATAGGTGAAAGGACTGGCAAAACTTTCTTACAGCACCTAAATTTCACATATATTACAAAAAAATCTTAACACTTAGCCACACCTACCCCAACTATAATTAAACTGTAGGGTGATCATATGGGATCTAGAAAGGCAATTAGTTCCTGTCCAACTAGTGACACCAGCTGCAGTTTACATAAGTTTTGAGAAAATACAAAACTGACAGAACGTTTAAAACGGGACACAAATTAAATGTACAATTGCTCGTCAGTGGATAAATCAAATAAAACAGCTAGCACATATTCTACAAAGAAAGAAACACATTTAAGATGGAAACACATCTGGGGTTGATATAATGTGATTATAACATGCCTAAATATTCAATATTGTGTTGATGAAAAAACCCAATACATTAAGGAGCTTGGTGGTGAAAAACCCAATTTGATATTTGCTTGAGGGGTGAATTGGAATTGATAATGCAATTAAAAAACTTTATCACCCAATTACATAAAAAAATGGTGGGTAAAAACCCCAATTTGTGAATTCTTATCTGGAGCTCTGTTACAATGTGATATGGATTTTGCTCATTGTTGAACAGTTGAAGGCCTCATTGTGATCGAATCCGTATCCGTTTGCCCTGATTCTTGTTCGCACTGAGTCTGTTCGCCCTGATTTCTATTTTTTAAAGTTTGTTGAAAATTCCGCCGAAATATTTGGTCAGATCATACGTTTTCGTACATCATATGAATTCGTACTATTCATGCTTTTTTAATGGAAATTGTGACGTCACAATGCATTCTTAATAGCAGGAAAACCCATGAGACGAGAATTTATGTTGTATTGATGCTACCAGATAATGATTTTTCTTTTGATTTGCATTGAATATTCTTGCAAGAATATTCATCATGTTGAATGTGGACAGTATTTTGAAGAAGAAGAAGTGTCCAGGAACTGGAGACCAAAAAGTTATCTGTGTGAATTTATCTTTTTTGAAACCTTGTAACAATTTCAAAACAATCCAAACAGGTATAACAAGATCCAACTCACTCAACACCTTGAGATCAAAGAAGCCAATTAAGCGACGAAAATAATTTCCCTTTAATGTCTTACAATTCTTACATCATTGTTTTAACTCATTCCAAGCTGACTTGTTTATTTAAAAAAAAACAATTTCATTATTAATCCACCAATAATAATAACTACAACAATCAGTGAGACCAAAGACATCGTAATCATATCTAATCAGCATTCTCAATTACAAAACTTTGAATTTTCGGAATACTAAGGCTTTTCCATCTCAGAAATATATTACCTTAGCTGTATTTGGCAAAACTTTTAGGAATTTTGGGTCCTCAATGCTCTTCAACTTCGTACTTTATTTGTCCTTATTAACTTTTTTGATTCGAGCGTCACTGATGAGTCTTTTGTAGACGAAACGTGTGTCTGGCGTACAAAGTTTCAATCTTGGTATCTATGATGAGTTTATTTACAATCAACAGTCATTAAAAGTAATTCTGAATAAAAACAAATGTAACAATGAAGCTAATTAGCCTGATTAATGCTCCAAAACAAAAACCTTTTTTTTTTAATTTCAATGTTTATTCATGAATTTGGAGATATATTTTTTAATATTTACCATTTAAATATCTGAATAAGATTACAAAACTTTAAATTAAACCATTAATATTATTTTTTTTTATAAAAATTAGGGCGAACGGACTCAGGCAGACGGACCCAGGGCGAACGGACCCGATACCATTGTGACCTATAGTTGTTAACTTCTTCATCATTTGGTCTCTGGTGGAGAGTTGTCTCATTGGCAATCATACCACATCTTCTTATTTTTATATCATCAGGAAATGAGACAGCTTAGATTCAGTACTTGTGTTAGAAAGCTCACTGACCATCCTTAAATATAGTTACATACATGTACCATTGTTAATAATTGTTGACATTACTCTATTATTTTCAGAGACCTTACCTTTGTGAATGTGGTAAAAGTTATGCCAGATCAACTCACTTGACCAGACACAAGGAAACTGTCCATGGTTCTACAGTAGCTCTATCTTTGTTGTTAGTATTGATATCAATATTTTTGTAGGTTCAGAATTGGACAAAATGTCTGTACCAATAAAGTCTTTTATCGGTCGTCCCACTGTCTGTATCACTCTGCTCAGCTCTTAATAAAATTGCATATTACGGCTTTGTGACGTCAAATATGTTGACCCGGACATATCAGCGACGCCATAATGTATGAACAGACGTTGATAAGTTTGACCTGAACTTATCAAGTCTTCTTCCGGTTTGCTGGTGAAACAAAGAAAACTCTTGTTTCTATTATGCAAAATACGTAGATACAACCCGATTAAATCGATTATCTTATTGTCAGCATATTTATATTGTAAAATATCAATATGCAGACAACCTGATAATCGGGGACGTACATCTTAACTGATCACCAAATTGGAGCTCAGAATGGTAAACTGTTCATGTGTGCTTATGTTAATCAGAAATGAACAGTGGTTGGAAAAGCATGTCACTTAATTATATACTTTACATGTGTATTCAGAACGTTTTGCGATCTTTTTTATTGCGAAAACAGTGACGGAATAGGCATTGCAAAAATATAAATTTGCATTTTAAATTTTCATAACATTAATATTTATATGTATGCAGTATTTACTGAAATTCAGAAATTTAATCCCATATTTTCACAATTCTTAATAATAAGTGTATGCAAAAAAAATATTGAAGTTAAAGTACTATTTGTACAAGTTTATTAATTTTAGAGTATTTTAAACAGGGGTCAGGTAGGGCATGTAGGGTAGGTGAAATGGGGCTTGCCCTTCAAGGTAGGCAATATAGCGGTAGGTTTTATGTAGTATCTACAACAGATATTTAAAACAGCAACATCAACACTTACAGATAAATATATGATTAACTATTATCAGGGATTTAGTTAAAACCTGTACATGTGTTTTGGACGCATGATTATCTGTCTGAACCCACCATATTATCATTTACCTATATCAGCGGGTTGTGTCCTGGTTGTGCTAACGAAATCCTATTTTTATTCTTAAGCTATTAAAAAGTATCTGAAAAGGTTCTTCTTGTCAATAATTTTACCGGAAAATTGACTTTCATTTTTGTCGAGCCTTCCACTTTTGTCGAAAAAGCGAGACATAGCCATCCTACATTCCGTCTGTGTCGTCGGCGGCGGCGTCCACAAATATTCACTCTGTGGTTAAAGTTTTTGAAATTTTAATAACTTTCTTAAACTATCCTGGATTTCTACCAAACTTGGACAGAAGCTTGTTTATGATCATAAGATAGTATCCAGAAGTAAATTTTGTAAAAAAAAAATTCCATTTTTTCCGTATTTTACTTATAAGTGGACTTAGTTTTTCTGCCAGGAAACATTACATTCACTCTGTGGTTAAAGTTTTTAAAATTTTAATAACTTTCTCAAACTATCCTGGATTTCTACCAAACTTGGACAGAAGCTTGTTTATGATCATAAGATAGTATCCAGAAGTAAATTTTGTAAAAAAAAAATTCCAATATTTCCGTATTTTACTTATAAATGGACTTAGTTTTTCTGCCAGGAAACATTACATTCACTCTGTGGTTAAAGTTTTTAAAATTTTAATAACTTTCTCAAACTATCCTGGATTTCTACCAAACTTGGACAGAAGTTTGTTTATGATCAAAAGCTAGTATCTAGAAGGAAAATTTTGTACTTGTTTATCCATATTTTACTTATAAATGGACTTAGTTTTTCTTCCAGTTAACATTACATACAGTCTGCAGTTAAATTTTTTAAAACATTTATTAGATTCATAAACTATCCTGGATTTTTACCAAACTGACAGAAGCTTCTTACAATAAAAAATTGTATCGAGAGGAATATTTTTATTAAATTTTTTCCTCATCTCATTTTTGTTGAGCCTGCGATTAACAGCAAAAGTAGGCGAGACACTGGGTTCCGCGGAACCCTTACAAATTTTTATGCATTACTTACTACAACGATTTAAGCAGAGAGACACTAAAAAAAATGATGCAATTGACTACGATTGGTTTACGCTTATTTGATTAATTCTGAGAATGTTTTTTACTTTTAAGCACATGTTTACCGGGGATAAAGTTGGCATTTAAGAGGCAATTTATTACCAATCAATGTATTTAAATCGATAATTGTGTTATGTAACACACTGATAATAGTGTAAACAGTTGAAGGTTGAAAAGGGGAATATTTCTACCTTCATGCATTTGGAAGGAAGAGAAAATGTTGGAATCAAAGAAGTTAAAAACAAATTAGAGTCAATTTTATGAAACAAGAAGAGGACACTGTTCTAACATGAAACCCATTACTCAAGTATTGTCTTGGTATTCGAGTACTTGTTACCATCCCTAATTTTTATACGACCGCAAAAAATTTGCGTTCGTATAATGCTATCACGTCGTCGTCGTCCAAAGACATTTGGTTTCCAGACAATAACTTAAATTTATGTGTATGGATCTGTATGAAATTTAACAAAATGTTCAATACCACAAAAGGAAGGTTGGGATTGTTTTTGGGTGTGATGGTCCCAACCGTTTAGGAATTAGGGGCCAAAAAGGGGCCCAAAACAAGCATTTTTCTAGTTTCAGGACAATAACTTGTGTATAAGTATTTTTATTGCTCTGAAATTGTACCACAATGTTCAATACCATAAGTAGAAGGTTGGGATTCATTTTGGGGGTAATTGCCCAAACCGTTCAGGAATTAGGGGTCAAAAAGGGGCCAAAACAAGCAATTTTCTAGTTTTCAGACAATAACTTGTGTTTTAGTGTATGGATGTCTCTTAAATTGTACCACATTTTACAAACAGAAAATTTCTTCAAATTTGATTTATTTGGGAGGGGGGAGTAAACAAAAAAAAAATTTTTTTTTGGGGGGGGGGAGTCAATTTTTTACCTCAAGATTTAAGAAATTATCAATTTTCCAGAAAAAAAATTGGGGGTCACAATTTATTTTGCTAATTCTTTGTATATAGTGACTATAGTCTGAAAACAGATTTACAAAGTATTGGGCAACAGCACAGTGTATTGCACAACAGCAAGAAATCTTCAATTGAATATAAATTTAAATCATATAACCAATTTCAAGTTCTTTGACTACACACTGTGTCAGAAACCTAAAATGTGTCAAATATTTAATTACAATCCAAATTCAGACCTACATGTATATCAAGCTTGAATATTGTGTCCATTTTTGCCCCAATTATTCAGGGTTGGACCTCTGCGGTCGTATCCAGCTGCGCTCGGCGAAGCAGTTTATTTTAAAGATATTTTAAAAGTTGTGTATTGTTTATAGATGTGAGGAAGAAGGCTGTAACCAGACATTTTCATCAAAACAGGCTCTGAATAAACATATAAAAAGGAGGCATGAAAAGAAACTGTATGAGGTAATATAAACCTATTAATAAAGTTGTATTAGAAGAATGTAAGGCAAAGCAACCTAAGACAAATAAGGGTTTCAGGCATCAGACAAATCAATGTCAGAATTGATTTTATATTTTTTCCAAGTGTGTTTTATATTTTTTCTGTATTATTGTTTCTCCTGCTAAAACACAAGCAAGAGAGAAAGATCAATATAGGGCAAAATTGGCCCTTAATCAAAAGCAGTACAACATTTCTCAGATTTGTTTTCTGAGCTTTATTAAGCATAAATTTGAACTTTGATTTAAGATTTCCATCCTTGTTATTGTTAAACCCCCTGCTATCTGAAGTGGGCAGTTATATGATGATGGGGGTCATCAGTCCATCTGCTGTCTGAAGTTGGCATATCTTTATCCAGCTTTGTGAGCTTTCATTGTAGTACCTCTTGTTTAAAGCAAGATAAAAAAATCTAAAAAAAAGGTAGTGGAGATCTATGGCATCAATATTGATTGATTGATTGTTGGTTGCTTAACATCTAGTGGCAAATATTTCATGCATGTTCAGAACGATTGGAATCAAAATAAAACTAGGTATGACATCATAGTAAAACAACTTCAAATTAAGTTCTACACTTTTGGTTTTCTTTTGATTGTTTCTTTTTGATTCCAGTGTACATTTAAAGGCTGTAACAGATATTTCCACAAGCATCAACAGCTGACTATACATGAATATGAACATACAGATGTCAAACCATTCAAGTAAGTTTATCACATGAAAATTAAGATACAAGTTAGACCAGACTGAAGACTTTGGATATTTTTCAAAGTATAAGAATACAAAATGATATTTTTTTAAATTCAGTAAGGCCAGGATTTGTCATTTGTTGGTTAATGGATTTGCAATCTGATTTGGGTCTGAAAAGTAAAAAAAATATCAACTTATAAACAAATGTGTTTTAGTTTACTGAGCATTTGAACTTACCGGTAATTAGATACACCCAATGATTTTACTATACCAACATCATAGAAAAACAACCAAAAATGACTCAATATGGTTTATTGTCATTTGTAAAAACAGCTTAATGTGTGGTGTAAGTAAGTACCTAAACCTTACCTAGTCGTTGGTATGATAATTTCATGTGTGGTATTACTAATGAATACATAGTTTAAATACCCTTCCTCCCTCTCCACTTTTGTAGTGGTCATTATCCGAGAACCAGAAAATTAATTTTTAAATGGCTTTTCAATATGATAAAAAATTGCATTTATTCCATTTCTTTCCACAAGGAAGTTACTACTCTTTAAATTTATGGAATAATAGGTTCAGCACTTTTGGAGAACAAAGGAGTATGGACATAACAGCTTTTGTTTGGCCAATGAATGAAATATGATAATGTCATATGAATTTATATCTAAATGCTTGAAAGATATATGACATAAATTGAGGTTGAAGTATTTTCCTTGGCAGCCATTTTGGAGGTGTAAATGTTTGATTTTCTTAGTTGACTAACCAAATTGAAGCATGTGGTTAGTCTGATATGAGATCCTGACTAGATGTTATTGATAATTTGAGCAAGAATGTAGAAATTAAAATTGTTCAGAAAATAACTTTTCCTAAAATCTAGCAGTCAGCATAACAAGTTGAATTTGTCTGTTTTTATGAATGAATTATTGCACATAGACCTCCAACATCGTGACAAAAGGGAAATAAATGTTGCTCAAATTACTTCAATTGAAAATTATCTATTTATTGAATGATCACCTACATTTTAATGCTAAAATAAGGTACACATTTAATTTTTCTCATAATTAAATATCAAAAATTAAAATAGAGAAACTTTTGTTAAGACTGACATTCTGCATAAGAACATTTGAAATTTTTTTTTACTTAAAAATAATTTACATACTTTCCACAGGTGTATTTTTAAAGATTGTGAGAAAAGATTTTTGTTACCAAGTAAGCTAAAACAACACATGAAGGTTCATTCAGGTATGTACACATGTATTCTTCCACCAACAATTTTCTCACATGGGATTTACTGTCCCTGTCTTTTAAAGCAGGTATCAAAAATGTTAAGCTTCATGTTCCATTTTCGTGTTAGGCACAAAAGGAATTGATTGGAAATTTGTTTAACAAGAAATGCAATTTAGTTTTGCTGGACATTTCACAAATAACTACAACAAACATGTTTGAGTTGCGCTTATATCTATGCAAAGTTGTCTCTTGTGGAAAAAGTTGTAAATAAATCTACAATTGAGGTTGGTTTGTAAAGTATTTTGCAAAGTATAACACTAACAACTTCTCTGTTAATGTTTGCAAACTAAAAAACATGTATGATATAGACTAAAGAAATATACAATGTATCCAAAATGAGGTCTGTAAATTTCTGTTTTAATGCAGTCTTTTAACTATAATTTATGTATGAAGAGTTATTGGCTTATTTTAAGGATATCAATGTAACCATGATGGATGTGAAGAAGTATTTGACACCTGGACCCAACTTAGACAGCATAGATATCTACAGCATCCCACATGTATGTACAAATAAGTTCATAAAAATTACTCATGAGCCAGTCCTGAACCTGGCTCAGACAACAGATATCTAAAGCATCCTACATGCATGTACAAATAAGTTCATAAAATTAACTCCTGGACCCCTCCTAAACCTGACTCAGACAGCAGATATCTACAGCATCCTACATGCATGTACAAATAAGTTCATAAAATTGACTCCTTAGCTACTTAACCTGGGTTAGACAACATAGATATCTTCAGCATCCTACCAGTATGTAAAAATAAGTTCTTGAAATTGGACTTCTTAGCTACTCATAAAACTGGGTTAGACAACATAGATATCTACAGCATCCTACATGTATGTACAAATAAGTTCATAAAATTTACTCCTTAGCTTCTCCTAAACCTGGGTTAGACAACATCGATATCTACAGCATCCTATATGTATGTAAACATAAATTAATTTAGAAATGACTCCTGAGCCAGTCCTGAACCTCAGACAACAGATATCTACAGCATCCTAGATGTATGTAGAATTAAGTTCATAAGAATTGACTCCTGAACCAGTCCTGAATCTGGCTGAGAAAACAGATATCTACAGCATCCTACACAAAGTAAAAAAAAATAGTAATAAAAATTGACTCTTTAGCCACTCATGAACTTGGCTTAGACAATAGATATCTACAGGATCCTACACATATGTAAAAATAATTTAGAACAAAATTGACACCTGAGCCACTCCTGAACCTGGTGCATCTAAAGACTTGAAATTTATTACTGACTCTTGGCACTTTTATTTTTAGTGCACATATGTACAGAATGTGACAAGACATTCACACAGAAGAATGCTTTACACCAACACCTGAAAAGTCACTGCGAAGAGAGAGAAGTGTATACTTGTCCTAGACCTAACTGTGGTAGAACTTACTTGGAACAGAGAAATTTGACGGCTCACATCAAATCTTACCATGAAGGACACAGATTCTGTTGTGAATATGAAGGCTGTGATAGAAACTTCTCAACTAAAGTAAGCACTGATTTTAGTCCAATCTTAGTCCTAACCTGTAGGATGTCCATTAGTTTGAAATTTATTGGTATAGGCACATTACAATTTTTCTGTGTTCAACAATTTGATAAAATGAAGAATTCCTAAAATATGATGTATCAAGAAGTACAAAAATATTGTAGCAAGGAAATAACATAAATCCAGTTTTCCCAAATCGTTTTTAACTAATTAAATGCAACTTTACATTTAATTTCTGAAATATCCTCTGTTATACATAAAAGATATTTCATAGACAATTCTTAGAAAATTACTGAGTTTATAATATGTGTTTGGGTGTATTTGAATTTTTTGTTGTCACTCTACAAATGAATTCAATGGAAAGTAATAAATATAAAATTGTTAATGTTTTAATTTAAACTTTTCATTAAAAAAAAGTGTTATGCTGTCAGCGTTGATAGAGGAAGCTAAAAGATGGAGAAAAAAAAACTCATTGCACTTGTCAAATTGTGAAAAATTCTAACAAATAGATGATTTCTTAAACACACCAGAATGAGATATCTATATCCTTTTTATTCAGACTGTTTTGACAAATGATTTTATTTTATATTTCAGCAAAAATGTCAGAAACATATCCTCCTACATCAAATGAAAGGCACACTTCCTAAGGTCAGTATAGAGTTGTTTGATTGGTGGTTTGAAAATAAGAAAAAGTAGGTTCTGATTTTATTTTACCTGTTAAACATATTTAATATACAAGAAATACTTCACCTGCATTGTCCATGGTTGACCTTCAGAATTTGACAACTAAACTTGCTTACAGTAAATAGAAAATGGGGTCAGGGTCAAACATTAACAGTAGTCTTTAAAGTTTACCGAACTTTTTTGTGTTTGTCATTCTGTCATATTTTGCGGTTGTGACCCAGGGAATTTAACAGCTCATGTGAGATTTGTTGATAACCTGTCCTGGTCATCGAATAAGCAAGGAGTTCATTATTTGAACGGTCATAAGACTTTTGAGGTCCAAATAGCAAAATTTCTCTCTGAAATACATTAAAACTTGAATTCAATTTGAACTTTATCTAATGTCCCGAGATTGTTCAAATTTATTAAATCAATAGTTTGTCACTACTTTGATGTGTAGGTCACTTATCTGCTAATTATCTCTTTAGCACGTAAAGTTGTCAAACTTCTAAGGAAATAATCAGGAGTCATAAAAATCACTGTAGGCAAAAAATGAATAATCAAAGACAAGTGCATCAGTAAATATGTTTCTAAACAATATTAATATCAAAATCCTTGAACGATCGTCATTGAAAGTCCTTTTATTGCATATTTTGTTGACAAAGATAATAAAAAAATTATTCTTTTTCAGAAAAAAAGTAGAAAAGGTGTAAAAAAGAAAACCTGTGCTGCAACAGTAACTGGAATTGATCCTAAATTAACTAAATGTGAATCAACTGAAGATCATATTTGTTTATCAGAATCAGAGAGTGTTCATGAGGAAAAACAGAACCAGAAACAGGCTGATCATGTGACAGGAAGTGTGCAATATTTTACAGAATCTCATCTCTGTATTTCTGAGGCTGGTGTACATGAAAAACTTTTACCAGGTAGAAAGTCTGTGAATTTAAAAATCATTAAAAACAATGAAGGACTTCTACTCAATGAAAGAGGTTTCAATATGGATATTTTGAATAAACATAAGGAAGATGAACTAATTGATAAAGTTGTTGAAATTAACAATGAAAATAAAAACTGTACCAAACAGGTAGATGCAAATGCTGATAAAATTTATAATATTCCAGTAATAGCTAGTATTGATCATGCAGAATTGTTTGGAAATTCACAGATGAATTCTGGATTATGTATAGGGGACAATTGTTCCAATAACACAGATAATTCACATTATGATTTATATCACAGAAGTGTTTGTTTATGAATTATTCTTAATGAATAAAATTCAAGCTTATCTGTTTTACTGATATATTTAAAACAAACTTGCGATAAAATTCAGACCTAAATAAAAGCAAAGCACGACAATAATGCTTTAAACTAATCAATATCCCGTTGACCTAATAAGCAAACTTTGTAGTAATGTCTTTTTATGCTCCAATGACAATAGAAGAGGGGCATTATGTTTTCTGGTCTGTGGGTGCATTATTCCAGTATAAGGTTAAGTTTTGGTTAAAAAGTTGTTTGTGGTCACATCAACATGTAACTTAGTAGATATGTAGGACTCACAGGTGCCATTGTCTTTAATGAAGTGTGATGATCCTTTTGTTGATGTGCGATGGTCTATATGACACTGGAATATTAGTTTAAAATCTACAAATGTGCGATTATTATGAGAAGTAGATTTTTTCATTAGTTAGTATATAAATTTGCATTCATCATTGTCTATAAAACATACTGCAGATATCTACTGATCTATTGATCTTGATGTTTCGCAAAGAGAGACTTGTGACATGAATGTAGTGTTTGAGATGGTGATCTGTGTTGGGACTATAATATCTAGCAGTTATAAATGGATCTGTTTCATAACTCTACCAAATAATATTTTCTCCATTAGCAGTAAAAATCATCTACGAGTAATTATTTTATTTCTTGTTCTCATTCAAAGCAATCGAATAGATTTGTTGTTTATTTTGTTTCATTCTGACTTATCAAGTAGTAATTCAGTGGTTCCCAAGGTTTTCTGATATTTACTGGAGATTTGGTTCAGTAATGATTAAGGTATTACTGGACCTGCTCATATATTACTGGACCAAAAAAAAATAAAAAAATAAAACAACTTTGGCTTATAATTTTATTCCCGGCTAAATTCAAAAATCATGCTTTTGTTTTTTTTGTTTTTTCCTCTTCAGTATCTGGTATTCTTTTTAGACTTTTTCCGGGTATAGGCCCCGCGACAAATTTTAAACCTAACATTGTATACAATATTGTTAACAAAATATTGTAATCTATGACTCATCATTTTGTTTTCATCGATTAATGTTAAATCGGCGCTTGTTTAATTTATAAAGTAAAATAAAGCGTCACGAAGATCCTGATGATAATCCGGGTTATTACCAATAACAAGCAGTGACAAAGGAGATTGCAAGCACAATTTCGCTAGGAATTTTTATTTTTTTACTGTGAGGTCTAAAAGATTGGAAAGCGGCTGCTGACAGATGTAGTTTTAAAATTATTTTATTCATTGAATTTATATCGGACACATGGTCCGAGATGAAACAGAAAATTACTGGACCAGACTCAAAATTACCGGACATTTGCCAATGTCAGACGGACCTTCGGAATCACTGCTTATTAAGTATTTGCATTTCAAACAACTATCACAATTTTCAGTTATTATAATTAGTACTGGTTTTAAAGGATAATATACTATGTAGAGTTTAAAGTGGTTAATTTCTAAACGATTGTATGACTGTTTGCTTATTTTTGTCTAAGCCTATTACCATGTAAACTACAGTGTTACAGGCAATGACTGTTTCAAAGTAAACGAGTTATACTTTCACTGATTTACTAAAAATATTAAAGCTAATTCTGACAAACAAATTGACCTATAAATCCACATCTGAACACAGAAACATTGAAAATATAGGTTATGTAATCCATAGCACTTCAGCGTGCCAATCGGAGAACCATTCAGTTCAGAGGCATTGAATTATTTAATATATTTGCAAAACTAGGGTTTTGACCCAGATTTTGCAGTACACTGAACATGGAAATGTGATCGTGGGAGTTGTAAATGGTGTTCTATGGACACCTATTCTTGTTTCAGGATATTACCATTTACAAGGCAATATAATAAGAGTTTTTTAACACAATTAAACTTTTTTTCATACTTTCACTAAAGAAGAAGTGGACCAATCTGAATAAATTTAACTTAAAAAAACTATGGGTTGGTGTTAATAAAAAAAATGTTTTATAAAATTGTGTTTCTTTTTCGTGTCAAATTGACCATGCTGTCAATTTTGTCAATTTGGGATTTTCTCTTTCTTTAAGAACAAAAAGCATATTATTTCAACTTCTTTGTTATAAATGATTGAAAAAATACATGTCTAAGAAATTTGAAAAGAAAAAATTGATATGGGATGTACTTATTTTTGATAAAATCATTTCTATGTACCCCTCACCCATTTTCTCAACATTTTGGCTGATGCCACTGACCAGATTAGTTATAAAATTGGAAAATTTTACTCAAAAACTACTAGCTGTAAGTACTCATTTGTTTCACAGAGTTTAGTTTGATTTTGATATTTTTTATATTCATTAATATTTTCCACTTGAATCACATGTTTTGGAAATAATTCCTAGACGAGATTTCAACATCAGAAGAATACATCCTTAAATCTGCAAATTTTGAGACAGATTGGCAATTAATGTGTACGAATGTTTATTTGAATAAAGAAAAATAAGTGATTTATTGAATAACTAGACTGTTTTAAACAAATACAAAATATTTATTTTCGTTTGTTCAATTTTTCAACCTTAATCATTTTAAGGGGAGATAACTTAAATAGTAAAATTTGTATAAAGGAATGTTAAAGAGATTTTCATTTTTTACATGTAGCCATATTTTCTTGTTAGTTTCATAAAGCATATTATAAAACCTATCTTCTCATATTTTATTTCAAAATTCTATTTCATAGATTTCTTTTTATTCACAAAAAGTGTTTTTGTAGCTTAAAAAAAGCACGGTGACCCATACTTTTTATCATATTTTTTTTGAAAGTCAATTAGCAGCTTTCAACATTGATTTTCAAGATTTAAAATGAATCCACTAACAAAATCATTGTTCAGTGCTTTTTATACAAAAGCCATTAATCTTTATAAGGGACTTCATCTATAATGTACGCAGCTCTTGATAGTTCGCATGCAGCAAACACTCCGATAGACCAGGACTTGCATCAAACAACATTAACAGTACACATTTTGTGCATTCCTACAACTAATGTCCCTTCAGTGATGCTTGATGCTAAGATATTTGAAAGTCTGAAACCTAATACAAATGTTGAAGCGCCAATAAAACCAAAAAGAACCAAAAGAAAAGCCAAACCACAACAAGGAATCTGAGCTCTGCAATAGGGAGATACATAAATTAACTTAAATTATTTCGAAATTTAATATCAGCAAATTTAATTCAAACAATATTTTTATGCCAATACCAAACACTCCAATAGACCAGGACATTGTTTTTGTGTTAAACTACTATATCTTTTTTTTATTCAGAGTTCAAAAATTAAAAAGAATTAAAATTTAATTAATCATAAGCAGTCAAAAACGCCCAAGAGGTAAAACTTCTGTCTATCCCTCTGCAGCTGCTTATTTGAAATGTGGATTTGTTTTTGTAACGATACATTTAATATTCAAGGTTAGCCAATAAATCTAAACACTCAGTCTCTAAGATATAGTTCTCAATACTTAATATACCAAGTTAGCCAATAAATCTAAACACTCAGTCCAGTGCATTCATTAATACCCGGTACCCGGTACTTTTACCCGCCTACGGAAGCGTCTGGTACCGGCAGAAAAAATAAAAATACAAAAAAAAAATGTGTAAAATTCTTTTGAAGATCGTTCAAATCTAATTTCTTTCATTCCTTGACAATCTCCGTTCTACGCCGTTCATGTGTATGTTTATAGGTGTCTTCGTCGAGGTCCGCGTTAAAGTATAGATCTATCTTCTGCCAATTTAGGCACACCTCCAAAGTAGGAGAAGTGATAATTACAAACCATGTGTCTGTATCTGTATCGTAAGAGCGCTTTAAAATGCGACGATTTAGCAGTATATTTTCAAGCGGCAAATTGTTGATGAATTTAAACAACAACAGCAATATTATGTCTAATAAAAGGAAAGCAGCTTGTATCACAGATTATTTTATGAATAAAAGGTTTAATAAAGGTGAACATTCTATGAAATTCAGAAAAATCGTTAATCGTATCAAATCAGTTCGTTTCCCGTTGGACGTTGTCACTGATCTCCGTTTTCACGATATGTGTTCTATGTTGTGATTGAATTTTTTAGTGTAAGACATCGTGAAACATTTTACAATCTGAACTAACATAACTGTTACGTTTACAAAATATAACATCTGACGAGATTTAAGACTTCTAAAATTAAAAAAAAAGACAGCTAAGAAGAAGTGATTTTTTTTTTTTTTACTTACTATAGTCAAGAATCCTATGATTAATTTGCCCCCCCCCACACCCCCCATTTCACAATCACCCCTTTTTATGAATATTAAAGTTAAGTGAAAGTTGAATACATGTTGTTTTTTTCGGACAAGAACAACCATCACAACACTTTGTTTGTTGTTTTGCATGAGAGCATGTTTATTGTTTATTTTGTTTAATTGTTTGCATGACACTGTTAAATTACTTACACAAACAATTGACACAGTTATGATTATAACAAAGCAATAAAAAAAAGTTACAAGTTTTATTATCAATTTTTTTTAATAATATACTATGTAACTTATGAAATTTCATTCACAAAATTGAACAAATGCAAAACATTTAATAAAAGTATAAAAACAAACAAAACATTTAAACAACATTTCACATGAAACCCCTGCGTTATAGGTCATACCATGGAAGTATTATATTGACAATATAATACTTCCATGGTCATACATATTTTATAACTGATTACAAAATAATTATAAGCAACGTATTTTCAGATGATTACTCTAGCATGTCTAGAAAAAAAACAATTCAATGTTAACTTACCCAAAATTGAAGCAAATATTACAGACTTTACCCTATTTTTTTAAGTAAAAAATTAAGGCTGAAATCCCTAAAATCCATGAGCTTCCGGGGGGCTTTGCCTCCCTGGTCCCCCTACCAGGGCTAGCCCTGGACCCACTGGGGGCCTTAAGCGGCCCCCAGACCCCTTGCCGTTTAAGTTTGGTTCCCCCTATAATCTCAAAGGTACCTCCAGTCTAAAAAAATAATGAAACCCCTGTCAGTCTCAAAGATATAGTTCTCATTACTTAATATTCCAGGTTCGCCAATAAATCTAAACACTCAGTCTCAAAGATATAGTTCTCATTACTTAATATTCCAGGTTAGCCAATAAATCTAAACACTCAGTCTCAAAGATATAGTTCTCATTACTTAATATTCCAGGTTCGCCAATAAATATAAACACTCAGTCTCAAAGATATAGTTCTCATTAATAAATCTAAACACTCAGTCTCAAAGATATAGTTCTCATTACTTAATATTCCAGGTTAGCCAATAAATCTAAACACTCAGTCTCAAAGATATAGTTCTCATTACTTAATATTCCAGGTTAGCCAATAAATATAAACACTCAGTCTCAAAGATATAGTTCTCATTAATAAATCTAAACTCTCAGTCTCAAAGATATAGTTCTCATTACTTAATATTCCAAGCTAAGGTAGCCAATAAATCTAAACACTCAGTTTCAAAGATATAGTTCTCAATACTTAATATTCCAAGTTAGCCAATAAATATAAACACTCAGTCTCAAAGTTATAGTACTCAATACTTCTCGTGTCTATGTAAATAAAATGGGCACAAATGAACTAAAACATTGGGTTATATTTAAAGCAGTTTTAATTGACAAGTATGAATGTCATAAGTTTTGTGAATTTGTCTGCTAGTTCATGAGTTCGGTCTTTTTATTTAGTAAGAGTATAAAAACAACATTAAATTGCAATTTAAAAAAAAATGTTATACGAATTTAATGACGATCTGACGTTGACACGCATTTTAAGCATGAAGTATCTACTGAAAAAAATGCTTATTACTCTCAAGAATTGCCGAAATGCAACTATATGCAATTGTGCTATTTCAAGGTTATTTTGGCCATCCGTGACATGAAAACTGAAAAGATTGACATTATGCACACAATTCTTCCAATTTTTGTCGCCAGTGATTTCAACCACTTCAATATATGTGTCAAACTCACAAGTTCACCACATACACATCTTGATACAAATGTTCTTACATTCTTAAGTATTTCAAAGATAATTTGTCAAAAATTTATAAAAAATCTGAATTTGAATATTATTACGAAGTTTAAACTATTTTTAAAAACATATCTGTGCAATAAACGTGCTATTTAGGGAAAATTGTTATAGTTAAAGGCAATTTTGAATGAATATTGCAAATGTTATATGCTGTTATAACTTGCACTTCGGACCTCCGATGTATGTCCAATGTACGATTTTTTTAACGATATTGTTAACATTGTAATGTCGACTATGTCATATTAAAACATATAGAAATTCACCAGAGCAATTATCCTTGATACTTACCCATACCTACATCGTAATCCATCAAATCACCAATTTCAAATCCATATAGAATTTTCTTAAAAATTTATATGATGCTGATACATGTACATAAATTTCTGTTTGAATAATGTTAAATAGAAATAGGGTCACCGACTACGTTTTTATGGTACAAATGTTGACCTATTTTGGAAGAATTCATCTAGTAATATTTCAGAAAATAAAACTGAGAGATAGCCTAAATGCATTATTTCTTCGATTTTCAGTTATAATTCAACGAGACAAAATTGTATGAAAAATTTTACCAACATATGTGACATAGCCTATTTACTATAACTTGACCTGAATCCATAACAATTGTAACAATACCTTGTCAACATCGTGTTTATATTGTATACAGAGTATACAACCTTGTGTTTTCATCGTTCACATCGTCAACATCGTGTTTATATTGTAAACAGAGTATGCACCCTTGTGTTTACATCGTTCACATCGTCAACAATAGCGTGTCAACATCGTGTTTATATTGTTTACAGCGTATACACCTTTGTGTTTACATCGTTCACATCGTCAACATCGTGTTTATATTGTAAACAGAGTATGCACCCTTGTGTTTAGATCGTTCACATTGTCAACAATATCGTGTCAACATCGTGTTTATATTGTATACAGAGTCTACACTCTTGAAACACGAGATATACATATACATTGTAGACATCTCGATGTCGACGATGCAAATAATTATACATGACAGTTTATATACAATGTTAATGATATAAACACGATATCATGAGTATAATGTTGACATCGATTAATTTATTCTGTATATATTTACAAATTGGGAACAACTTATCAATTTGTGAGTTACTGTACTGCTACTGACAGTTTTGTTGTTCTCGAAGACTTAGACGTGTAGTTTCCGCCATCACCAATTGTAAAGTTTTTCGATTCGGCCATCAAGGCGAGACATACTTCTGTTTTAACAGTTTTTTGTAATCACGTGTAGTTTAACGTCATCTACAAACTAATCTTGATTACCTTCCTATTTCTGTTGCCACGATTTGAACTTGCACTAGTCCGGTAAATGTCTTGCTTCTGTTTCGCTCGACACGTCAAAGTTATACATGGGCAATCTTGTCAAAACTCAATGTAATTATTGGGCAATCGGTTTATCTAAACTAAGAAAATGGCAGCTAGTTTACTCAAACTCCTTTTTGTATCTTGATTTATTCCGATTTTCTTATCAGGAGTAGTGCATATATGCATAAAGAAAATGTTGGACAAACGTCTATAGGCAATAACCATCCGACAAAAATAACCAAAGGACATCTAGAGGTCAACATACAGTCTTTAACAATAGACAGTTGTCTGTACAATTATGACAGCTCTAAATCGTCCAGATTCTAAAAATGTGTCACTAAATTTAAGAGAAGCAATTATAGATCTGCCATTAATCTAATTCTCCAAATAGCGAAAAACAGTAAGATATGACATACGACAACTTCTTACGATGTTCCTGACTGGTAAAGACATATACAAACGCGGCGGTGTTAAACTTGTATAAAGGGCTCAAGCCTCCCTTTTTATACGCCCGTCAAATTTTTGACGAGACGTATTATAGTATACAAATGTCCGGCGTCCGTCTGTCTGTCTGTCCGTCCGTCTGTCTGTCCGTCTGTCTGTCTGTCCGGCGTAAACATGTCGCACCGTAACTTGAGAATGACTTATCCAAATTTCATGAAACTTAACATAGTTGTTTCTTATGATGGTCAAACGATCTGTATACTTTTTGGTGATAATAAGATTAAAAATTTTGAGTTACGGGACTTAGTAACTAAAACAGGTGTGTGTTTTTTTTTCACATGTCGCGCCGTATCTCAAAAACAATTTATGATTATTGCTTAAAACTTTACACACTTCTTAGTTATATTAATCTTAAGATCTGTATACTTTTTGGTGATGATTCAAAATTTTGTTTTAGAGATATTGAGTATTTTGTTAAAAAAGGGGGAGGGGTTTTTCACATGTCGCGCCGTATCTCAAAGACAGTTTATGACTATTGCTTAAAACTTTACACACTTCTTAGTTATATTAATCTTAAGATCTGTATACTTTTTGGTTTTGATTCAAAATTTTATTTTAGAGATATTGAGTTTTTTGTAAAAAGAAAGGGGGGTTTTCGCATGTCACGCCGTATGTCAGAAACTATTTATGCTTATTGCATAAAAATTCACACACAAGACGACGGGCGTATCATGCGCTCATGGCGCAGCTGTTTATTTTATCCTCGATCAGTAGCTAACAAAATGAAAAAATTAAAACCAAAGCAGTAAAGGCACTTGGTATGATCGGTAAATAAGCAAATACAAAATACAGTTATTTTAATCTTTTAAATTAATTCTGAAAGGCGGAAACGTTCATTAAGAAATGCATGTGCTGCCCTGTTGACAACCGAAAAAAAAACCCATCTTGCTCAAGACAGACTGACAATTAATAATCTGTCCCACTAAATGCAGGAAATAGTGTACAAAAGTGAAAATATAGACGGTCAATTGACCAAAGAGATTTCTTTGCAATTAAGCTATTATGACGCCACAGACGTTAAATCTCGCGTAGCAACGAAAAAGACTCACAACGTTATAAATAACGTTGTTTCTGTTAGGTAGATTTTGGGGCAATCGGTTTATCTAAATTCAACAACATGGCGAATACTAGCAGTGATGAGGCAAATCAAATGATGCCAATTTTGGAAGAGGAAAGTGTAACAGATGTGCAACATGATGTAGAAGAAGAGAAAATCAACACAAATCAAGAAAATGAAGGGCATAAGGATGAACAAGATACCGTAGATGAAAACAAGCCTAACGGTACCGTAGATGAAGAGGCTACAATAGAAGAAAGGGAAGTTGAGGAAAAAGAAGACCAGGATCCAGATACGGACTTAGAAATTGAAGAAGAAAAGAAAAAAGAAGACCAGGATCCAGATACGGACCTAGAAATTGAAGAAGAAAAGTCAGAGTTTGATTCCAATATGCGAGGAGTTTATTTGTGTGCATGCAAACATCTGGGTGTTGTACCGTGTTCTTTTTTCTTAAGGCATTTGAATGATAAAGAATTGAAATTGAGGCATCATGGTCTAGGTAAACTTGGTGCAAAAGCAATAGCCTTGCCTATGCAGAGCAATACATCAACCCTCATCCTAGATCTTCATGATAATTGGTTGGAGGCTGAAGGTGGTGTAGCAATTGCTTCGATGTTATTGGAGAATTGTTACATTTCCGATGTTGACTTGTCCGATAATCGTCTGGGAAGCAGAGGTATAGGATCTGTCTGCAACATGCTAATGCAAAACACTGTTATTCAAAATATAAACTTGTCCGGAAATGACATTTCAGATCATGATGCTAAAAGTATGGCGGACGCTATAAACGAAAATAACCGTATCAGACATTTAAACCTGAGTCACAACGAATTTTCTGAAAAAGCCGGAAGTATCATCGGACCAGCCGTTTCCGAAAACGAGACAATTGACAATTTGAATTTAAGTTGGAATCATTTTAGACGCACCAGTGCAGTAAAGCTATGTGAGGGAATTTCGGAAAACATGGGCCTTCGGAAAGTTAATTTATCAATGAATGGCTTTGATGATGATGTTGCGTTTGCTATTGCTGACATTATTAAGAAGCACCATGCTCTTTTAATTTTGGACGTTAGTTATAACAGAATAGCAAATGCTGGGGCAATGGTGATCGGAAAGGCTTTAGAGGTTAATGATGTGTTACAAACATTTAAAATAGGTCATAACAAATTTGGTGTTGAGGGAGCAAAGGCTATATTACAAGGAATTAGCTCTGCTAATTCGATCGTTGGAGAACTTGACATAAGTGGTGTTGAAGTTGACAAAGAATTCTTGATAATGATGAAAGAACTGGATAAAATACGACCCGTCAAAGTTATACATGGGCCAATTTTGTCAAAGTTTATTATAAAAAAGAGGATGAGATCAGAGGACGACGCTCTGTATTTTGATGTTCCGAAGGAAACTGTCAACCCTTCAAACATTTTAGATCTGGTATGTAATTACTGTATGAAAAATACAATAGATGTTCACGAGTTCCTAGAAGGAAAGTGTGACGAGAAAAAGAAAGTAGAAATTCCTGTGTTTTTATCCTGCTTGAAATCAGCTGGACTTTTACTAACCGAAGATCAGAATAAACTTCTCAATATATTGCTTGAAGAATGTGTTGACGAAAACTTGATTGATGTGAGCATTTTCTTGGAGTAAGAATTAAATTCACGTATTGAAAATATGAGGACTTTGTTATTTTGTATACTCTACATTTTTTTGCATACTTACATCCCGCTTTAATCAACGGGAAACGATCTGAAACCCTTCCTTCCTTTCAAGCAAATTTTGTCAGAATACATTTAGGAGTTTTGTTAGTTCTTTGGAATTGTATTTAAAATGCAATGACATATTATATTTTAAAACTTGATTTATGTGTAGTTTACAGATTCTGTAGTTTGTGAGAAACGCAAAAACTGATATATAATTTTTGTATAACTTGTTTTGCTGATTAAATTTTCTATCTACTTCAGTTTCGGACTGAAATGTGTTATCATCGTCATTGAAGCGCAATAACTCCTATCTTAAGGAGTAGACTGGCGATTAACGGCATTTTATTTTTTGTATATATATATATATATACAAGTCTAAATTGAAAACAACGTTCAAACCTATGATTGCGTTGGATAAAAACCGCAATTTTTATACGTGTGCATGCAAAACAAATTTCTTGTTAGAGGGGTCTAAATACAGCACAAACAACATTTTCCAAAAGACCAAAAAAAGTGAAAAAGTATATTTTAACAAACCGCATTTGACTAACAGGTCGAACAACAAATGTTCTTAAACCCTGTTGACTGCCATTGGCGATTGCCAAATAAACGGATCACCGATGTAATAAATGGATCTTAATTATAAATTTAATACTAAACAGAAAACAATAAACTTGCGGAAAGGATGGTATACCGCAAACAAAAGATGCAAAGGTTTTTGTACACCATATCCGGATTTCGACAATTAATGTCTCTTCAGTGTCGTTAGGAATCGAAACGGTATTTGGAAAGCCATACAATTTACCTCAATTTAGGATAGACTCTTGAATTTTGAGGAGTCAAAATAGGATGAACGGATCATATAAACCCGAAGGCAAATATAATACAAGCCCAAACGAAAAAATATAAACAAGTCTAAATTGAAAACAACGTTCGAACCTATGATTGCGTTGGATAAAAACCGCAATTTTTATACGTGTGCATGCAAAACAAATTTCTTGTTAGATGGGTCTAAATACAGCACAAACAACATTTTCCAAAAGACCAAAAAGGTGAAAAAGTATATTTTAACAAACCGCATTTGACTAACAGGTCGAACAACAAATGTTCTTAAACCCTGTTGACTGCCATTGGCGATTGCCAAATAAACGGATCACCGATGTAATAAATGGATCTTAATTATAAATTTAATACTAAACAGAAAACAATAAACTTGCGGAAAGGATGGTATACCGCAAACAAAAGGTGCAAAGGTTTTTGTACACCATATCCAGATTTCGACAATTAATGTCTCTTCAGTGATGTTAGGGATCGAAACGGTATTTGGAAAGCCATACAATTTACCTCAATTTAGGATAGACTCTTGAATTTTGAGGAGTCAAAATAGGATGAACGGATCATATAAACCCGAAGGCAAATATAATACAAGCCCAAACGAAAAAATATAAACAAGTCTAAATTGAAAACAACGTTCAAACCTATGATTGCGTTGGATAAAAACCGCAATTTTTATACGTGTGCATGCAAAACAAATTTCTTGGTAGAGGGGTCTAAATACAGCACAAACAACATTTTCCAAATGACCAAAAAAGTGAAAAAGTATATTTTAACAAAACGCATTTGACTAGCAGGTCGAACAACTGATGTTCTTAAACCTTGCTGACTGCCATTGGCGATTGCCAAATAAACGGATCACCAGATGTAACAAAATGGATCTTATAATAATTTATTACCAAACAGAAAACAATAAACTTGCGGAAAAGATGGTATACCGCAAACATGAGGTGCAAAAATTTGTACATCATATCCGGATTTCGACAATTAATGTCTCTTAAGTGATATATATATTTATCATAATTTATATTTAGTACAAAATACAGCAATTTTGTATATCTAATAAAGGTTCTTTTTTCCCGTCTGTATCACCTACCCTGTATCGCATACCCCGTATCGCATAGCTAAACCCGTATCGCATACCCCGTACCGCATAGCTAAATCCGTATCGCATACCTGGCGTGACGTCATAAATCAAATGACGTCAACGTTTGACCTATGACGTCCAGTTGCTGTATTTCCTGGCATAGGAAAAAAGTGAGTTCCCACTCAAGAAATGTCATATCATTTCAACTAAAATCGATATTTTCCCAGTAACTTTATAAACGATTTTTATAAAATAGATACAATAAGTTTTTTAGTGGGAACTCACTTTTGTCCAATGACTGTGTATATAGGAATCCCCTGTTTGTCTGTTAATAATCTTTGAATAGATGATACTTGGTAACATTGTTGTCCATATTTATGTATACATGCAAATGAGTTCAGATTGTAGTATAATGATTAAACTTAACAACAAATATTGGGAAGGTGGGTTGTATTCTACAGGAGGGAACAGTTGACACTATTGTTAGTGAATGCTTTTAAATATATGGTCTTAAAGTATATTATTTGCCAGTTCATAGCTCTATATTGAGCATGTAATAAGGTTGTAGGGGACATTACGATGTGGATATTAAGCAAATAAGGAAGTCTATAAAAAAACTAAGTCAGCTGGAAAAATACAGGAAAATCCTTATGTTCTTTTGTTTGTTATATTTTCGGACGATTTAAAAAAACGTATATCACATTAATCTGATTCTATTTAAATATATGATAAACAGAATAATACATGACAAAATCCGTATCGCATGCTGTATCACCACGAGAAACCAATATCTGTCCCGAGGGCCGAAGGTCCCGAGGACTGATATTGGTTTCTCGTGGTGATACAGCATGCGATACGGATTTTGCCATGTATTATTCTATATATATATATCCTGTTTTGCTGCTTATACTTTTTATTTATTACAGGTTTCGCCGAAACGCTTTAAGCTGGGTGAATATCGTCAATTAAGGGCAATAACTCCTATAACTTTCCATGATAGCAGTAAAATAAGCAAAATATTCGTAAAATACGCAACATTTTAGAGTAGGAGCAAAGACCGGTCGGCTGGTAGTCAAAATAATATGTCCGGGTATGTTGACATGTCTTACAGGGGACTGTTACCTTTTGAACTAGCACGTTGAAAATCCGTCTCAGCGAGTCCGTCTAGTACAAACCAGGCTTCATATTCATATCCCATTGATATATTCTCGTCCTATTCATGTAATATTTTGCCACCGGTGTTAAATACCAATACCACGTACAATCATCATTTAACTTTTTTTTAAATACGTTTAGACGACCAATCGTTTTGTATGTATTTGATCGACTTTAAGCGCTTGCTACCGTTGGAATGATGGTGGCCAAGTTTGGTTCCAATTAGGCCAATAGTTTTAGAGGAAAAAATGTTTTATAAAAGTGAAAGGACGACAAAAGATGAATGCAAATTGATGGCAATAGCTCACTTTGGAACTAAAATGATTTTAAGACCAAGATTAACTTCTATTTGAAAAAATCTTCATTGGGGTATTTAGTTAAAAAATATGTCCCATGATCCCGCCGACAAGGCTAAAACTAGAAAATAGGGGTAAGATTAAAGTTTTTGTCTTGAAAACTGCTTTATATAGAGAAAATCTGACAGGGGCAGACATGTTTAGAATAATGAGATCTATCTACTGTTCATTCAAGTCAGAACTGTCAGACCACTTCTTATAGGAGTTGTTGCCCTAGAATGACGAATTTTACATTTTTTTTCTTCATTTTTTGCCTATTATCTTGAAAAGTATAATAGATAAATAGAAATATTAAAATGCAAAATGATCAGCCAAACAAGTTCTACAAATAAGAAATATGGCTAAAATCGTTAGTTGCCTCCTTATTGGAGTTATTGCCCTCAATCTAATTAAATATAGAACTCGGATTTCAGAAACAAGATCTACAAATTGGTCAACATGGCTGAAATTGTCTCTTTAGAGGAGTCATTGCCATTTGAAGACGATTTTTCTCCAATTTTTTGGTGTTACAACTTATTATTTAAAACTATAATATATAGAAAGAAACTTAAAAAAAAAACATCAGATAAGATCTGCAAACAAGTCAATATTGCCGAAATCGTTGGTTAACTTTTAATACAAGTTATTGCTCTTAAATGACGATTTTTTTACCAATTTTTTCCTATCATCTTGAAAACTATAATAGATTATATAAAAGTAAAACAGCAAATAATAATAGTAGGACAAGATATACAAATATGTCAGAATTGCCGAATATGTCAGTCGACTCACAGTGACTTCTTGCTTGAGTTAAATTGTTGCCATAGATGACGATTTTTGCCTCTTTTTTTCTTTTTTCTTTTTGGGCACACATTTTAGACAATAGAGAGAAACTTTAAACTGTAAAAATTATCAGCAAGCCACGATTAACAAAAAAAGAGATTTTAGTCATGAACTATATTATAGTCTACAATGTTGGAGAGAGTGGCCATATGGCTCTTTAGAACCTTTATGTATAGATCTAATCCCTGTCCCTTTTAACCTCAATCAGTAAATTACCAAACCTAACATGAAAGAACAAACAATAATATTGGCGCAATTGATACATCTCAAAAATAACAATTGGTGCAAAAGGACTGCTGCAATAAATCGGTACAGGGAAAGCACCTAATTCGTTAATAATTACATAAGGATAACGAAAACACGATTAAAAAAAAACTATCATGAACAATACCGTATCACTGAAGACGTATTGTTATTAGAAATAAGCTGAAAATTAATCTGCTGACATGGAATAATTATGTCCTACATCCTTATATCGGTATCTCGGTGTACTTCACAACTTAAATTTCATTCACCGACGTCGTAAGCGGTACTGGAAGACACGATTTAGTGCATAGCCCAGTACAAACTTGTTCAGAATTCCAAAGCAGAAAAACGAACGGAACATTGTATCTCGGATGGTTAATATAAAAAAGAAGATGTGGTATGATTGCCCATGAGACAACTCTCCACAAGAGACCAAATGACACAGAAATTAACAACTATAGGTCACCGTACGGCCTTCAACAATGAGCAAAGCCCATACCGCACAGTCAGCTATAAAAGGCCCCGAAATGACAATGAAGTTTGTCTCATTGGAAATCATACCACATCTTCCTATTTTATATTGTAATCTTACTTCCAACAAAAAAGTTTAATTAGTCGTAAACTTGTTCACTTTATAAATAATACCGCACCGTAAAAAGTTGTGTGTCATATACAGCTTATTATTTATTCCAACATCCTAATGTATACTTGGATTTATTTTCTTCTTCTAATGTACTCCCTTAAGTTGGTATGTTATTCCTCACGACAAAATTATAAAAAAGGTCATTTACTAGCAAGAAAAACAATATCTGTATTCAATTAAAGTAAAACAGAAATACCAGACATAAAAAAAAATGCAATGACGTTGCGCAAGCCTGTTGGCACGAATTCCATTTTGCTATAGATTATCATAAAAACCAATGCGTTAACTAGTCAGCTCGTTAAATATAGTGATTTTTGGTTGAATTGAGTTTAATATGCTTGAAAATAACGAAAAATAAGATTCGAAATTCAAAATATCAAAAATGATAACACTAAAATCTCCGTTTTTACCCAAAACGTCATGTCCAACTTTTCATTTTGTGTACCATGTCTCCAGTCATCGTAAAACTTGACAAGAATATTGCTTTTTATAGTTATTTCCATGGTTAAACAAAATCAACATCACTGAAACTGTAAACCGGAAAATGTCATGTTTGAAAACGATCCGAAAAATGTCCAAGTATATGCAATGTAAGCATATATATATCGGGTTGGTGAATTTATATCGTAAAATTGGACAAGCTAGGAGAGGAAAAAATTATAGTATAAAAAGTACATTAACTTTATTCTTGGTTCATGATATTTTCTTGCCGGAAACATGAGTATATAGTCACTACCGCAATGACTTCAAAAGGTAAAGCTATCTAGTCACAACGGAAAAAAACGTTACTTTTTTTTTTACAATTGAGGTTTTGGCCGGCTGTATATCACATAAGCCTGGTTAGATCAAAGAAAATAAAAATTGGTGATAAAAGTACTTAAGTTCTTTCTTTCTTAAACTAAATAGTTAATAAAGTTTCTCGTTAGGAAACCAGATTTATGTTTAGGGGGAAATGGTCAATTCAATATAGGATTTATAATAAAATAAAAATCTGTGTAAATTTGGAAACTAATGCATGCATTTATTAATGAGAAATTCTGGCAAAATTCATTAGAAAAATATATGCGACCACTTACAATTAAATCATTCAAATAGGGAACGTCGATCAACACTCTATCGATCACTAGTAACAACATCGTGCGCAACGTCAATGGTCTGTCAAAATCTCTTTACAAGATGATTTTAATCGTATTTGTCCGGAAGATTTCAAATATGAGTTATACTGTTTATATTTTGCATAGATGGTACTTATCTGGTTTTAAGTTAGGTTGTCACGCTTTTTTTTAAGTACTCCAAGTCACTGCAAACAAAGCAAAATTGAAAAATCATTTATTTTGGCAATGACTCACTAGCTTTACTTTCATCCCAGTGTGTTCGATCGCCAGGAGTTACATACAAAATAAATCTTATTTCTCCGCTACTTATGAGATAAACACTTTTAAATTTATACATTTCGTGCGTCCGAAGCGCTTTTCTGGATTTACCTTTGTCATGAACGCTCAAATTTAAACATTTGAAGAGGCCTCTCCGGTCGAGAGGTTGAAGCAGGTATCTACTGCATCACTAGCTCGTCAACACTGAGGTTGTGAGTTCAAATCAAATCTAGGATTGCAAGTTTTTCTGTCGAGGGTCGTTGGTTCTCTCTGGCTTCCTTCACTAATAAAAACTGGCCACCACGAAATAGCCAATAGTACTGAAAGTGGCGTTAAACACCAAATAATCAAACAATATAAACATTTGAAAGCTAGGAATGCGTAAATACGATGCCATGTGTATGTCAGAGAGTATGCAGTCCATATTCTAGTTGAAGACCATCCAGAAATTAAATCAAAAATGTGTTTTACACTACTTTCTCTGTGCGAATTCAGTATAGTTTAGTTAAACCATATTTTATTGTTCGAAAACTAAACAAACGGATAAGACACAAGTTTTACAATTCAGTATTTGTTTTCCATAAGAATATTATTTACCTAATGGACACAAATCAATATACAAACGAAAGATATCATTCTTTTGCAAAGATTTTCACTAAAATACTCTAGGAGATAAAGTTCAAATTTCCCAATTGTTCAGAGTAATTGAGAATTACATATTTTAAGACTATTTTACTTCCACAATATGCAACGTCAAGCACCAACAAGAAACACTCAAGAATAGTTTGTATCTGTATATATTTTTTTAAGATTCCAGGCTTGAAAGCAGATATTGGTAAAGATTAAATTTTGGTGATGACTCTTCGTTTTCGTTTTCTGTGTCGTAGTTTCTTCTGTAGTTTGACTGAAAGTTCCTACGCACGGGTGATCTAACATACCTACTACACTCATCAAAACAAACTAGTCTGTCCAATTTACATTCCAGGGCACACCGTTTAAATTCCATTCTAGTTCGTGAGTAAATACGGCATGGCCACTCACAGGTTAAAGTCAGATTGATGCATTCACGTTTACACTCGTGCCATACTGTAAGATAACTATTACTGGACCATCTTGCTGACACTACCATCAAATTTAAAAAAAGAGGTAAAACACAATATATTGTCTTCTGAAATAAAATATATTAGAAAATATAATATCATTGTCCCAAAAGTTAAATTTAAATTATGGTTTTTTTTTTGTTGTAAAATTATTTCGTTGTAAGTACACGTTGCTATTTTCTTTTGTTTCAATTGTTTTCCGTTTCCTTAAAAAAACATAAAACCGATTAAATTTGTCTAGATTTTTCCAGCTTTTGTGATTTCTATACTATACATCTTTTCAATAAGAAATACCCAGGACGAAGACATATATATTTATCTCACATGAAATACACAGTAGAAATTCTACATTCTTTCAAAGCTAACCATATCCAAAACATATACAGGACAAAATAGCAATAAATATTTCAGTTATAACTTACCATTATGCTATCGCACAAAGAAAGTAAACAAAATTAAAAAAACAATTATGTTTTCATAGAAGATTAATTTAACAGCAAATAAACAAGTCAACAAAGTCATTAATTACACATGATAATTGATATTAATGTCAAAAGCTATATCACATCTGCAAATTCTTTTCTATAAAACTGTCAAATATATAATTATATATAAGTGATAAGTATTCGTGGTTTGAACTAGAGCAATGCTTTGTTTTAACTACCGATGTGAACAGGAAACGACTTATCATACCAACAAATGTAAGGTGGGAAACGTGTATATGAACTAGCCTCAATACATGTGGTACAAATGAACTCATGTCATGGATGTACCATTAGCGGTGAGGAATCGAGTGACAAAAATATTCTCCCTTACGAACTCTGACAAATGGAACTCTTCAACGTGTAGCAACTTTTCCGCAATGATGCCATTGATTAAAAGAAAGTATATAATAATAATAAAAACAAATTAAAATCAAAACCAAGTTATCAGTCTAGTGTAAAAACAAAGTTATCAGAATGTAAGACCCAAGTTAACAGAGTGTTAAAACAAAATTAACAGAGCGTAAAACAAAGTTATCAGAGTGTAAGACCCAAGTTAACAGGGTGTTAAAACAAAGTTATAATTAAGAGTGTAAAAACAAAGTTATCAGAGTGTAAAACCCTAGTTATCAGAGTGTTAAAACCAAGTTATCAGAGTGTAAAAACCAAGTTAACAGAGTGTGAAAAGTGTTCCATTCACGTGGTTCCAGTTTGAATCTCCGGGCAGGATTATGATAGATGACTAGAAGGACACGTTTTAGTTTTCTTCTATCAAGTTAAGTTAGAAGAAGATGAGATAAATATAGGTGTAGTATGAGGGTTAGAGGTTATGACTGAACTGCGGAATAAATACCGAATTTACCATATATTTATCATGTTCAACCAGATAATTTGATTTTTTTTTTTTTCTTTTCTTTATATTAATTTGTATTGCAAACTGGCTTGACGCACTATAGTGTCTTATAATTTTGTAGTTGTAATTCTGTATATAAAGTTTTCTCTGGTCCATGTACAACATCATTTCTTTCTGAATTGTTTATGGCGTTGCTTTATGAAACCTACTCTGAAATACTGCCTCCTGTATTACTAGTGGAAAGCGGCAATGCATGATTTAAGTTACGGGCATCTCAGGATTGAAGACGTGATAATAGATGAGTTTAAATTTTATTCGAATTTACTGACATAATATTTTATTGTTTTTATTGTTAAATCAATTTACAACTTTTTCGGGCTTGTGGTGATTGAGAGCTTGACACATTGCAAAGGCAAATGTATACTTTTGAAGTCTGTTTGTTGGCCTCTTTTTTTTTTTATATATGAGGGTGTGGATGGGGTATACAGAAAAGAGAATAATGGGCAAAATGGGCAGAATAAAGGGAAAAAAAATAGGCAAAAAAAACCCAATAAATGATAGAGAATAATGGGGATGTGCTAAAATATGAAGAACAAAATTTATAATGAAAAGAGAAAAATGGTCTAAAAAATTAAGAAATACAGAAATGAAGAACCCCCAACCAGACCCTCAGATATGTTTAGGTTGTTTTTTGTCGTTTTGGTTGCAGTTTCCTTTTGTGTATGGTATATAATACCCCCACATCTCCCTATATCCTTATCGTTATCATTATTTATAATGACTAACCTCGAGAATGAATAATATACATTTCTTCTTTTGTCATTTTTAAACGCCCATGCATTTTTGTCAATGACTTAAACATAATATATATACCACTTAATATTAATTTACGTGTAAAACGTATTTTCTAATTGTTTATGAAAAAAGCAGAAACAAAGAAAAGTTCTAGTTGTAAATTTGAGCACGAACACTCAAGCACTCATATAATTAATTTAATAATATTTTAATATTTTATTGTAGTAAACCATTTAATAGAATTAGACATAAGTTATTGCAACATGCATATATAATACACATATATTATATCAGTAAAACATAAGAAAATGCTTTGGAAAAGGGAAACCCCAAAAATGATTGAGAACAAAGACAAAACTGGCACAATATGGTGAAGATTCTAAGAAATGTCAATAGATTTCTTATTATGCGTTCATGAGGAGAACGAGATATAAAGGTGATTCATGAGGAGAACGAGATATAAATGTGATTCATGAGGAGAACGAGGTATAAATGTGATTCTGATAAAAAAAATATATAGCAGATATGGTTAAGCTTGTGAGAAAGTTTCGATAAAGTGTAATAAGGGGGTTAATGAGGATCTGGGGGTACAAAAGGGGTATTACCAAATGAAGCAATGACAAAGTACATGCTTTGGTAAGGGAAAACCTGGAAATCAAAATAGGATGTTCACATTAGAATTATATGGTTAAGATTGAGAGAAAGTTTCAATTAATTGTATATATGTTACTTGTTCACTTTACGTAAAATGGATAAGACACAGTAACACATACTTATGAAGTCTTCTACATAATACAATACTAAACTAGTAATCATGTGTTTGGATGCTAGCATAAAAGCACAGGCATTTATCTCTGAAAAAAATCATATATACCTTAATATAACTACATGGGTCCCTTGTATCATTCAAGACATAAAGGTTCTACCAGTATCTTTAGAACTAATATACATTCGTAAATACATTTGAAACAGATTATCTCTAAAGAAAAAGAAATTGTCTAAAAAGTATTAAACCTATTTTAGAAACGTGGATGGTACTTGGGGCATTTCAAATCAAACTCTTTATAAGCTCGATAGTAGACTGACATGATAGGAACGAAATTGTTTAATCTTATTTTTGATACGGGTATTCTGCCGGAGGCCTGGCTTATTGGAAACATAATACCAGTGTTCAAGAACAAAGGATGTCAATTAGAAGCAAAAAATTATAGGCCTATTACTTTATTGTCATGCCTCGGTAAGATTTTTACATCTATTCTTAATGATAGATTGGGGGAATTTGTTGATGAACTAAATATCTTGAACGAAAACCAAGCAGGCTTCCGACAGGGCTACTCTACCAACGATCATATTTTTTCATTATATGCACTCTTCGAGTTGCTATGTGTCAAACGAAAAAAATTACATTGTGTATTCGTTGACTTTGAAAAAGCCTTCGACTTTGTTCAAAGAAACTCACTTCTGTATAAGCTTGTTTTAAATAAGATAACTGGTAAATTTCTTAGAATTGTAGAAAATTTGTATAAAGATGTTAAATCAAGAGTTGTACATAATAATGAAGCATCTGACATGTTTGTAAGTGATATTGGAGTCCGCCAAGGAGAAAATCTTTCTCCTTTATTATTTTCTTTATATTTAAATGATCTTCATGGATTTTTAGAAAATAGCGATTTGAAAGGTATACATTCAATTACTTCTGATATAGAAGATGAACTGGATATTTATTTTAAGATATTTGTCTTATTGTATGCCGACGATTCGATTTTACTCGCTGAGACAAGCACAGATCTGCAATTACTTTTAAATAGTTTTTCTCAATATTGTGAAAAGTGGAAACTTAAAATTAATGTTAACAAGACAAAGGTAATGATATTTTCAAAAGGTAGACCACAGAATAATTTGAAGTTTTATATTAATAACGAAGAGATAGAAATTGTTAAGAAGTATAAATACCTTGGTGTTATATTCTCTAGAAATGCTTCTTTTTTTGCAACTAGAAAATATCTTAAAGATCAAGCTACTAGAGCTATGTATTGTGTTATTAAGAAGTGTAGATCTAACCATCTATCTATAGAATGCCAGCTCGATACGTTTGATAAAGCTGTTTTACCTATACTTTTATATGGGGCCGAAATCTGGGGATACGAAAATCTTGACATTTTGGAAAGGGTACATTTGAGTTTTTGTAAACATGTTTTACGGTTAAAAAGATCGACTCCAAATTTTATGGTTTACGGGGAATTGGGAAGATATCCTATTTCTTTATACGTTAAATTACGGATGATAAAATTTTGGTGTAACCTTCTTGATAACACACTTGATAACAAGATTTCGTCAATGTTATATAAGTTGATATATATTAATTTTAATAAGTATGGAATTGAAAACAAATGGTTGTTATGTATCAAAAGTATTTTTGATAATTGTGGAATGTCAAACATATGGCAAAATCAAGATTGTATTTCAAAAAAATGGATTGTATTAAGCGTTGAACAAAAGTTAAAAGATCAGTTTAGACAAGAATGGCTAGCAAATGTAAATCAATCATCAAAAGGTCTATGTTATAAATTATTCAAAACAGAACTTAAATTTGAAAATTATATTTCAATTTTATCGTTAAATAATGCACTGAAACTATGTAAATTTAGATGTGGCAATCACCGTTTGCCAGTGGAGACAGGGAGGTGGCAAAATGTTCAAAGACCCGAGAGACTATGCCACCTTTGTGAATCTACTGACATCGGCGATGAATTCCATTATGTAATGTCTTGTCCTTTTTTCAAAAAAGAACGATATAAATATTTACCACGCTATTGTTGTACAAATGTTAATATTCTTAAATTTAAAAATGTATTCACTACAGTCAATATTGTCTTACTAGAAAAATTGTGTAGATTTATAAACTATATATCAGTGAAAGTCTGTCCTCCTGGTTAAATTACATTTATTTATGTATATTTCACACATGCAAAATATGTTGTATTTTGTTTATATTTTCATCTCTGTAACTATGTCATTTAGTTAATGAGAATAAAGATCTATCTAAGATCTAACAAAGTACACGACGGAGGTTATCTATAAAAAGGGAAAACATACATGCAGTTTTTCTTGTTCTATAAAATGTTGAAAAGAGGCTCATTTGTCTTTGCAGAATTTAGTTTTTAATCGAGTAATTAACATAAATACTATACACGTTAGACCGAGAATATTCTGAAATTTCCAAAAGTAATTTGGTGCTGGGACCGTAGAATGTTTTATATACACAACTGCGCATGAATAGCTGGTCACTGAATGATCATCTCATTTTACGTATACATGTACATGTATAAATATGGTATACATGTACATGTGGCCAGCTAGACACCGTATACATCTCTTCATCTCTTGTAAGTTTTCTAACAAATATATTTACAGTATAGGGGAAATTGGCAAAATTATCTTTAGCATCGCTCAGCGAGATTTTCACCATTCTTGGCATTTATCCCCCCTTTTTCCCTCGAACCTTGGTTCCACTCCCGCCGCAACGTTATGTGCCCATGGTAAACGTATATATATATATATACTGAATGTTTGTAGTGTTTCTGTGTTTTACAGTGAGTTTGTCTGGCAATTTATAACAGTAAAACAAGGCTGAGATTTCTACTATTTCAAACTATAATGATATTCCTCTGCAGCTGTGTTTTTGTTCAATGTACAGTTTTAGCTTCCTTGACATCTAACACAGAATTTCGCTCAAATTGGTTCAAAGGACCGTCTTGAACTTGTATTGAGGTGAACATTTTATTTTATTGAGACATATGTATGTGAGTTTGAGATGAATAACAGCCGAATAATAGCGCATGTTCTTCAGTAGGTTCTTGGTTTTCTCCTGTGCTTGTAGCCTGTGATTTTGTTTTAGGAATTGATAGACTATATTCTTGTCTTTTCGGATACTTACTATATGGAATGGAATTTTTTGATGATATTTTCTATCATAGAAAATGACATGTAAATATTTCCAAGCAAAAACCTTTAGTTGTTTTATAGTGGGATGTTTTAATTAAATTGTCAGAGACAACTTCTATAAAGGTAACACCTGTTTGAAATACAATTAAAATGAAAAATGTCTATGTAAAACATCAGGTAAGAGTAATTAAGCTTAAAGGTTCAAACTGTGCAATATGTTATAAAGGTTGTGCATGTCGTTCAAATAAAATATGCATATTGTTAAGAGCTACTACAATGTACAACGCGAGAAATTAAATAAAACACGTATTAAATGTATATACGTAGGTGGGTGGAATTAATTCAGAATCAGAACGTATATACATGTACATGTATGTAGCCATCACAAGTTTTTAAATTCATATATTAAATAAATTAAAAATAATGTTTAAAATTTCATGAACATTTTGCTCTCGTGTACTGTAATCATGGTTATGTTTTCATCCATGCTTTCTATATATTCAAAAAATTTTGTATGACATGCAGTCTATGTCTTTGCTAGTGCAGTCAATTATAAGCTGAAGGAGTTTGCCATCATTTATAATGTTCTCATACATAGATTTGTCCCGCATTGTTTGATCTTATAGCAGTATGATTTTGATCTGATTTGTTCCAGTTCCGCACAATATAGGATAAAATGTTCCAGGTCTTCGCTTCTCTGTCCACACAATGGATTTTTTTTTTATCAAACTTGGCTCCCTTTGCTTGAAACAGATACGTTATAGACTATTCTTGCTTTTATTTATCCTGCCTTAACATCAATTGAGTTGGTTTTTTCACACTTTTCCAAGTATTCTGGGCTTGTTTAAGGCAGGTGGTGTTGTATCTTTTCGGATGATGTTTCCATTGTTTCTTGGTGGCATTTTTTTTTTCAGTAACCATTACGAAGAGAAATACTGTAAAAGAAAACCTAACCAACCGACCATTTTTACCAGTTACGTTTCGTCGTTACATCATCATGGAATCCCTACCAGTATGTATTCCCAATAGTTTATTTAAAGTTAGAAAATAATGTCGGAGTACGCCAATTCTATATTTCTCTAATATTCCATAAGTTTTTGGGGCTGGGACATAATATATTGAAATAGTCCCAGCTTGGGGACAGGACAATTTTGTTTGCCCTCCCCCTTTTCCAAAATCTGTTTTTTGTTTGTTTGTTTGTTTGTTTCGTTTAATTTTAATTATTCTCGTATTTTTTTCTGTGTAATACTTACACATATTTACCAGAAACAATATTTGTTTACGATTTACACACTGTATCAATTAACCGTCAGTGACCGTCGCTGTCCAGTCTAGTAAACTAGAAATAGGCATTGATAGCAAATCGTAAAGAAATGTTGTTTCTAGTATATGTGTGTAATACATAAACACAAAAATGATTGAAATTTGAAGAAAACAAAAAAATATCGGATTTTGGGGGGAAAGGGGAGGGGGGGGCAAAAAATTCTCCTCACGGCTCCAAGGAATTACATGATTGATAATCTATGTAAATCCTTGCTCTATCAAAATATCAATCATGCAAACTCAAAACCAGTGGTGATACATGTTACACTTCATTTAGAATGTTCCGAATGAAAACCATGTATGGATTGAGCAGAGTTTCCGGAAATATCTCATACACTTTCCAGTGACGGATTGATTTTAGAAAGTTCATTTCCGTAAACAAAAGTAAGTTTTTTTTTCATCTGGTTTATTTGTTTATTCACTTTCGTTTGGTGCGTTTCAGCAGGCAATTTGATACTCCGTGTCTTAAAGGTTTTCACACTGAATATCCCTAAAAAGATTTAATTGTTATGTAACATTGAAATAATGGTATCCTGTATCCAGGTGACAGACTGAAACTGAAACTAAAACATCCTTTCAGATTTTTATTACGATGCAGTCCGGTAAATCCGCACACTTTGATCGTATATATTTCTGCTAAATTTTTTTCAAATTGTATCATATTTAATATGAATCGATTCACTGGCAAATCTATTTTGAGTAGTTAATCTCATTTCCCCAAAAATATCTGAAATATTTTTTTAAAATCAACAAAACAAGTGGGGTTCGTGGTCTAGTGGATAGGACAGATGGCTCTAGTGCTGAAGGTCCTGGGTTTGATTCTGACTCAGGGCGCTGGAAAATGGCTACTTTGAGCTGGAGATCAATCTTCTGATATCTCTCCAGTTTGTCTGTTTCCGCCGAGTGGCCCGGTGGTTCTTTCCGAGTACTTTGGCTTTTACCACCATAATAACAGACTTCCCGGTGTCCTAGCACTCTCTTTGTGTTGGGGTGGGGATTGTCCTTGTAAAAATTGTCGTAAATACGTTAGTGGCACATCTCCATTAATTCCGATAGTAATGCTTCATTTAAGTCCAATTTGAAATATTAAATCATTTTTTTTTTTATGTTCGTCAACAAAAAAATGTATACATTTTCGACGATAAATCCTATGTGTGATTCAAAGTCCTGAGCAATTTTCTTATTTGGCCGCCCTCAGAAGACCTACAATCACAAAAGGGATTATTCATCTCCTAGAATACGATATAAGGCATAAGTTTTGCTCCAAATTATGCTTATCTTATTTTGTGCTTTCCAACATTTTGAGCACAATTCTGCTAAAGGTAGTTTAGGCCACCGTACCAGTTTAAGTTTTACCATAGTTGTTTCAGCCACATCATTTATAAATGTTCATATATATATGCATTAAGTATTTTGACAGGAAATAAGTTAAAAAAGGAAAATCTTTAACAAAAATGAAATCTGTACATATCAGAAAGTGTGTCATATTACATTATCATGTTATCGTCCTGAATATGCATATCAATTTGCTGCTGAACGTTATGCAGCCATTCATCATCATCATGTCTGTTTGTAGAAATAATTACATTTCCCTCTCTTTTTAACAAAAAAACCCATGATCATGATGATTTAAACGTTTTTACATACAAAGTATGGCCAAAACAACTACGGCTGAAGCAGTACAATGTCGTGTGGAAATTGCACATACATGTACAATTTTTTTTTACCACCAAGCAAGACAGTCAGTACATAATCGTACATATAATAAGCTTTTGAATGATATTTTGATAAAATACTATTTAAGGTGGATGCATTAAAGTCATTAACTTAAAGTTCTTTTGAAAAATGTCACTCTTCTATTAATGTCCCCAATTCCTCATAGAACATCAATTCATTGATACCAGTACTTTAAATTTGTGTAAAACATGTACATGTACATACTAATTACATTTTTTTACTTCAGATATGGAGCTTGAATCTAGTATAAATCTGCAGATGTGACAACTACAATAAATATGTCTCCTGGAGTTTCATTTTTCTGTGTAATCATACTCTGTTATTTTGTGTCAGTTGTCCAAGGTAAGATAATTTTGAGTCAATTGTCCAAGGTAATATCATTTTGTGTCAATTGTCCAAGGTAAGATCATTTTGTGTCAGTTTTCCAAGGTAAGATAATTTTGTGTCAGTTGTCCAAGGTAAGATCATTTTGTGTCAACTGTCCAAGGTAAGATCATTTTCCTTATTTTAACTCAGCTGGTCAAACGAACAAAGGGCCAGTATGTCAACTTTTGGTGTCTGCCTATCAAGTATAGTATCAACTGTCTTCCATAGATCATTAACTATTTTTAAATCTTCACTTTAGGTACACAGTTAGGAGTTTGGTTTCGCATTTTGGCCCCGGTGGATTTTTCAAATATGAAAGTTATTGTGCAATAAAATTCATTTTTAGACAGCTGAGTACTTATTTAGCCTTCAAAGATGGTTTATAAGAACATAAAGATTATTTTTTACATGTTTTATGGGCTATTTTCTGTTTGACTCTCCGTATTTTCATAGCTAGACCGGCCATAGGTCCAGAAATTAATTTAGTGTTTACAAACACTTTTTTTCTACACGAAGTTTTTGACGCAATTTTACAAAAAAATGAGATGAAAGACATATGATTTTTATTGGATTTCTTGTAAATAGTTTCAGGAAAGGTACTACTCCAAGCAATTGAAATTCTACTTCTGGCCAAATTTTGGGGAAATATATGACATCTTTTCCCCCCTATTTGCAATATTTTATAACAAATGAATGCAGATTGTTGCCATGGATACACCAAAAAGAAATTATATTTTACCATTTTAACTACTGGATATAAAATCTATGGAAGATTCTGATTACATACATATGCACATATATGACACAAACAGTAAGCTTTATTTGCAAGAAAGCAATGAAAAGGGGATGGTAAAATTTATGATGGTAAATTTTAATATTTTTTCCTAACTGTTTATTGCTACCTTAATCTCCAAGCAAATTGAGGCCCAGCTGTTGGGGCCAAACTGGCATGCATCATCCTTAGGTACCCTCTATTGTAACTAAAAGTGGAAATTGGACAAAAAAAACATGAAGACCAATTTCTTAGCTAAACCGTGGGTCAGATAATATAAAAGAATATCAATATTTCTTAATAGTCTTGTCTGAAACCTCTTGGCCAAATAAAACCTTCTCTTCTTTCTTGTATAAAGGTATGTCCAATATTACTGTCATTAACTCAACATGGCTGCTATTCTTAATATTTGAACTTGGTGATAAAATCAACAACAAAACCAATTTTACAATTCAGCAAGGGACTAATTTCTATAAAACTTTGAGGACATGATTCATTTGTGACCCCAACTATTTTCAAACATGGCAAGTAAAAAATATTTGACAAAGTTCAAAAGGTTAATTATGTGAACGATAAATTGCTGCAGATATGACAGAACTTTCTCAATTTTTGTTGATGAACCCACCAGTCTTCATACGTTACTTTTCAAATAGTTATTCTGAAAAATCATGTGATGGGCAAATTGCTACCGAACGTTTGTTGAAAGATATATTCATGATCTTCTTTAAGATTAAGTTTATAACTACAAATGTACCTTCAAACATTGCTGCCACCATTTCTATATAAGAAGTATAATAAAAATATGTGATAAGTCATGTGAAGGTCAATTGCTATTTAAATATTATAATAAGGTACATTCACAATTTGTTGTTGTTAACCTCATCTGCCTTCAACTATATATATTACTAAAAATAGCATGTTAGTCCTCACCACAATTCAGTCAAGCTAAGTAGGTATTAAGAAGGCGTTAATTAATATTTACAAAAAAAAAAAAAAATATAATTTGAAAATCATGCAAAAGATCAGTTGCTAGCAAACTTTGGTTTAATAAAACATTGTTTATCCATCTAATAGAGTTTGGTTGATGTTCCTATCTTGTTCACATGTTCTTGTCCTGATATGTATGTTATATTTATCATCTGTCCTTATTTTACAGGTGAAATAGTTCTGTTTCGTCATGTCCTTATTTTACAGGTGTAATATGTCTGTTTAATCATCTGTCCTTATATTACAGGTGTAATATGTCTGTTTTATCATCTGTCCTTAATGTACAGGTGTAATATGTCTGTTTTATCATCTGTATTTATTTTGCAGGTGTAATATGTCTGTTTTATCATCTGTCCTTATTTTGCAGGTGTAATATGTCTGTTTTATCATCTTTCCTTATTTGACAGGTGAAATATGTCCGTTTTATCATCTTTCCTTAATGTACAGGTGTAATATGCCTGTTATAACGTCTGTCCTTATTTTACAGGTGTAATATGTCTGTTTTATCATCTTTCCTTATATTACAGGTGTAATATGTCTGTTTTATTATCTGTCTTTAATGTACCGATGTAATATGTCTGTTTCATCATCTGTCCTAATTTGCATGTGTAATATGTCTTTTTCATCATCTGTCCTAATTTGCAGGTGTAATATGTCTGTTTTATCATCTGTCCTTATTTTACAGGTGAAATATATCTGTTTTATCATCTGTCCTTATTTCACAGGTAAAATATGTCTGTTTTATCATCTGTCCTTATTTCACAGGTGTAAACTGTCTGTTTCATCATCTGTCCTAATTTGCAGGTGAAATATGTCTGTTTCGTCATCTGTCCTAATTTGCAGGTGTAATATGTCTGTTTTATCATCTGCCCTTAATGTACAGGTGTAATATGTCTGTTATATCATCTGTCCTTATTTTACAGGTACAATATGTCTGTTTTGTCATCTGCCCTTATTTTACAGGTGTACTATGTCTGTGTATGTATATATCATCTGTCCTTAAAGTATATGTGTAGTATGTCCGTGTCATCATCTGTTCTTATTTTACAGGTGTAATATGTCTGTTTTATCATCTGAAATCCGATTGTGATTACAGACTGGATGGATTTGCAATGTCCAGAATCCAGGCCACAATCAATGAATGTAATGATCCAGTTGATATTACATTAAGAATAACAGTAAGTTTACTACGGTTCAGTGCCTTTTCATGAATGAGACTTGAGTTAAAACATTGTTTATAATAACAGTAGTATGTTTGTCATGACTTTTATTGGTGAAGACACATATGATGAATATGAACAATACATAATATACAGACTTCGGCTTTATGGCCAGGTCTGTCTTTTTAGAATTAAGACCAAAGAAGCACTTACATGTTTTTGGGTTTTTTTCATAATCAAATTTTAGAATAAACAGTTAGTGTTAGATGCAGTCCATCAAAAAATTGTAAAATAGTAATTTTTGTATCATTGTTTACATTTGTATCACTGATCTAGGAGAGCTACAGTTAAATCATTGTTTAATTGTTATGTTTTTGTCAAACGGATCTAGGAGAACTTCAGTTAAATCTGTGTTAGGAGGGGATTAAGATTGCTGCCGAGCTGAAAACACTGTGAAAAGTCAGCTCCCAGTTTTTTGCAGTTTTATGTGTTTTATATGAATTGTTGCATGATAAAAAGTGGATAGACTGATAGATAACAATTTGCTGAATCATTGGATGCCAACTTATGAGAAAAATTTGGTGGAACTTTTGTGATATTTACAGAAAACCATTTTTTGGATTTAAGTGTTCACCTATTTATTGATTATATTTACTTGATCACAAAGGATTTAATACAACATGCCTGGAGGCAATAGCCTTACAAGTAACAGATCTGTGAATAAAAGTGGAAAATGTGGAAACACTGTCCAGACTTTACTAGCTGCCAAAGTAGATAAAGTTGACAAAGAAAAAACAGAAAAACCTAATAAACAACCAAAAAGAACTCACTCTGAAGTGTCAAATGAATCAAATACAAGTGTTGATCTGACTGGTATAATTAGTATACAAAGGGACTTAGATGAAATTAAACAAAACCTTGAGGGTGGATTAAAAAAGATAGACCTTGAAAATGCAACAAAAGATCTTGTTAAGTCAAGTGATCTGGAAGTCATTGTAACATCTATTGTGAAGAATTTATTTAAAGAATTTACTTCATCATTAGAGACAAAAATTGATGAAAAAGTATCAGAAGTTATAGGGGAAATGCAAGAGAAAATAGATGCATTATCAATTGAAAATGAGAACTTGAGGGAGAAAGCTGAGGTAGCTATGAAAAGCCTATCTGCAACAAAGAAAGAATTACACCAAAATGAAAGACTGACAAGAGAAGCGATTACCAGCAGCAACTATAATGAACAATATTCTCGCAAAAACAACATAAGAGTTATAAACTTTCCATGGCGAGAGCGACAAGATCTGCGTGCAGACTTTATAAGTAAAGTGAAAAGGGACATGAATGTAGAACTTGAGGAAAGAGATGTTGTCGCCATCCATAGAATTCCATCTGACAAATTAGGACCAAAGCCTCTAATTGTGAGATTATTTAGTAGCGATGTTAAACGAAGAGTGATGCGAGAAAAGAAGAATTTACAAGACCATGTAAGATTTTATGATGACATTTCCAAAAGAAACATTGAATTGATGAAAAGACTAAATGAGACTGAATGGTTCAGCGACGTATGGTACTTCAACTGTGGTGTATATGGAAGGATATCTGATGGTCTACAGCTGAAGTTCAATATTTTTGATGACATTTTTCTTAGATTGAGACAAAGGAAATAAGTAGTTAACTTAGTATATGACTTTCATTGTTACATGTACATTATGTCTTGATGAATTTTATTTTTTTTTTTTTAAAGTGTTTTTCTTATTTTCATGGGACAAATCTTAATACTATAAAAGTTGTCTCCACTTTGTAAAATAGTTGACTATGTCATAACTGATAAATCATATACAGGATATATTAAATTGAAAGAACAATTATACTGCAAAAAACTATTGTTCTGACATTAATTTAATAAAAAATGTCTGCCATCTTGATGCTAAATTTTTGTTTTTATCTCTATCTTTTTCTTTCCAGTCCTTTATTCTTTTTATTAATTATTGCATTTCTGCAATATCATTCCATTACATTTTGTTTTGGTTTAGTTTATGGTGAGTTTCCTACTTATCATTTTTTATGCTTCTATATGTTGGTGAAATGTTTTTCTTTAGTATTTTTTATACATATGGAGAATAATCAGATATTACTATTACAATTTTTTACGGTCATGTTATGTGCTAGTGTATTTATCGACATCATATCATGTGTGCCCTGAAGTTATTAACTGTTAATTGCCAAGGTTTGGGAGATAAAGTTAAAAGAAGAGATGTTTTTAACTATTTAAGAACAAAGAATTATAATATTTACTGTTTACAAGATACTCATTTCTTATGTGAAAATGAAAATAATATAAGAGCTATGTGGGGATATGATAGTTTTTTTTCATCATATAGTTCAAATTCAAGAGGTGTAGCAGTTATGTTTAATAACAACTTTGAGTTTAAGGTCCTAAAAGAAAAAAAAGATGTTGGTGGCAATTATTTAGTATTAGACTTAGTTGTTGATACTTTACATTTTACACTTGTAACTATTTATGGACCAAATATAGATAATCCAATTTTTTATGATCAAACTATGTCAATTATAGATGATTTTGGTAATGATAGCTATATGATATGTGGTGATTTTAATCTTGTTCTCAACCCTGATATAGATTATTTTAACTATTTACATGTAAATAACCCAAATGCTCGGGGAAAAGTTTTAGAAATCATTGAGGAAAGATGTCTCATTGACCCTTTCCGAGAACTTTACCCAGATTTGAAACGTTTCACATGGAGAACAAGAACCCCCTTTAAACAAGCAAGGCTAGATTTTTTTCTTTTGTCTGAAAATTTACTATGCTGTTTGAATAATTGTAATATTGAGCCTAGCTATCGCTCTGATCATTCTATGGTTATATTAAATCTAGAATTTAATCCATTTGATCGAGGTAGAGGATTGTGGAAATTTAATAATTCATTATTGTATGATCCAGAATATATAAAGATTGTTAAGGAAAAAATAGTAGAAGTTAAAAAACAATATGTTACACCTGTTTATGATATAGATAGAATTGAAGACATAAATAATGAAGATCTCCATTTTAATATTAACAGTCACTTATTTCTTGAGACAATGTTGATGGAAATTAGAGGCAAAACTATATCTTATTCAAGTTATAAGAAAAAAGTAAAAGAAAAACAAGAGAAAGATATTAGAAATGAAATCCTAATTTTGGAAGAAAAGGTAGATGAAGGTTCAATAAAGATTTTGGAAAATAAAAAATATGAATTAGAAAATATAAGAAAAGAAAAAATTAAAGGGAAAATAATTCGATCAAGAATACAATGGGTAGAAGAGGGTGAAAAACCTACTAGCTATTTTTGTGGGCTAGAATCAAAAAATTTTACAAATAAGATAATACCAAAAGTAGAAAAAGAAAATGGAGATGTAATTTCAAAACAAAAAGATATTTTGAAAGAAGTGAAATCTTTTTATGAAAATTTATATAAGAATAAAGATCAGTCAAAGGGAGATAAATTCAGTAAACTCGAAGAAGGATTGAAAGATATAAAGTTTAAAAAATTAACTGATGATGAGAAAAATAATCTTGAAGGTAAAATAACAATTGAAGAAGCTGGTTTGATATTGAAAAATATGAAAAATAATAAAACACCAGGATCTGATGGTTTCTCCACAGAGTTCTTTAAATTTTTTTGGAAAGATTTAAAAATTTTTGTTGTAGACTCCTTGAACTACAGTACTGAGATTGGTGAACTATCTGTTACGCAAAAACAAGGAACCATTACATGCCTGCCGAAAGGAAATAAACCTAGACATTTCTTAAAAAATTGGCGACCTATATCTTTATTAAATACAGTTTATAAAATTGGCTCTGGAGTTATGCAAAACGCTTTAAAACAGTTTTAGATAAACTGATAGATTTCGATCAAACTGGATTTATTAGTGGGAGATATATTGGAGAAAATCTTCGTTTAATTTATGATATTATGCAATTTACTGAGGAAAAAGACATTCCAGGACTTTTATTGCTCATAGATTTCGAAAAGGCATTTGATTCAATTTCTTGGGAATTTTTAACCAGTGTCTTGAAGTTGTTCAATTTTGGAGAATCAATAATTAATTGGGTTAAAGTTTTTTATAACAATATTAAATCAGCTGTTAATCAGGGAGGACATCTATCAGAATTTTTTTCTATAGAACGAGGCTGTAGACAAGGTGATCCCTTGTCGCCTTATATTTTTATTCTCTGTGTTGAAATATTAGCACTAAAAATACGAAATAATGATAAAATAAATGGCATTACAGTTGCTCAAGCTGAGCACAAACTTTCACAATTTGCTGATGACACATCTCTTATTTTAGATGGTAAAGAAGAATCTTTGAATGAAGCATTAAATGAATTAGATTGGTTTGGAAATATATCTGGTTTAAATATTAATTTTTCTAAAACACAAGTTATTTGGATAGGAAATAAAAAGTATAGTAATGAGGTATTATGCCAAAATAGAAACCTTACATGGGGAGAAACATGTTTTAAGTTATTAGGTATAAGCTTTGATGTTAATCTTGATAGAATTGTAAAAATTAATTATGATGAAAAAATTGTACAAATAAAATGTGTAATTAAACAATGGTCAAAACGAAATCTTACTGTTATTGGTAGAATTACTGTTGTAAAGACATTGATATTGCCTATTTTAAATCATTTGTTTATATCCTTACCAAATCCAAGTGATGATATTTTAAAAAATGTTATTGAACTTATGTACAATTTTATATGGAGTTCACCAATTGATAGAATAAAGAGAGATGTTTTACAAAATGATATTGAAGATGGTGGACTCAAAATGATAAATCTTAGTGCATTTATTTTAGCACTGAAGTGTACGTGGATAAGGAGATTATTTAAAACAGACAACAAATGGCAGAATGTTTTTTTGTCAAATGTTCATGTAGAACTTGAAAAATTTTATGGTTGTGGAAGTGTTTATATACAAAAATTACAACAAAATATAAAAAATAAATTTTGGCAAGATGTTCTGAAAGCATGGCAACTTCTCAGAGAAAAAGATGAATATGACAGTTGGGAATGCTTTCTTGCTAGTCCAATCTGGCTTAACAATAACATAAAGGTAGCAAATAAACCTATTTTTTATAAAGATTGGTTTGAAAATGGTATAAGATTTATAAATGATATTGTAAATGAAGATGGGACTTTTTTCTCTCATCAAGAATTAGAAGAAATGTATCAGATAAATGTGAATTTCATGAGATATAATAGTATTATATCTGCTATACATCAAGCATCAAAATCATTTGTGGGAAAAAATCACAAATTAGAACTACCTTTAATTCCATCTGCTATTAAAAGACTTGTTAAAAGTTCAAAAGGATCTAAAGATATGTATATTGTTTTAAATAAAAATAAAAGTGTTCCCACTAGTCAGTTAAGATGGACTGAAATTTTTGGCTTTGATCAAAATCATTGGAAAAAAATTTATAAAATGCCATTTGTTGTCACAAATAATACTAAGTTACAGTGGCTGCAGTATAGATTCAATCATCGAATCTTAGCTACAAACAAATTTCTTCATAAAATTAAGATTTATGATAATCCAAATTGTACATTTTGTAATAGAGAAATTGAAACATTAGAACATTTATTTTGGGATTGTGAACATACACAGATATTATTAGAAAAGATTGAAAATTGGTTTCTGACCAATGGAGTTAGTGTATTTTTTACAAAAGAAGTTTTTTTGTTTGGTAACATTGCAAAAATATCAAAAGGCAATGCAGAAAATACTCTTTTTCTTACCATAAAGCAATATGTTTATAATACCAGATGTTTTAAAAAAAAACTGTCAATAAACTCAGTAAAAGAGAAGATGAAATATGTGTATGCAATTGACAAAAATATTGCTATGAAAAACAAATGTGAACATCAGTTTCACAGAGAATGGAACATTTTTAATAGATTACTTAGTTAAGTACAAAAATGTATACACTTTAAATTTAATATTATACATGTTATACATGAAAATGCTGTATTTACTATGCTAAAATAGAATTCAATGTCTAGATGAATTGTATTGAAAACTCACCACACTATTTTCTCTCACTCTCTTTCTCTCTCTCTCCGGTGTTCAGACTGCTTTACTCTTTATCTTATATTTGTATATTTAAAAAAAAAATTGCTTCCTAATAAAAAGATGTATTGTTAAGATAATATCAATAGATTTATATATTGTTATTATTTGTGTATACACTGTATTATGTTGTAAATTGGAAGTTATAAATAATAAAAATTAAAAATTAAAAAAAAAATCTGTGTTAATGATGTAGTGTCATAATATAGTCCAGAGTCCAAAGTTAATATCCATTGTCTGTGTAAATTTACTAATACTTTGTTCTGTAATATAAGGCGCAAGGAAGACAATTTTAATACCATGAAATTGGCAATTATTTCTTGTTATGTCTGTCTTTTGGAAATATTTTGTTCTTTATGATAAATTGAGCTTAGTTGAAACAAAGATGCAACTATATAAAAAATAAAAAATTTAAGCTACAGACAGGTGGTTTTATTACCAGAAGGATAATATGGAAGATTTTAATAAACTTAAAAGTTTTATATAAAAGTAAAACAACAAAGTACAAATCTTAAAAAATTCTATATCCAACAAAAAAGCATTTTCCTATGCCTTTGTCTTTCTTTAAAAAAATATAAGTATTGCTAACAATTTTAGAATTTATTCATACATTTTTGTATTATTCAAAAATTCAGTCAATATGTGTTCTACAAGGATCACCAGTCCTTCACCTTTCTTTTGATACCTTAATAACCAAAATATATTCTACATAGTTTTATATTTACACCTATGCGTAGGAACTATTTTGTTTTCAATATGTACTACTTTCCAGTATGTTCTTTTGTGATTAAGCCTGATTTAATGGTGTTACATCTTACAAAGTCTATCCAAATTATTTTAGCAAAGAATCCCGCTCAAACCTGTGCTAGGGGCCATCTTAAGTGTGCAGTGAGGTGAGAGTTTTTTTTTGTTTTTTTTTTGCTCCGTGTTGAAGGCATCACTGTGACTTTGAGATGAAAAACAGCAATAAAAGCACTGTTCCTTTGCTTTTTGTGTGTTTTTTGCTGTGCATGTACTGATTTTGTGTCATGGATGGATACCCCATATCCTTCGTTTTTCTATTATGTCCATTAAATACAAGTCATTCATGATTTTAAGATTCACACCTTATTTACAATGGCAAAGCTATTCCTCTTGAGAAATTGAAAATTAGCAAAATATGCTTACTTTCAAATGAGATGATTTTGAAACAGGAAATTATTAAAGTTATATTAATAGAAGAAACTAAAATGCAATTTCATATATCTATCAAATGAAGGCAAATAATATCTTGTTAGAGACTATCCAATATCATCCCTTCTGTTTGTATCTTGTTGGAGACTATCCAATATCATCCCTTCTGTTTGTATCTTATCAGAGACTATCCAATATCATCCCTTCTGTTTGTATCTTGTTAGAGACTATCCAATATCATCCCTTCTGTTTGTATCTTGTTAGAGACTATCCAATATCATCCCTTCTGTTTGTATCTTGTCAGAGACTATCCAATATCATCCCTTCTGTTTGTATCTTGTTAGAGACTATCCAATATCATCCCTTCTGTTTGTATCTTGTTAGAGACTATCCAATATCATCCCTTCCGTTTGTATCTTGTTAGAGACTATCCAATATCATCCCTTCCGTTTGTATCTTGTTAAGAGACTATCCAATATCATCCCTTCTGTTTGTATCTTGTTAGAGACTATCCAATATCATCCCTTCTTTTTGTATCTTGTTAGAGACTATCCAATATCATCCCTTCTGTTTGTTTTGAATGCTTTGGAGAAATATTGGATTATCTCCCTATGAACTGAAATTAAAACTTATTAGCTAAAGAATATTACACTTAAACATTTAGGTTTTAGCTTATGTACTGGTCATCTATTTAAAAATGAGGAGGTATGTTTTATGAATGGTAAAAAAACAGTAACTTGACCATTTTAAATCAATTTAAAAATCAGCAACCTTAACTCTATGTCATATCCTCCATTAAAATGGGATCATCTGTAAACTTTATAGCATTGTCAGTATATGGTTTATCTTGCCATTGGCCTACTAAAATTAATGACTTGATAGGAGTTTCCAAGAGTTCTTACCAATGAAAGAGTTTTGTTTGATGATACAAATTTAAAGTCTGCCAAAATGGAGATTGGAACTTCTTGATTGTAAACAATTTATAATGTTTAGTTATGTTTTTTTTTAATGTTAAATCAGTAGCTATTAATGTTTTATTACATGTTTTAGTGTGAAAAGCCCAAACTTGATTGGAGTAGAACATTTACAGGTGCTATAGACACAGAGGAAGTACCAGGATATTGGCAGAATATTTACCTACAGGTTAAACAACAATATTCTTCCAGTTCTAAGAAATATGGCATTCAGGTAAAAAAAATAAGGTTTTTATAGAGAAAAGGTTTTATATACAAAAAATAGATTAATATTGAGTGATGAAAATGTCAGAATAGTTTATTGTATAACTAAAATAATAAATTTCAAAGATGTTGTTGAGACCATGAGTTCTTCTTAAGGTAGCACAATAGTCTATTTTAGGAAATTTGGGTGTTTTTTTTTTAAATAGCTATAATCTTGTCATTTCTAAAGTTCTTAAGACAAATCAAATATCATATTTAAGGAGGGATTGCCAAAATGAGTTTGTAAAATGCATGTTTCTAGATATTACCTTATTTGGAAGAAGAAAAAATGGTTGCTGGGATTATATGTTTGTGTATGTCATATGACTTTGACCTACATTTGACACTCACTAATCAGGTAAAGTTTTCTGTATTTTCCTTAATACTGTTTTCTTTTCTGTTGTTGATTGTATGAACGATCGCTAAGCTTAGTAAATGTGACAGCAACTCAACATCAAAATAATCAAAAGATATACAAAGAGTAACAGTCTTCAACAAAAGACAGGTGTCTACACAATATATATAATATATATATATATATATATATATCATTCTGAGTATGTTGCTTATATAACATTATAGGTACCAGTTCTATCAGAAAAGTGTATAATATTTACATTACATTACAGGTAACAGTTCTCTCAGAGAAATTCAAAAATGTAGAAATAATGAATTCCACCCTAAAGCTTTATGGAGAAAGCTGTTCTGTCTGTAAGTACTTCATACAGAATAAAAAACAAAGGATAATGCCTATAAAAGGTCTCTTTCATTAAAAATTTCTAAGGGTTCTGCGGAACCCAGTGTCTCGCCTACTTTTGCTGTTAATCGCAGGCTCAACAAAAATGAGGAAAAAAATTAATAAAAATATTCCTCTCTATACTATCTTTTGATTGTATGTAGCTTCTGTCCAAGTTTGGTAAAAATCCAGGATAGTTTATGAATCTAATAAATGTTTTAAAAACTTAAACTGCAGACTGTATGTAATGTTAACTGGAAGAAAAACTAAGTCCATTTATAAGTTAAATACGGAAAAAATGGAACAAAATTTCCTTCTAGATACTGTCTTATGATCATAAACAAGCTTCTTTCCAAGTTTGGTAGAAATCCAGGATAGTTTAAGAAAGTTATTGAAATTTCAAAAACTTTAACCACAGAGTGAATGTAATGTTTCCTGGCAGAAAAACTAAGTCCATTTATAAGTAAAATATGGAAAAAATGGATTTTTTTTTTTACAAAAATTACTTTTGAATATTATCTTATGATCATAAACAAGCTTCTGTCCAAGTTTGGTACAAATCCAGGATAGTTTAAGAAAGTTGTTAAAATTTTAAAAACTTTAACCACAGAGTGAATGTAATGTTAACTGGCAGAAAAACTAAGTCCATTTATAAGTAAAATACGGAAAAAATGGAATTTTTTTTTTACAAAATTTACTTCTGGATACTATCTTATGATCATAAACAAGCTTCTTTCCAAGTTTGGTAGAAATCCAGGATAGTTTAAGAAAGTTATTGAAATTTCAAAAACTTTAACCACAGAGTGAATGTAATGTTTCCTGGCAGAAAAACTAAGTCCATTTATAAGTAAAATATGGAAAACATGGATTTTTTTTTTACAAAAATTACTTTTGAATATTATCTTATGATCATAAACAAGCTTCTGTCCAAGTTTGGTAGAAATCCAGGATAGTTTAAGAAAGTTATTAAAATTTCAAAAACTTTAACCACAGAGTGAATATTTGTGGCCGCTACCGCCGACGGAATGTAGGATCGCTATGTCTCACTTTTTCGACAAAAGTCAAAGGCTCGACAAAAACATCTTTCACATTCTAAATATTGTTCTGTAGAAAGGCATAAGATAATTGAACTCTTCGTCAATTTTCAATTTCAATTTAAAGTTAATACTTAATCAAACAAAATTTGGGTTTGTGTTTCATCTGCTGTGAATGTTCTGAAGCCAGACATAAATGTAACGTTGACCTGGTTGTAAATAACAAACATAAAGCTTTTAATAAAAATTATGGTTATGCAATTTAAAACTTACAAAGTGACTCAGGCATATCAATTTGACAAATACCAATAAACAACTTTATATATTAAAATGCAAGGTACCTTATTCAACAATATACCAAATATCAGTGGTCTACTGAAAACTTCTTCTGCATAAATACCCTTGTAAGGAAACTAAATATTTGAATATTTGAACATTTAAAACATTTCAAATTCACTGAACCATAACTGAGGTTGTTTTAAGATGGTGATGACGGATGGCTGTTTAATGTGTAACGGTAACTTAAATGCATATTCAGGACAGATAATGGAGAATGCCCCTTGGAGTGAAATTTTCTATATGTTTTCTACGCTGTACAAATATGGTTTTTATCCTCCAATTCAACGTCGAGTTTAACATATAGTTATATTACTTTCCTGTCATTGGTATTATTGTTGTGATTATTAGTCCCCTACCGACGAAGTCAAAGGGGTCTTTAGGTTTGCACTCCGTCTGTCAGTCCTGTCCATCCTTCAGTCCGGCAAATCAGTTTTCCACACTTTTTTTCTCATGCTTGAAGATATTGATTTGATAATTGGTATATAGTTTTCTCATGACAAGTTACAGATCAAGTTTGAATTTTGGTCCGATCTAATGATTTTATGCAGAGTTATGGTCCTTGGACTTAAAAAATTCACTCAAATAATCAGTTTTCCTCACTTTTTTTCATCATGCTTGAAGATATTAATTTGATAATTGGTATATAGTTTTATCATGACAAGTTACAGATCAAGTTCGAATTTTGTTCCGGTCTGATGATTTTGTGCAGAGTTATGGTCCTTGGACTTACAAAATTCACTCAAATAATCAATTTTCCACATTTTCATCAGTCATGCTTGAAGATATTGACTTGATATTTGTTATATAGTTTATACCATGACAAGTTATAGATCAAGTAAGCATTTTGTTCCAGTACAATGAATTTTTAACCGGTAGGGGACTATGTTTTGCCAGGCAATACTCACAGAATGCTTGTTGTAATGTCTGTTTATTTTGTTATTCAGTAAACCCGAGAGCCCAGATAGCAGTTGCAATACTAGGAACATTAGCAGGACTTGCTGTCATTGGTATTATTGTTGTGATTATTCTGAAGAAAAGAAGAGAAAGAGCTTTATCTTACCTATCAACACCACCTCTTGTACAAAATGCAGAACAGCCAGAAAATTCATTTCAGGCTAATTCTACACATGGAGTCATATCAGATGAGACAACCTATCAAAACAGACCAGATTTTCAAGACATGGTGACTTATTCTGGTCTCACCAGAAATGATCACCAGAGATTTTGATTCTAATCTTGATGTGTTGTTGTAATCATTACATCATTTAGCAAAATTGTTAAGTGGTTTATCAGGAGTATTCACTTTAAAACATGGCAGTTCAAAATAATTTTGTGATGTTGAAATGTTTAAGTACAGAGCACAGTACTGTAGAATTATATGATATAGTAATAGAAAATATTTTTTTTAACTGGAATCTCATACTTAAAGATGACATTTATGATACAGCAGTACATGTGTATTATAATTTTACATAGGGGGAACTGTTTGAAGGGGAAACAATATTGCATTGTAATTAAATTGTAATGTAGTCACAGTTTTTATTAAAAGATGTTCTGTATTTTTAGGGGGTAAAGTCCCGGTTAACTGGTCTGTTAAAGGGGGAGCTGCCATTTTGAATTTCTTAACTTATTGGTTTTTGATTTCTTCAATTAGAAACAAAATAGTCATATATCTCACCTTAAAATATCTTTTTGGTATATTTTATTTCCTACTGAATGAAACATAATGCTTATTCATGCCATATTTACATTTTGTGCCAGAAGCATACAACGACGTTATACTGTTCCATAGAGGAGAACAATGTTTCACAGAATTTTCCAGCTATCAGATTTTTACACCCAATAAAGTCTTCAATGGAAAGCTGTGTTTATTTTGCATTCTAATGGAGATAACTGTATTATTGTATATTAAGCTTTGTCTATGTAAAATGTAGGTCTTACTGTGGCAATTTAGTTTCCCTTGTGACACGAAGCAGAGTTATCTTCTAAATGTACTCCATATTTAGAATGTTCTTTACATATGACAACTATTTTGTGTAAGGTGTAAAGACCTCTTTTATTTTCAATTACCATTGCTCAAATCTGAAACACTTAAAAACACTCTTCATGAGTTGAATGTTATGAAATTACTCAACATTATTGATTTAAACAAATGTTTTTGTAAAGATACATATTTATTTTTTCAGTTTTTTGGTGTATTGGGTACAATGTATAATTTGAAGGGGGTCTCATTGGGGGGTTCTGATCCCGGATCCCGCTTAACGTTTTGTCAGATTCCTGTATCCCGCTTGCACTATGTACGTAAGCAATTCTCATTTTTTTGTAATTCCCGGTGTCCCGCTAGACTTCATTTCCCGTTTTCACGGCACAATAATTTGACTTTCACATGTCACTCTTACAAAAAATTGGCAATCCCGGGTCACGCTTAGACCCCAATGAGACCCATTTTGAAGTATGTATATATAGATTTTTATTTGGTGCAATACAGATAATAGTGCCATGTAAGTGCTTAAGCTGTTGTATTAAAAAATAAATCCTTATTGATTATGTGCAGGCTGGATTTGTAAATAGTTTCTATATGTATATATTTATTAACTTTGAAATCATGTTTTTTTTAATTTTTGAGCAATGCAGGAAGTTCGATTATTTAAAATTGAACCAGATACAAAATTCAAGTTTGAACAATACTTTGATTTCATATTTGATTGCAGTTCAAGTATTCAATTTTCTTGTGCAAGGTTGCTCTGGTTGGACATCAAGTTGTCATATAGTGGATTGAGATAAGATTTTTATCCTGCTTTTATGACAGTTTTTTTTTTAAAGTCAGCTTGCATTGTCTTTTCACAATATTAAAAAATCTGTATTATGAGCACTAAAACAAAGTTAATTCCTTTTTTTCATATTTTTTCAAATGTAAGATATATATATGATTTTTGCCAGTGTTGTAAGAACTTAATGAAAAATAACTTTGCATATCATACCACACTTGATTATATTCAACAAATACATATAGTGAATGGGTTATACATATACTAAATTCAGGGAGCTTGAAACATTTATTTATAGTACCCCTTTGGTTTTTTAGAACTTCACAACCATAAGTTTCATTTCATTTGTTAAACAGGAATATTTTTACATGTATTTTTCTATATATTTTATTTGCTTAGACTGGATATTTATAGGCAGCAATTTTCACGCGATAATCATATAACATATTCAAAAGTCCCAACATATATCCATAAACCTCATACAGTTTTAGCATAGAAATTTACATTTATGGCATGCGTAATTTGCATATTTCCATGATCTAAATCAAGGTTAGTGTCATATTCTGTTATTTATCAAGAATGTATTATAAGATTAATTGTCATGGTTGTGTTATGTAACATGTCAAGATTGTATTATAAGATTAATTATCATGGTTGTGTTATGTATAATGTCTAACTAAATAGAACCTGTTGAACATATTGTTAGTACTAGAATCGCCACCAACAAAACTTGCCAACATTTTTCCTGTCTTCCACTTGTTTGATATTTTTCCCACCAAATGTTTACTTCATGGATCAGGGATCAAGGTTAAGTTTTCGTGGTCATGTCTGTATCTCAGATACCATAAGCAAATTAAAAGGTCAACTATATTTGGTGAAAGGAATGATTGTAAGGTGTACATGTCTGTCTGGCAGGGTTTATCTGACCTTGACCTCATTTTCATGGATCAGTAGTCAAATGTTACGTTTTCATTGTTATTTCTGTTTCTCAGATACTATAAGCAGTAGGTCATTTTTTTTCTGTGTATAGAATGGTTGCATGGTGTTCATGTTGCCTGGCAGGGACCATTTGAATTTGACCTCATTTTTATGGTTCATTGGTCAATGTTGGAGTAATTAGGTCTGTTTCTTAGATCCTATAAGCAATACGTTTGGTGTAGGGTATAAAAATTCAATCATGATAAGTAAAGAAGGTGAGACATTTAAACATGTTTAAAGGATTTTGATGCAGGTGTCAAACAATGATTAATCATAAATATAAAACTAAAGCTTTCCAACCTGTAATCAAAATTTGTTGACATTGATTTATTTCCAGGGTATAATGTGAAGTGAACATTTTGTATGAATATTTTCATGAAGTAAGGTTCAGGTATATATTACCCTGTAGATAAGTTATATAATTGTTTAACTTCTTACTGTTGAATTACATTATTAATTATGATATATATATTCTGAAATAAAGAATAAGATTTTATGAAATATATGTTTTTAATTACAAAATTGATATGAGAATGTAAAACTAGGGGTTTTAACAAGGTTGTATGGCTAACCTGGATAATGTGATTCATGATAGGGTCATTCAGAAAAAACAAAAAATAATTTCAATGGTATTTATTAAATTGGATTCATTTCACATCATTGATGACAAGTATGTTCTTTATAGAAAGGTGTCCTCATTCCTATTAAGTAGAAGTAGTTTTGCTTTGTGAATGAAAGGAGAAAATGTGTCCAATTAGTACCAAGAATTGCTATTGTTGGCTATGGTTTTCAGCTGGATCTAAATGAAGAATTTCTCAAAGACTTGCATACAACATTCCTACAAAAAAGTAACAAGCTTATATTCAGACTAGCCATATAGTTTAAAAGAAGATTACGATACGGTATCTTAAAGGTTCCGTGGTTGCATCATACTGCTTAGTATGACATTTATTCAGTATTGAAAAAGAAATTTATGTATCCAATTTTGTAACAGAGCTTGTAATCTCCTTATATATTAATACAGTATTAAATATTTCTGTAATACATCCATTGGAAGTTTTGAAAAAAACACCTTTTTTAGGGTCACATGACTCTGTTGACTGCAATGATGTCTCTGTTGACTTGTAATGCCGCTGTTGACTATATTAATATCTCTGTTGAATGTTATAACGTTTTAGAATGTTGACTTTAATATAGCTTATTTGTTTTCCAAGGCAGGTTAGTACAAACCCCTAAACCCCCCCTGGCAACGGGCCTGGTTATGATCTCTCTGTTGACTGTTATGTCTGTTGACTTATGACGTCTCTGTTGATGTTATGATGTCTATGTTGACTGTCGTGCTGGCTCTGTTCACTATCATGATGTCTGTTGACTGTTGTGATGTGTCTACTCTTAAGCTGACAATACCACAATATCTTAGCTAACAAAATTTGTCCTATTTAATAAAATGGACTTTCTCTGTGAGTCTTCTCAGGCAACTTAACCATGATCATGTTATTATGTGTTTTCTTGACGAAAGCTTGAAAAGATGGACTGATGACCCCAATCATTATATAACTGCCCACTTCAGACAGCAGATGGACTGATGACCCCCATCATCATATAACTAATAAAATTGAGAATGGAAATGGGGAAGGTGTCAAAGAGACAACAACCCGACCAAAGAGCAGAAAACAGCACAAGGCCACCAATGGGTGGGTCTTCAACACAGCGAGAAAATCCCGCACCCGGAGGCGGGCTTCAGCTGGCCTCTAAACAATAATGTTTACTAGTTCAGCGAAAATGGAAGTCACACTAAACTCCAAAACATATAAATGAACCAAGATTAAAAGAACATACAAGACTAAAAAAGGCCAGCGGTTCCTGACTTGAGACAGGCGCAAAAATGCGGCGGGGTTAAACTTGTTTTGTGAGATCTCAACTCTCCACCCATACCGCTAGCAAATGTGGAATAAACAAACACACAGCAATACGCACAGTAAAACTCAGTTAAAAAGAAGTCCAAGTCCGATGTTAGAATAGGTAACAGAAGAAACTAAGCAAAATGACAAAGATCAACATACATTAACAAAGGACTACTAGCAGTTACTGACATGCCAGCTCCAGACCTCAATTAAACTGATTGAAAGATTATGTATTCATCATATGAAAATTAAGCACAATCCCTCCCGTAAGGGGTTTAGTATCATAACATCATAAAATATACGAGAAGAACATAACACGTATCATGCTAACAACTGGTTTTAGAATAAATGTGTTTATTTCCGATACAAAGACCCTATGAATGAATCAATATTAATTTAAACAAGAGGCTTTCAAGAGCCTGAATCACTCACCTGCAATTTTTTGCTTAAATCTTTCATCAATGATTATTTTTGCTTTTCAATATATATTAATGAGTGGCTTATAAATGCCATTTAAATGTTCTTTGTATCTGTCATATTTTCTTCAAAAGCAAAAAAATGCATTTTACGGTTTTACCCCTATGTTCCATTTTAGCCATAGTGGCTATGTTTCTTGACGTACAAGGAAATCAAATACAAAATTTATACAAGATACTCTGAAAATCATTCAGCCCAAGTTTGGCTGAAATTGATTCAGCAGTTTCAAAGGAGAAGATTTTTTAATGTAAGCAAACTAGATTAGATAAACAAATTGTGAAAAAATGTCTTTAAAGGACAATAACTCCTTAAGGGGTCAATTGACAATTATAGTCATAAAACTTACTTGTAGATCTTACTTTGCTGAACATTTTTGCTGTTTACAGTTTATCTTTATCTATAATAATATTCAAGATAATAACCGAAAACTGCAAAATTTCCTTAAAATCACCAATTCAGGGGCAATAACCTAAATATCAGATACCCAATTTGGCTGATAATTTCAGGGCAGGTGGACCTTGACCTAATGAATACTTTAACTTCTTGTCTGATTTGCTCTAAATGCTTTAGTTTTTGAGATATAAGTCAAAATCTGCATTTAACCCTATGTTCTATTTTTAGCCATGGTGGCCATGTTATCTGAGGAAACAGAAAATAAAGTACAAACTTTATTCAAGATAACATAAGAATCATTCAGCTTAAGTTTGGTTTAATTTGGTTCAGTAGTTTCAGAGGAGAAGATTTTTTAAAGTTAGAAAACATGAAAAACAAATTGTGTAAAATTGTCCTTAAAGGGCAATAACTACTAAATGGGTCAATTGACAATTTTGGTCATATAAACTTATTTATAAATCTTACTTTGCTGAACATTTTTGCTGTTTACAGTTTATCTTTATCTATAATAATATTCAAGATAATAACCAAAAACTGCAAAATTTTCTTATAATTACCAATTTAGTGGTTGTTAGATTCATCTGAAAATTTCAGGGCTGATAGAACTTGACCTAATGAACATTTTTACATCATATCAGATTTGCTCTAAATGCTTTGGTTTTTGAGATATAAACCAAAAACTGCATTTTACCGCTATGTTCTATTTTTAGCCATGGCGGCCATGTTTTTTGACGAAACAGAAAATAAAACACAAACTTTATTCTAGATACCATAAGGATCATTCGGCTTAAGTTTGGTTGGAATTGGTTCAGTAGTTTCAGAGGAGAAGATGTTTGAAATAGTTTACACCGGACGGACGACGACGGACGCGAAGTGATGGCAAAAGCTCGCCGTTCCTTCCTTCGGAACAGTGAGCTAAAAAATGCCATCGTTAATGACCTGACAACAGTATCATAACTATTTCCCTTCTGAATAAGTCTGGTTAAAGGCATGCCCATAGTAATATGTATTTCCTGATTGTGGTAGTCAAGAATCTTATCAGTGGCTTTCTCTCTGTCACAATATTAAGAGGTTTACTGTGGCCGTATAATTCCACTTCGAAACATTTTATACTTATGAATAAAAAGAGAGAAGCCCGTAAGGTACATATAATGACACAATCACTAGAAATTAGTCGAAACGAGGTGATGACATAAACACCATTCATCCCAAAACAAAAAAAGGAAAACAGTTTGTTTACCTACAACAAACTTCAGTATGGTAATTATGTCTTGAGTCTTCATTGAAACATACACTGCTTACATTGTAAGACAAAAAAAAGAAAACAATAAAATCACAAACATCAGACGCATTATATCACTTTGTATGCACAGGCATATGGTTCTCTGGTAAGAAAGAGATGTAGACTCATAAACGCAATGATCATTGATTAATAGTAAATGACAGATTACCGATATATATAGTAAACAACTATATCGTATTTTATTGATATATCACACAAATATAACCCATTTCACTTTACTAATTCATAAATATATATAATACGCAATTACAATTTGTTTAGATCAAATTTTCAATCAGCCGAATATGTATTTGTAAACTAAAACATTCACTTCGCTTATTTGTGCAAGTTTGTTTTAACGGTAGAATGTATAGATCATTGATATTGTAATGTAGAAAAAAAAACTTGAAAGAAAGAAAGGCTTGATTTTAAATATAAACAAATGTTCAAGTTACATCAACTATATAGAGATTTGATGCAACAGGCATGCGGCTATCACTGACCATTTATCATTTATGACAGACCGTTTGTCCTTCAATAATGTCTAACGTCCAATGTATACTGTATGGTGGAAGATGCGGTCACTTTTGTGTTTTTGAGTATTGGCATTGTCGTCATTGAACATTTATTGAAAGGCGAAAACGCCAAATCGCAAAACCGCGAAAGCGAAAACGCAAGTTCTCGAAATAGGAAACACGAAAACGCGAAGTCAAATTAAATTCTCAATTTCGCGTTTTCAAGATTTCGCGTTTTTTGTGGTTTCGCCTGTTCGCAATTTCGCCTTTTCGCCTTTTTCGCGATTTCGCAGTTTGTCCACTACTGTCAATCATCTCGTATCTTCGATCTGATTCGATAATGATTAAAAATTTGAAGAGAAACTGACTTGATAATATGATTTTCAAGCACTATTAATAACAAGGATTATTTACGCATGCACTTTAATTGATAATAATAACGGGTAGCACTTGACGGTGTTATTTCATTACAGGTAGACTAAACGAAATTTCGACACAAAATGAGTTATACGATAAAAGTTTACCAACATTAATTTCATTTTCGATTTAGTAGACCTTCAATATATTTTACAGAGACAATGAGTGATCATAAATGGTTTAAATTCTTGACTATTTTATTAAATTGTTGTGATTTTTAGTAGGCACGTTTGATGAAATTTTATTTACATTGCTAAATCAATGACAATTTTATCAGTTGCATTGAACTAAAACAAATAATATGTACAACATTTCTACACAAGTATGAACGGTCATTTATACGTTAAAATGCCAGGAAGAAAGAAATCTTCAATCTATAATTTCCGGATTTTTCTAAATTTATTTACAAAATTTTAATTTATTTAAGGGGGAGAGGCAGAATATACCAAGGAAACATTCAAACTCGAAGAAAAACTGACACCGCCTTGTATAAACAACTAAAGACGAAGAACTCAAAAGTCCACAAAACGCTATATAAAAAACTAAAGACTTAGCAACACGAACCCCATCTAAAACTGGGTGAAACTTTTGAAATTTTGGCTAAGATCAGGGTTACTTGTCGCGTAGAACCAGTGACATGGAAACAAATGTCTCTGGTAGAACTGAAGAATTTCGTTATGACTCGAATAAAGTTGAACCTTAATAAGTCATGCAACTTCTTTGTATTTATGTTGAAAATAATGTACCATTAACAAGATTTCTTTTGCTTATCTCTGGCTCCTGTAAAGCACCGTATCAAACGTCGCTGAACAATGTTTATTTTAGCTTAGAAGAAATTTCAAAATTCGATAGACATATGAAACATGGTACTTGTAGTTATATCACGGGAAATCAAAATATACATGGTTACTGTAGTTAATATAAATACATTACAATTAATGTTACTACTGTTTCGTCGGATACAATTTATGAACATGATTTATGATTTCCGTTAATAAGCTCTTCTCAAGTTTTTTTCGGTATACCGTTAAACTTGAAATTGTACAGTTAATTAGCTTGAATTTTGTCGATGTTAAATCAATTAAAGAACTATTCTGAAAATGATTGCATGAGGAGATATATAAGACGGGGAACTGTAGCTCTTGGTCCTATATTGATTTGTACAGACCATATATATATAGTCCGCGAAAATCAGAAAACATCCACGAGTTACAGTTCGGCAGCTAGAGATGTATACTCAGGACAGGAAACTAGATGCAAGAGCATGCTTTAATGAGAGGGGACAATAGGGGGTCCGTTAACATGTTAACAACACCTCGATTTTGGCAAAAACAGTTAACAACAAATATAAAATGCTGATAACATTTAACACCAACTTTAATCTATCCTTTTTTTTTTCTCAGATCAACCGAAAGCAATGAAAAGGGGAAATGCACACCTTCAATGTGTTCAGAGCCACTGTACAAAGTCTCAGAAATGTCAAGCTCTAATGAATCTTACATGCCTTTATAAAAAGGAACTGGGAAAGCTTACTGATCTCTATTGCAAATCATTAAAACTAAAACCAATGTATAAATCATAAAGTAGCCTGTAAGGTTTCACAAGATGAAGCAGCCAACATCTCTCCCATCTCCAAGTCCCAAGAGTAGATATAGAAAATTACTGATTTTTTTAGATATAATGTTGGTGTACGACAAGGTGACATTTTGAGTCACACATTGTTTAAACTATTTATTAATGATTTGCCAGAAATATTGTCAAACAATTATGATAATGTCAATTTAGATAATGAAAAGATACCATGTCTACTATATGCTAATGATCTTGAATTAATATCTGACTCAAAAGAAGGGCTTCAGAAGAGACTTGATACTTAGTGCACATTCTGCAAAGATTGGTGTATGGAAATAAATGTGAAGAAAACAAAGTTTATTATATTCAATAAGAGTGGTAGACTCCTTAATGAAGATTTCAATGTAGGAAATAATTCTATCGAATGTGTTAAACAATACAGATATCTTGGCATAGTCATCCAAAATACTGGAAACTTTAATGAAGCCAGGAAACAATTATTCCAAAAAGGTCAAAAGGCCAGTTTTAAACTTTATAAAGATTTGAAATCATCAAATCCTCCTATTAAAACTCTTTTGCATTTATTTGATCATTGTATACAGCCAATTGTAACGTATGGTTGTGAAAATTGGGGTATTATTAACATTACTCCTAAAAGGAAAAAAATATCCCTTTACCTTGGTGTTACAAAGATGTGCACAAATGTAGCAGTCCTGTCTGAACTGGGTAGATATCCTCTTTATATAAATTTGCTAACACATATGTTTATGTATTGGCATAGACTAGAGAATTCCCCATCTGATTCGTTGAAAAGTGCTTATGCTGAGTTAAAAATGATTGAGAATAAAACTCAAACTAGCTCTAATAACTCATGGCTCTCTAATATCATTTTCTACAGCGAAAAATTGGGTATTGACCTATAAACATTTAGGCAAAAATAAATTTAAAAATTTACTGAAAAAAACAGCTCAAATTAAATTTTCAAAATGATTGGGAGAAAATGAGAATTTTTAATTTCAGGATCAAGGCAAATTGGACACTTTTTTTTTCATTCAAGAGGTCATTTGACTATGAAAATTATTTAGATTTAAAGCACCCCCAAACACATTTGTTAACAAAAGACAGACTCTGCAATCACTGTTTAAGTATAGAAACTGGCAAACATGAACGATTTATCAATGTATGTGGTAAATATGAAATATTACCTCGACATGAGAGGATATGTTTATATTGTAATTCAAATTCTATTGAAAATGAAATGCACTTTCTTCTGGAATGCCCTCTTTACAATAACCTCAGAAGAGATATGACTTATTATATCAAAAAATACCCCAGTTTAGTTAATTTAAACAGAACTGATCTTTTTACATGGATCATGAGTAATGAAGATAGCAGTTTTTTATTTATTTTATGTGCATACCTTGATAAAGGCCTGCAACTTAGAAAATCAGAAAATTAGTTAAATACTCGAATAGATAGCAAAAATATCTCCCCTTGACCACTGACCCTTTCCTCATGCATTTGAACTATTATTTTATGTTTCTTTAATCACTCTGTAATGTTCATGTCATGTTGTTATTAATGTTATGCTCTTAATGGGCCCTTTATTTTGGAAAAATAAAAAAATATTGTATTGTATTGTATTGTATTGTATAGAAAAAGCCTTTGGCCCATCTTTACATTTTTGAACAAGTCTAGCAAGTTTGACATCAATATGAGGACCAATTCCTCGTTTTTCTGCCTCTTCTGCCAGACCAAACTGTTCAGTTATTTTGCGAATTGCAAATTGAAACGGTACGAGAGGGTTGGTAATAAGGGTAACCCTTTTCCTTTCTTTATTTTTCACAACTCCATTCAGGTGCTCTGGGTCAATGTAACTTATCAAACACTCTATTATCTTAATCTCATTGTCACTGTTTTTATCTTGGGATTGAGCGGGGGACTGAGCTGGGTCAGAACATCTCCCCTGATCAGAAGTGGCCATTCCTGTTAACGTTGGAATAAATTAAATAGGGGACGGAAATAAACTACATTGACTAGAGGTATAGGGGGAGGGTTGAGATCTCACAAAACATGTTTAACCCCGCCGGCTTTTTTGCGCCTGTCCCAAGTCAGGAACCTCTGCCCATTGTTACTTAGCCTTGTATGTTTTTCAATTTTAGTTCATTTATATGTTTCACAGTTTAGTGTGACGTCCATTTTCAATGAACTAGTACACATTTTTGTTAAGGGGACAGCTGAAGCCAGCCTCCGGGTACGGGATTTTCTCGCTGTGTTGAAGACATATGATTGGTGGTCTGGGCTGTTTTCTGCTCTTTGGTCGGGTTGTTGTCTCTTTGACAGATTCCCCGTTTCCATTCTCAATTTTATCAAAGATCTCCAAAGACAGTTACATATATATGCTGTTTATGTCCCGTAAAGAAAGAGATTAACAGCAAATTTAATGTGATTAGTGTGAATCTTGAAAATTCTTGTAACAGTTAACAGAGATAAATTATGTCAAAAACAGTGAACACTTAAGTGTCAAGTGACAGATAACAGGAATCCCATTTTCATATAAAACAGTTAACAACATTGCCAATTTTAACTGAATAGATAACAGACAGTGGGTTGAAAACAGTTAACGGTTTATATATATTTCAAATAACAGTTAACACCTTGAAATAGCCCAAAACAGGTTAACAGAAAAAGGTATTGTCCCCTCTTTAAATACGGCTACGGTATGTATGCATAGTGTGACGTTGGAGACGTTTGTGCTAATCACATGGTAGTAACTTTGCCGTTTTACAGTAAAATGTCGACATGGAAGAACGCTCCAAAAGCCAAACCAACTGGAAAAGCAAAGCCAGTGAAATATACTGCTGTCAACATTGCTTCAAGCAAAAGGAGATGTTCAAAGATAAGCGATAAGCCATATTTGGACATGAGTATGCTCGAACCTCCGAAAATGATAACCAACTCATCATTCGGTACTACGAAATTTGAAAGTGATCAAACCGAATCACCAATGGTTTCAATGGGGATGTATATACCATTATATGATAACCGTAAGAGAAAGCAAGAGCTCCTCAAAGACCAGCTAGCAGATGTGACAAGCAGACTTCACAAGGTTAGTAAGTATAATTAACAAAACAATAGAAGATGATGGATCATAATGCAATGGTAAGAATTATCAACTGAATAAACGGACATGTACCATCTGAAGCAGAATGCGACCATTGTACCAATTCATAGTACATATAATCAAAGAGTTCGTCATAGTTCGTTATAGCAGAGACATATAATGCAATATGTCTCTGGTTAGTTTTCTCTGTGTCTGTATTAATTTTCGATACTGATTAAAATATTAGAGTTGACGAAACCGTCTGGAGTTTTAATGTTAGAAAGTCTTATTGATAAACATTTTTTTGCTTTTCAACAATTTCATACTTATCCACAATTACAATGCTGACAATGTTATTCAATGCTATAGATATAAGAAGATATGGTATGAGTGCCAATGAGACAACTCTCCATCCAAGTCAAACTTATTTATAAAAGTAAACCAATATAGGTCAAAGTACGGTCTTCAACACGGAGCCTTGGCTCACACCGAACAGCAAGCTATAAAGGGCCCCAAAAATTACTAGTGTAAAACCATTCAAACGGTATGTGTATATATATTGCTTGGAGAACATTATGTTACTTTATCCTGGGACTATTATACTAGTCCCAGCTTTATCTCAAAATTTATTTTCATATTTGTGCAAAATATTGCACAATATGTAAATTTACTGGATATCCAATTACATTTTAGTTTTGGGTTGGAATGTTCTATCCATTTTTTCATCTTATAACATAAATTTATAATAATGTCGTTAGAAACTCTTCACACACGGCTGTGAGGTCGAAAAATTTTGGAAAACGATCTTGGAGTAAAATGAATTAAACTGACGATAAGTTTTTTATTTGTTTTACACCAAGATTATCAAAATTATAATGATAATATAAAATTTCGAACAGTGATCAACAGTCGAGGAGAATTTATTCCCGATTCTAGTATTAAAAAGGGAGGTAATTACGGCGGGAAATCAAAGTCTGAAGCAGTTTGTTGTTTCCCATATATATAATTTGATTACGATATGTATATTGAAGAAAGACAGGTGAATATAAATGTACCGGATGGTGGAAATGTGATTTTCATTTACATGTTGCAAGACAGTTTAAGAATGAATGACTATCTCTATATTATGGTCAACATGTACAGAGATATATAAAAATTATATTTGTATTTGTATTTGTATATAATAATTAATATGTCTCCAGGGGCGGATCCAGCCATTTATAAAAGGGGGGGGGGGTCCTAACCCAGGATAAAGGGGGGGGGGGGGGGAGGTTCCAACTATATGTCCCCATTCAAATGCATTGATGGTCAAAAAAAAGGGGGGGGTTCGGACCCCCCCCCCCCCCCCCTGGATCCGCCACTTTGTCTCTGACATGTACCGCGGAGTGTCACTGTCAGAATCAATTACATGTCATCACTAACTGGTCATCAAAGTGGAAGCTTGTTTGGTAAATGCAAAAAGATGCTCCAATTAAAATTTTGTTTGGACAAAAACTGCATTATTATTACGTACATGGGGGAACATATACTTGCCTCCCCATGCCGCTAAAGTTATATTTGCTTAAGAGCAACAAAAACACATCTATTTCCATATCACATTTATTTCAAGAGAGACAGATAACATCACATGACAAATATGCATCATTATACAAAGGGACACAACTCTCACGACTTTACCATAAAACACATACGACCATTCATATACATAACATTATACATTGTACAGGTCTCAATGACATTTGAATTAACTTAGTTCAGATTATTATGTGTAGATGATGAATATATATTATATAGTATGAAGTTTAAAGATATTTGTAGTTCATCTAATCAAATAAGCTAGAAATTACCAGGAATGAGGCTACAGAAGTATTATGGTTTGCTTATTTTAGTTATTTAACTAATCACTATGTGCTTTTTAGCTCACCTGGCCCATAGGTCCAGGTGAGCTATTGCCATCACTTGGAGTCTGTCGACTTGTCGTCCATCGTCCATCATCGTCATAAACTTTTTCAAAGATCTTCTCCTTTGAAGCTACTCGACCAATTTCAACCAAACTTGGGGGAATGATCCTTATGGTATCTAGTGTAAAGAATGTGTTTTTATTCAAGCTGGTCAACAAACATAGCCGCCATGACTAGAAATAGAACATAGGGTTAAAATGCAGTTTTTGGCTTATATCTCAAAATTAAAGGATTAAAAGCATAACTGACAGGGATAAAATTGATCAGCAGGTCAAGATCTATAAGTGCAGATATTTTCAAACGAATCAGACAACCCAATTTGGAGTTATTAGCCCTGAATTTATAATTTTATGAAATTTCTCAGTTTTTGGATGTTATCTTGAAAACTAATATAGATAAAGAGAAATTTTAAACAACAAAAATGTTAAGCAAAGTAAGATCTACTCTTAAATCTAAAGCAACGTAAAATCTACCATTAAGTCCAAGAACGTTATTCCTCAACTGATCCCTTATAGGAGTTATTGGCCTTGAAAGACTATTTTTAATAATTTTTGTAAGTTATTTCAGAAACTGTGGTAGATAGACAGAAACTTCAGTCAGCAAAAATGTTTAGCAAAGAAAAACCTACAAATAAGGAAACGTGACCAAAATTGTCGATCAATCCCTTATTGGAGTTATTGTCCCTGAAGGCTATTTTAATTAAATTTTGAAGGTTTATTCAGAAACTAAATGTATGATAGGGAAAACAGAAACTTCAAACAACAAAAATTTTCAGCAAAGTAAGACCTAAAAAGAAGTCAACATGACCTATATTTTTGCAGAAACTGTGATAGATAGAAAGAATCTTTTAAAGGCATGTTTAATAATACATTAAACAGCAAAGTAATCCTTGATGCAAGATCTACACCAAAAAAAATTCAAGGTGAGCGATAAAGGGGCTCTTAAGAGCCTCTTGTTATATGTTACAAACCCTTTTACTTTTGCATTTGTTTACGCCATAAGTGCATGCTTTAATTTGTGTGTTTAAGCTGCTTCATTGATCTTTTGTGTTTAAAGTATGCATAAAGTGAACTGTTGCTTTCTATGTTTATTTGTATGCAGCATGTATTGATATGTATGTACTATATATATATTTGATATGTTTTTGTTTTGTTGGTTTTAAAAGCTCTCCAGAGCTTATGTTTACAATTATTTTGTATATATATACCGACTTTAAATATTTAAAGCTTTGTCCTAAGTCTTATGCTGCATACCTGAACTTACACAAGTGTATCAATAGATTCCAAGTGAATTGATATGTACAATCTAATTCCAATCCTTATTTGGTTGATCCTTTTCAGTTAAGAATGTCACAATTTTGTGTTTACTGTTGCTATACATCTGTTTTGGTTGGTCCATTCAATGTCATTTATATTTCTTGCTTTGGATTTGTATCATTTGTGTTCCTTTTGGTTCCAATTTCATAGTTCCCTCTGAAATAAGTGGTATACATGGTATGTTATAGCCTGCTATTTATATAGTTTTTATAAGATCATATATTTTTATAGTATTAGATACTACAGCTTGTAATACATGTTTGTGCATACATAAACCTAGTTTAACCCCACCACATTTTGTGCCTTGACCAATTCTGGCTATCTGAACCATGTGATGTTTATCTTTGTACATCAATTTCGGAGGAGTAAGGTAATTTGCAGGTGTTCGTCAGGTAATTCCTGTTACCCATTTTATATATTATGTGTTTTTGTCAGTAATACTATTGTTTATTTTATGTTTTATTGTCAGTAATGCTATTGGTTTATTTTACAGACTCTGTTTGAGTATGATACTCTGAATGATTATGAGAAGGAAGTACAGAAAAGGGTAAGTTTCAAAATAACCATGTGACTTTAAATTTCACACATTATATGGTTTGATTTTTTGTAATGTTTAATTAAAGGTAAATTTATTGTCTTGCCTGCATGAAAATTAAGAAATAGGTATTATTACTTTTTCCATGGCAATGATGACTTTAAGGCTTTAACAGTCGCATATACCATTAAAATTTATTGCTTCACCTTGTCGATCAAACTTGTACAAAGATTATCGATGTTGAGAACTTGTCTTTCTCTTAGCAACTATTAATGATATCACATTATTTGGTATATTGATTTGTTGTCACAAGAAACATTGGACCTTTGTCTTGTATAGACAATCTGGCAATTGTCAAAATGAAAAACTGTTATTGTCACTTTATTTCTAGCCAGGACAGTGCCAGATAATATTTTGTCAGATCATCATATTTTGATGATGTATTGAACTCACAAAATTCTGGAATAAATTTGATAATCAGAAAAATTTTAAATATGGACCTTGATCCAAATTAATTCTTGTAGCCAGTATAGTGCTCTCATCATTGATCGTATCCTCTTCAAATTAGTATGAAGGTTTTCACTATAAATCAAAACCTCAGATATATTTGATAATCAGAAAAATCTAAAATGTTGGACTATTTTATTGGGAGGAGGCCATGTAAAAATATCCCATTTTAATTCTTGCATCTGGGATAGGGCCTGATTTATTTTATCCAAACCTCACCAAATTTGTTCCATGTTACCACTCTTCAAAACCTTGGCTGAGTTTAGTAATCAGAAAAATCTGGACTTGGGTAATATTTTTCAGGAGGGGGACGTTTTAAAAATATTCAATATTCTTGTCTCCATGATGGTAATTATTTTGTAATCAGATGTACTTGAAATTTGTTTGAAGGTTTCCACTGGTCAAAACAGATGATAAACTTGATAATCAGTAATCATTGAAATAGGGAAAAAAATTAGGGAGGGAACTTTGTAAAAATGTATTTCTATAAACTTTGTGTTTATTTAAATTAAATAAAATGTTAATACAGGGGGACTTGCTATTTTGCAATTTGCTTACATACTTATAATTACCACCTCCATGAAGTTTCCTTTAACCAATCAAGGTTGGATATAATTTATGCTGCAACCCTGTTCTTTAATTAATTGTTATGATTGGTATCTAGGATGCTAACCAATCATTGTACTTGAGTAATTATAATTATCCAATCAGATGGTTAATTGCTGTCTTTGTTTAATCACTAACATGCTTGATCACTTTTGAATTTGCACAAAGCGTGTGCAGGCATTTATTCTATTCATGTCACATTTACTTATGCTGTGTTCTTAGCATTAAGCTTAAAAGTGTATTATCAGTTATTGGCTTTAACCGTCCCCATTATTCTGGGCCTAGTTTTTTGAAGTGGGGGTGTCACATTTGCCTTTCAGTGTGGTGTCCCAGGGGAACTCATCCAGTCTCAGGGAGGCTTGAAAAGTGATGCATACAAAGGTTATTTGGACCCTTCCCTTTCTTACAGAATGCATGTTATGAAAACTTTTGCTAGTGCACTTCAACCTTAACTTTACAAACCTCTACATTGTCCCTACCTGGTTTGGGCAATTAAACTGTGGTTTGTTTGCCAAAACCAGTATTCTGATTCATTTCAACCTATTGTTTGTTCATCTTGTCTAGTCTGTACATGCTGGTTAAAATATGAGATTCTGTTCAGCTTGGTAACAAACATGAGCTCTTAAGGATCTGGTCTTACATCCATTTGTGTGATGGGCCTAAACAAGAATATTGCCTTGCCTACAGGACTACTATCTTATTACACCTATTGGGTTAAGTTCACTCAGGTTTTCAGGAGGGGGTGGGACTATAACAAGTGTATCCAAATTAATCTCTTGAATAGGATATTCATTTCTTGTGGCACGTCCCAATGAAAGAAAAAAAAATATACCAGTTGTTTTTGTGATTCTTTGTTAAATATTTGTTTCTTTTTGTTGTGATTAAGATTGTGACACAGAGTTGACTGCTGTCCCCCTATTTTGACATTTTGACATTTTATGTCAGTTTGTTTTATTCAGGCATCATTGTCAATATAATGGAATTTGATGCGACTGTCATACAAGTGAGAGGTTTAGTGCTATAAAACCAGGTTCAATCCACCATTTTCTACATAAGAAAATGCCTGTACCAAGTCAGGAATATGACAGTTGTTGTCCATTCGTTTGATGTGTTTGTGCTTTTGATTTTGCCATTTGATTAGGGACTTTCTGTTTTGAATTTTCCTCAGAGTTCAGTATTTTTGTGATTTAACTTTTCACTATAATTTCATCTCCTTTATGAGGGGCATGGGGTATGAGAGCCTCCTCACTAAAATTAAACTCATTTGTCTAATGTTCTATTTATCTGGACTGTTCTTTCAGGATGGGATTTTGAAAAATACAAGAAACAAGTTGAAGAATATGCAACAAGGTGAGGTATGTAATCATAGTCATATTTTGACAATTGCATATGACTGTAGAAATTCAGATATAAAGAACTGTTAAAAAACATACAAATATGGTTTGATGGCCAATGAGACAACTATCCATTAAAGACCAAAGGACAAAGATGTGAACAGTTACATTTTTGTTGAGCCTGCGACTTTTGTTGCAGAAAGCACGACATAGGGATAGTGATGCGGTGGTGGCCACGGCGGCATTAACTAACTACTTAAAAGCTTAATACTTCAGAAGGTAGATGACCTGGATGCTTCATACTTTGTATATAGATGCCTTATGTTATGAAGTTTCTGTCTATCATATGTCATTTGTCCTTTACCCCATTTTCACGGTTCAGCAACTACTTGAAAAAAAAGTAAAGATTTTTTGTAATGTTAATTTCTCTCTTGTTATGCGTAATAGGATAACTATATTTGGTATGTGCATACCTTGCACAGTCCTCATGCCTGTCAGATAGTTTTCACTTGACCTTGACCTCATTTCATGGATCAGTGAACAAGGTTAAGTTTTCGTGGTCAAGTCCATATCTCAGATACTATAAGCAGTAGGTCTACTATATTTGGTGTATGGAATGATTGTAAGGTGTACATGTCTAATTGGCAGGTGTCATCTTACCTTGACCTCATTTTCATGGTTCAGTGGTTAAATTTAAGTTTTTGTCGAGCCTGCGACTTTTGTCGCAGAAAGCTCGACATAGGGATAGTGATCAGGCGGCGGCGTTAGCTAACTTCTTAAAAGCTTTATATTTTAGAAGGTGGAAGACCTGGATGCTTCATACTTTGTATATAGATGCCTCATGTTACGAAGTTTCCGTCAGTCACATGTCCAATGTCCTTGACCTCATTTTCATGGTTCAGTGACTACTTGAAAAAAAAGTTCAGATTTTTTGGAATGTTAAATTCTCTCTTATTATAAGTAACAGGATAACTATATTTGGTATGTGCGTACCTTGCAAGGTCCTCATGCCCGTCAGATAGTTTTCACTTGACCTAGACCTCATTTCATGGATCAGTGAACAAGGTTAAGTTTTCGTGGTCAAGTCCATATCTGAGATACTATAAGCAATAGGTCTACTATATTTGGTGTATGTAATGATAGTAAGGGGTACATGTCAAACTGGCAGGTGTCATCTGACCTTGACCTCATTTTCATGGTTCAGTGGTCATAGTTTAGTTTTTGTGTTTTGGTCTGTTTTTCTAATACTGTTTGCAATAGTTCAACTGTATTTGGTGTATGGAAATATTGTAGGATGTTCATGTCTGTCTGGCAAATTTTATTTGACCTTGACCTCATTTTTTTTTGGTTTGTTTTTCTAATACTGTATGCAGTAGGTCAACTTTATTTGGTGTATGGAAATATTTTACGATGTACATGTCAGTCTGGCATGTTTTATTTGACCTTGACCTCATTTTCATGTTTCATTACTTATGTTAAGTTTTTGTGTTTTGGTCTGTTTTTCTTACACTTTAAGCAACAGGTCAACTGTATTTGGTGTATGGAATGATTGTAAGGTGTACATGTCTAGCTGGCAGGTGTCATTTGACCTTGGCCTCATTTTCATGGTTCAGTGGTCAAAGTTAAGATTTTGAGTTTTGGTCTTTTTTTCTAATACTATATGCAATAGGTCAACTATATTTGGTGTATGGAAATATTTTATGATCTTTATGCCAGTCGCGCAGTTTTTATTTGACCTTGACCTCATTTTCACAGTTCATTGCTCAGTGTTAAGTTTTTGTGTTTTGGTCTGTTTTTCTAAAACTATAAGCAATAGGTCAACTATATTTGTTGTATGGAAGAATTGTTAGCTGTTCATGCCTGCCTGGCATGGTTCATTTGACCTTGACCTCATTTTCATGGTTCATTGGTCAATGTTTAGTTTTCTTGGTTAATGTTAAGTTTATGTGACAGTTGTAAGAAAGCTTTATATTTAGGACTATCAACATAATATCAATGATTAGAAAAGAAGGCGAGACATTTCAGCGTGTGCACTCTTGTTGTGTTTTGGTCTATTTTTCTTATAGTGTATGCAATAGGTCAGCTATATTTGGTGTATGGAAATATCTTATGATGTTCATGTCAGTCTGGCAGGTTTTATTTGACCTTGACCTCATTTTCACAGTTCATTGCTCAATATTAAGTTTTTGAGTTTTGGTCTGTTTTTCTTAAACTATAAGGAATAGGTCAACTATGTTTGGTGTATGGAATGATTGTAATGTTTATAGGTCTGTCTGGCAGGTATCATCTGACCTTGACCTCATTTTCTTGGTTCATTGGTCAATGATAAGTTTTCATGGTTAAGTTTGTTTCTTAGATGCTATATTTGATATGTCAGCTATATCATGGAATGATTTTAAAGTGTACATGTCTGTCTGGCAGGGTTCATCTGATCTTGACCTCATATTCATGGTTTATTGGTCAATATAAAGTTTTCATGGTTTGGTCTGTTTCTTGTATACTATAAGCAATAGGTCAACTATATTCAATGTATAGAATGATTGTAAGGTTTACATGTATTTCTGGCTTGGTTTATCTGACCTTGACCTCATTTTCTTGGATCATGATAAGTCAATGTGATACTTGTAGTAAAACTTTATATTTAGGGCTATCAAAATAAAATCAATGGTAGTAAAGCAGCGAGACATTTCAGTGTGTGCACTCTTGTCTCCACTGCAGTTTCTTGGTAGCCCAGTTTACAATTACATTGAGAACACCAAACATGTCTTTGTCCCATTACAGACCCTTTACCTTTTATAAGGATTTCTTCAAATACTTTTCTACAACATGCAACAAAACATATTTTCTTTTAACTTATCAAATCAAAATATGTAACAGAATTAATCAAAGCCACATTAATCTGCATCTCTGTGTTCACTGAAAAATTGTTAATCACGAACTTTCAGTAAAGCAATTTTCTTTTCAGGAATGTTTATCTTTAGCTTAGCAAGTATTTTTAACACATACCAGATTGAAATGTCACCAGAATCATAGTCATAGATCCTTGAAATAGAACTAGTTTTCAATTTTTGGAAAGTCAAAAACTTTCGTAAGGCATCGGCCTCAAACCGGAAGTGACAGACTATCTTACTTTAGGATGTGTGTTCTACTCCTAGATAATGTAGTACTGGTGTTTGACAACTAATTCTAGGAAGATGCTTTTGAAATTTTGAGTTACTTCTATTTTGATTAGCTTACAGTTTGAATTAAAATGTACTGAATGTTCATCAATAATTCAAATAATTCAACTTCATTTTGAAAATGGCTATCACAAACACTACTTCGCTGATCTGCGCTGCGCGGAAAGTAAAATCAATACACCTATTCACAAGACAGCAGTTTCTACGTTATGCTTTTATCGGTATTCCCCAGACATGCGTGAGATCCATATCAAAGGGAGTACTATAATCCCGGTTTCAGGGGTTTCCTTCCGTCCTCCAGTTGAAGAGAATATATATAAATACCGTGTTTAAAATATTTCATGAATGAACATTTTTTGACGCTTACTACGATTTTTACAATGTTTATTAAAGACGTAAAAGCCCGAGTGTATCGAAAGTATCCCGGTATCTCATCTCGGCCCACAACAAACTCGGATTATATTAAACTCCGCCTATTACATAATCGGCATCAGAAAATAGGACTATTAACAAAATTCGTAATTATACTACTTGCTATTATTAAGTCTCCCAAACAAAGTTTGGAGACTTATTGTTTTGCTCAGTTCTTATTATTTTTCTTTTTGAGGTCTATTTAGGGGTATTTTGAGGGGCCAACAGAAGATTTACTATAGAACCCTATGGGATTTATTTTTTTTAAATTTTCAAATGACTATAACTTGAAAACAGTAAGTGATAGACACTCACAGTTTTCAGTTATGACAAAACAAATCAAATGAAATATAGCGGGAGTCCCTCTGGATCAGCCCTACCCCTCCTGTTTGATAACTTGTAAACGGTTGAGATCCCCACCCCTAAACCATATATATTCTTGTATGGGACAATAAAACAAGTCAAATGAAATATAGGGGGAGTCCCTGGGTGTCACCCCCACCCCATCCTATTTTGAGAACTTGTAAACGGTCAAGATCCCTACCCCAAAACCATATATATTCTTGTAGGGACAATAAAACAAATCAAATGAAATAAAAGGCAAGTCCCCTGGGGTCACTCACACCCCCTTCCTGTTTAAGAACTTGTTAACAGTCGAGATCCCCACCCATAAACCATATACATTCTTGTATGGGACAATAAAACAAATCAAATGAAATATAGAGGAAGTCCACAGGGGTCACCCCACCCCCCTTCTTTTTGAAAACTTGTAAACGGTCGAGATCCCCACCCCTAAACCATATATATTCTTGTAAGGGACAATAACACAAGTCAAATGAAATATAGGGGGAGTCCCTGGGTGTCACCCCCACCCCATCCTGTTTTGAGAACTTGTAAACGGTCAAGATCCCCACCCCAAAACCATATATATTCTTGTATGGGACAATAAAACAAATCAAACGAAATAAAAGGCGAATCCCCTGGGGTCACTCCCACCCCCTTCCTGGGAATGACTAATTATGGAAGTTTTGTTTGGGAGACTTGGTAACAGCATCATGTTACAATTATTTCTTGTATTAAGTAATTTTTTTTTAAAGTCGGAAAAAAAGTTAAACACCCAATCTACACATTTACAACCTATTTGAAATATTACACATCTTCCGTTGCAAACTTTCCACAGGTGCTATCCAGCACTTTGATTAGATCACCTGGCTTATAGGCCAGTGTGAGCCATTGCCTTTACTTGGTGTTTGTCGTCGTCCATTAAGTTTTACAAAAACTATCTCCTCTGAAATTCATCGTTAAATTGGCCACAATCATCAATGGGGTATCTAGTTTTTATAATTTGTCCAACAAACATGGCTGCCATGGCTAAAAATAGAACATAGATGACAAATTTCAGCCTGACATAATTATAAATGTGTACAATAGTTATAGAAGAAAAAAGTTCACAATTTCCCAAATAAATAACAACAGTCCTACGTCAATATACTGATTTACTGACATACTAAACTATATAAATTCATTAAAAAGATAGGAAGATATCTTTTTAAAGGTCAAAATGTTCACTTTTTCGATTAAAATGCTAGACTTCTTTAATTAAGAATGTATTTTGAGTAAGAGTTAAATTTTTGTTTTCATTTAGTAAAGTAAAGAGATCTAAAGACAGGACAAAAAGTATTTTATCTAAAAGGTGAATTTGATTTGTGCATGAAAAGGACATTCAAAGAAAATTGAAATCTGTCTTCAGTCAAACTGCAGCACCGACAGCTTTGGTAATTTATTATATTGAATCTAAAAAGGTCATAATTTAGAGTTGAACATGGAGGTCAAAGTCTTTTTAATATATAATGTTTGCCTTATGTTCTCCAACATAACAGTGTTTGGATTGATGGGATCTCTGTTGTAGGGTCATACTTAAATTTGGAGATGGAATCTACATTTCTAATTGCTTTATCAATGTCATTCCATTACCTTATAGTATTGGGATAGGATTTTATTTTGTTTCAGATGAAGGAGACAATAGAAGCATTGTTAGGCCAGTATGATCAGGAGGTTACAGAAAATACCATTGGGGCCATTAATGAGAGAGATGAAGTAAGTACAGAAAGTATACAGAATGTGTCTCAATTAATTTTATAATTGATGTAAGGTTTCTAATGAACATCTTGTACGAATAATTTTTGTATACAGTAAGAAGAAAACCAAACATAGGGCCAATAGTCTTTGGTATTCGGTCAGTTTCATATGCTTGTTTAAGTAATTGAAGAAAATTTGATGCACTAGCTGCGTATTGATATCCAAGATATTTCCACGCTTTTTTCAAATACTTCCATTTCTTTCCTATAGTATTTCGAGGTCAATAATTGTATATTGAGGTCAATAGTTGTATATTAAGTTGTATATTGAGTTGTAAAATAAAGTGTCGAAAATTATTTAATACAACACCTCATGTATAACATAATTGACTTCACTGGTATCTTAAAGTGTTGATATATATAAATAATAGATTTACCTTTAATTACTATTGATTCACACTGTATAAAATTATTCTGTAAATCATGTGTCAAAGCTGAATGATTAATGATTAATAAGATGTATTTTTTTCTAAGAAAAGGCAAAAAATAAAATCTGAATAAAAAATGCAAGCAGGGTATATTTTACTTGTTAAATCAGTGTCCTAAATCATCTGATATTAGTCAATAATTTAGTTTAATTTTGAATACAGGAAATGTATTTTTTCCAATGAAGATATGAACACCAAATTAAACAAAATTTTGTTACTTAATATATTTTCTTGTTGAAAAATTATTAAGTCAAACTTCGATTTAAAGAATATGCTACACCTTCCTGTGCTGTTTCCTTTGTCCATCCATATGTTAAAAAACAGTGCTCCTTTTAAAATTGAAATACTATAAGAATGGTCCAAATAGCTAAAACATTTGCTAGATCACAGCACTGACAGTGCTTTGAATATAAAATTGCATGTAATTAAGTATCTATAAGATGAGGTACCTTTTCAATCTTTTTATACATTTGTTATATCAGAGTTATTGGACTTTTGTCATTGATGATTAAGTTTGCTTACAAAGATATCACAGATTATTATGATATTTTGCACAATCTTAAATTGTATGAAGACAAAATAAATTTTGATTTTATATTGCAAAGGTATGGGACTTTAATCTTTCAACAATTTAGCAACAATTACAAAAAAACTTTAGAAGATGTATCTTTGATGTTCTCTATTTATCATTAATATGATATATGTTCTGTCTCTTTGTAGCTTTTGTACCAGTTAGCTGATGTAAGTAAACTTGACTCCAACAGTATAATAACAGTGCTCAATATTTCTTGTTTCACATTGATAATAGTGTCATATGAATTGCAATATAGCATGACAAAAATTGGCAATGTTTTCAGATTTCCTTTCTTTTTAACAGAAAGTGTAAGAGAAATTGACATTTTTTTGTAAACATGTTATATAGTTTGGTTTTCAAGCTAGAAGCCAATGGTATTCCCACATGTATTCCATATTTTGTCTGAATTGATTGGATATTTGAACAAAAAATTATATTTTCTCTTATTTCCTGATTTTCAATATTAGTCTGGTTTCTGTCTTAATAAAAGAAAATCAAATTATATAATAGGGGGCTATATTGTAATCACCTTGTCTGTCCTTTCGTCTGTTCTTCCATATGTCCAACAAATGTTTTCGTCATACTTTTACCCAGGAATCACAAAACTTTATATTTGATCAGCAGCTTAACAGTGACGAGTTGTTATATGTGGGCACTTTTTGGATCTGTCGGACAACTTCCTGTTTGGTGATACTTGAATGTACTTTAAATTTATTGTGACATATTTCTCCAGTACTACTGAACAGAATAACTTTTTGAATCTGTGCTACGCCATTACTTTGAATTTTTGCAACATGTTGAATGAAAACAAATATTTTTGTCACTGTGACTTTTCAGAAAAGTATTGACAAACAAGAAGTGTACCACAGATTCAAAAAGTCATTCTCTTCACTAGTACTGGAGAAATATGTGACAAAAAATTCAAAGTTCATTCTACATATTGTAAAATTTAAAATATCACCAAACAGGAAGTTCTCTAAAACTACTGTACAGAATTACTTCATATTTGGCCAACAGATTGACAGTGATGACTTGTAATAGCTTTTTGGATCTGTTGGACACCTACTTCCTGCTTTCAGATACTATGAATTGCAAGTTGGGGTATGCTTCACATGACAGCATGTGCATTCTTGTTCAAATATTAAATATTGCTTGTTGTTAGTGGAATACTAATAATTATGGATTCCTCTAAAATGGATGAACCACAAATTTTAAGCGTTCAGCAAAGTTCAAATTACCTAAAGGCTTGAATGCAGAATTTATCAAAACTGTAAAATAAAGTTTCCATGTCAAATGTTAAATTTAGCATGTTTATTAATTAAATGTTTTATTTTTCATGTTTACTGCATAAATTTTGATTTTTAAATGTTATATATAAATTTTATATTGATCATGTTTATGAAATAAATGTTAATATATATTTATCATGTTTGTTAAATAAATGTTATATTTAATTATCATGTTTATTATATAAATGATATATTTTTCAGTGGTTTTCAGCAGATCATTCAGAGTTGGTAAGTATATCTAAGTTGAAATCATGGAAAACATATTTGATTTAATTGCCAATAATGTTATAAAAACTTCTATTACATTTGTTTTACTCCATTGTTATATATTTGCATATCAGAAATCTTTTTATTCTGGAATTGTAATAATAATTCATATGTATTTACTATGCAATGGAACTTATAAGTTCCAAGGCTCCAAAGCTGACTAGAAATTACATTTGAATAAAGGAAATGTTGAATACATATACATCAATAAGACAGCAACCCTAATAACAACAAAAACAAGGACATCTAGAGGTCAAGATAAGGTCTTATGTTATTATGATCAGTGCAACTCTGTCTCAGTTGCCTTATTTGATAATCATGTTACAAAGGTTTGACAACATCATTACAATTTGCTGAAATTTTATAGTATGAATAGTGTGATATAGGCAGAAAGGCAGCAACCAAAGAACACTTATTACAATACCATAAAAGGTATTTTTCATTCTGTACTTGCTAAATAATAGAGAAATCAATGAAGATAGATGTTTATTGTAGGAAGAACTTGATGTTTCCATGAATAAGGAGGAAGAGAATGAACTAGAGTAAGTAACATGGTTATCTGTAATCATAATGATGTTCAAATATTGAGTAAGTAAGGTGAAAGTTATCTGTAATCATAATGATGCTCAAATATTGAGTAAGTAACGTGAAAGTTATCTGTAATCATAATGATGCTCAAATATTGAATAAGTAAGGTGAAAGTTATCTGTAATCATAATGATGCTCAAATATTGAGTAAGTAAGGTGAAAGTTATCTGTAATCATAATGATGCTGAAATATTGAATAAGTAACGTGAAAGTTATCTGTAATCATAATGATGCTGATATATTGCACTATATCAGTTGTCTTAAAAAGAGAATAATATTCGAGATTGTAGTTGGAGGGTAAAATTATTCAATCTGTATGTTTGAATTTGGTAGAAAAAAATGTCAGAATATTGTTCAAGTTCAAATTGAAGGTGGTGTTGATTAATCTAATTTCTTGATGAAAAATAGAATGTACCTTAATTCTTAATATTAGAAATGCTTTAGAAAAAAAGTTTTGATGCATAGTCATTTATATAAAAATAAGGAGATTTGGTATGATTGCCAATGAGACAACTATCCACCAGAGTTCAAACGAAGTAAATGTAAGCAATTATAGGCAACAGTACCGTCTTCAACAATGAGAAAAACCAATACCGTATAGTCAGCTATAAAAGGCCCTGACATGAAAAAACGTGAAACAATTCAAACGAAAAAACTAACAGCCTAATTTATAACAAAACAATTTACGAAAAAACAAATATGACAGACATGAACCACCAACAACAACCATTGAACTACAGGCTCCTGACTTGGGACAGGCACATAAAGAATGTGGCAGGGTTAAATATGTTTGTGAGCGCTCACCCCTCCCTTTAACCTGGGACAGTAGTGTCACAACACAGCATAAGAACAAACTAAAAATCAGTAGCAGTTGACTTAACTCAAAAGATCGAGGCACTTAAACAACTAACATAAAAATGTTATACACAAAGCACCAAAATAAAAGAACTCGTAGTTACTGAAAGCTAGTTCAAAGCCAATTACAACTAATTAAATAAATCATGTTTTCCCAGACTAAAATACCAATCAGTACACATCTAAATGATTTAGTGTAAAAACTTCATAAACAGACTGAGAAATACATGACAATATTCATATTTTACCTGATTACTCTCATTAATTGCTTAGTTAAGGTCACATCTTGCTCAATCAGAACAAACTGACATAACATTGATATTGAAACTTTCATATGACCCCATATTGAATTCATATTTTTGTTACTGTGAATTGATCTACAAAGTTATTCTACATTCAGCAAGGAAAATAAAGGACATGCTTATAAGTAATATTCATAGCAAATCTTGATGAAAGTATTTCAAATATTGTGGCTTCAATTTCCTCATTCACAAAAATTGAAAATATGCCAGATGGTCTGACAAATCAGACAGTTTTGCTGTGGGTCAGACAAAATTATTGGCCATGCAAAGACCCAAATTTCTTGTGATAAAAAAAGTTTGATTCCATATTCAGGTGCGCAGATCAAAATAGAAACAAATTTCAATATTATTTTTGTTGCCACAATCATTTTGATTAAACCTAAAATATTGTATCTGATAGTTTTTTCTGTCAGATGTCATGATTTGTACTATAGAGATTTGAGAAGTTCTTAGAAAACATTACGATTTTGTGTGCTAAATACCTGAGTACTAGCGAGTGTAAATCAGAACTGAATTATACTGATGACAGATTTTTCCTTAGACTTTTTTATGATTGGTTTTGGTCCGTCAGATTGATCACTATGGATTATCTGACTAAATTTAGGACAGTGCTTCTATCAATATCTTGAAGTATATCTTTTATAAAAACAGTAGGAAGAGTTCAAAGAGATCGAAGAATTATATGGAAAAATTCAGAAAAAAGGGAAGCATTTATATTTTTGACCAGGCCCGATTTTGGTGGTATTACATCTAAAAAAGTCTATCCTAATCATTTTGCAAAGAATTCCGCTCAAACCCATGCTAGGGGCCATCTTAAACTTGCAGTGAGGTGAATTTTTTTGGCTCTGTGTTGAAGGCCTCACTGTGACTTTGAGATGAAGAACAGCAATAAAAGCACTTCCTCTGCTTTTTGTATGTTTATTGCTGTGCACGTACTGATTTTGTGTCCATGATTCAATATTATCTGACTTTCTTGATGTTTTTATAAAAGTTTGACATATTGTCTACAATTACTGAAGTCGTGGAAAAAAAATGACTCACTCAAATTAGTTTGTTTACAGTATCCTAGTATTTCTACTGTTTATAATCATGAATGTATATTTACAGTAAAAGCTTCAATGCCACCATTATTACTTTTGAGAAAATGAAACGTGTACAGCAACATCTTAAGAAGGGTAACTTAGATCCCAAGAAACTCCTGGCTTTAGAGAAGTAAGTTTGTATTTCTCCATTATGATTAGGAATGATTAATTATAACTATTTTGATAATACCTATGGATAAACTTGATAATTGAATGGAAAGTATTATTGTAGATACATCAGTATCTGTGAAGTAATAAATTATGTAGATTTCATATGGATTTAAGGTTTCAACAAAATACAAATTTGCTACAGGTTTGTATAAAAAATAATACAATATAAGTATAACATTAATTGAAGCTGGTAATTTCTTTGTTTTCATTGATTGTGTGTGAATAAGAGTGAAATTGTGATTACAAAGGTTTATGGGTATTATTGTATCCGGTCAGGTAACTGATCTGGATGCTGATGGTGCTGTGATTAGATATTTTAGCATGATTCATATCTATCTTTTAAAATGTCATAAGAAAGATGTATTATGAAGTGTATTGATAATGATTGTCTTGTTGACAGGGAGAAAAAGAAATTAGAAATGGACATGGTTAACAATGTCAAGGTCATGCAAAATGGTGAGTATAGTATGTAAAGTGAGTTAAACTAGTATTCATTTCTCTATACTTGGACAATCTTGTCAAAGGCATTGAATATAGAGATTTTTCCTGATCTGTCTATCCATATGTCTTGTTCATACTATGCCATAAAATTGATTTCCATTCAGTAAATTAAGCTAGCCCTAACAAAATCATTAGAAATGAATAAGTTGTTAACAACCTTTAATGACAAATTTATGTTTATATGAACATTTGTCATTCCAGAGATATCTTCATTCATGTTTAGGAAACTTACAAATTTAAAGTCTTCTGCTTAATAACTTGAATATCCTTGAATGAAATCATTTGAAACTTAAAGAAAAAGTTTTAAAAGAACTAATAAACACAGGTCAATATATAATTTGACACATTTTACAAATTACTTTGTTTTAGCAATGTGACCTTTGATAAGGTAGAAAATAGTATTATTTTAGGTTTCTTCTCATCAAATGTAACATAAAGCTAGGAACAGGTTGATTTGAAATGTCATGTATTACACAGTTTGTTGTTTAAGTAAGTTATGATTCTTAATATATTTCAAAAAAACAAAATTTTAGGTTTCTGTTCAATTCAATAACAACTGTAGCAATGTAAATAGAATCTATCACTAGCAAAAGAGAGATCAGCTGGATTTAGTGCTTTCTTGTTGTCTTGAAGCTTTTTGTCATGGGCTTACTTATTATTTGGTTATAAGTTCTTAATGATTTAAATTGAACATGGTATGGTATTGACAACCAGTGAAAGTTTAAAGAGTTATTATGACCATCAATGTAATTTTTTGGGGGTTTGTTTAGATTGGACTTGCTAACTTATTTATTATTAAATTATTGTTCTTATTATTGTTAATCTTTAAACACTTTTAGAATCGCAATTTAAACCAATTATAATGATTGTATTTACCAGTTATTTAATTGCAGTAAGTGTCCAGTCTATGCCTGGCAGCGGAGATACAGACCCAGTACCATGGAAAAATGCTGCTGACCAAATTGTTGCCATGTTAAATCAAGTACGCTTGGAAGGAAATGAAGGTGAAGTGAAATATATGTTGATGGTTCTATGATCATTCACTTTCCCCTGGAAATTAAAGGATGAAATTGCATTTCTTCTTTGTAAAAAATCTGACTTGTTAGCCTAAGCAGTATGTCATTATGGAGTTTAGAAGTGCTAATCTAAAATGTTTATGGTATATATTTGTTGAGATTATATGGGAGAGTTTTGAGATCTTAAAAAAACTAGTTAACGGTAACCCTTTCACATATTTATATGCCTGTCCCATGCTAGTAAGTTATTCAGTGGTGGTCTTCCGTCATTTCTTGATGTTTTTATACCCTACTAATGTTGATGAAGGCTACATGTTTACCCTTAGATATCATTTGGTTATTTTTGTTGTTGGGTTGTCTTATATCCAACATCTCCTTTATTTATTATATGGAAGTAATGCCTCTTGGAAATATTGTAATGGAGGTTATGCCTAATGAAAAATAAATTACACCAATAACAATTTTCAATCAAATTAAAAGTCAGGGTAAATTTGAAATATTTAAATTCCCCTTGTGGAATTAAGATTAATGGCCAGAAATAGACAGAACATACTAAAGGGAAAAACCATAGAGTAATGAAAAATCAACAAAGCCATGGCAAAAGAGAGAAATGATGGAAAAAAGACAAACAACAGTCAATAAAGCACTATTCAGAAAACTATACTGAGCAACACAAACATCAAACAAAATGGGGATGATCTCAGGTGCAGATCTTGTTACTTGAAAATATGTGTTACATTTAATGCCTTGTTAAGGTTCTTACTTTTACCGTTCTTGCTGAATGTGATAAATTTTACTCTGATTTTTCTGTGTGGTAATTTTCCATGGCATGCTAATATACTGAGATGGATTTACCAGTCATTTAGAGTGTGAATACAATGATGTCATAAGCAGGAATAGTAACAAAAAGATTGTCTATGGTCTTTCAAACTAGAGAAAGTTTCTTGAGTACATCTCAACTCCGGGCTTTCACTATTCAATAAGATTGTAGCTGAGAAACTCCCTCTTACTTTCTGTACCATAAATAATCTATAATCTCACCCTGGATGGATTTTGATAAGATAGATTTGCAAAGATTATATTATAAACAATACCTCATGCCCATGATTTGGTGTTTTAGCTAGAATCACATAAATTTTGATTGAAGTCACTACTGCTACTGCTTTCTGCGTTCATCACGTAGATTTTACACATAAAATGGACAAGAAATGAATATGCTGTATCAATTTATGACACAAAATCACTACATAGACAAATGTCTTGAGTAACTACATCAAGCAGTGGCAGACATTTAAATGCTGCTCTTATATATTGTTTAGATAAGATACTGATTATATGGCCTTCTATGGATAATACACTGATTATATGGCCTTTTATTGATAATACACTGATTCAATGGCCTTCTATGGATAATACACTGATTCTATGGCCTTCTATGGATAATACACTGATTCTATGGCCTTCTATGGATAATACACTGATTCTATGGCCTTCTATGGAAAATGCACTGATTATATGGCTTTTTATTGATAATACACTGATTCTATGACCTTCTATGGATAATACACTGATTCTATGGCCTTCTATGGATTATACACTGATTATATGGCTTTTTATTGATAATACACTAATTATATGGTCTTCTATGGATAATACACAGGGATCTCCATGACTTGTTAGCTCACCTGGCCCAAAGGGCCACGTGAGCTTTTCTCATCACTTGGCGTCCGTCGTCGTCCGTCGTCGTTAACTTTTACAAAAATCTTCTCCTCTGAAACTACTTGGCCAAATTAAACCAAACTTGGCCACAATCATTATTGGGGTATATAGTTTAAAAAATGTGTCCGGTGACCTGGCAAACGAACCAAGATGGCCGCCATGGCTAAAAATAGAACATAGGGGTAAAATGTAGATTTTGGCTTATATCTCTGAAACCAAAGCATTTAGAGCAAATCTGACAGAGTAAAATTGTTTATCAGGTCAAGATCTATCTGCTCCGAAATTTTCAGATGAATCGGACAACCCGTTGTTGGGTTGCTGCCCCTGAATTGGTAATTTTAAGGAAATTTTGCCGTTTTTGGTTATTATCTTGAAAATTATTATAGATAGAGATAAACTGTAAACAGCAATAATGTTCATCAAAGTAAGATCTACAAATAAGTCAACTTGACCAAAATGGTCAGTTGACCCCTTAAGGAGTTATTGCCCTTTATAGTCCATATTTAACCATTTTTCGTAAATTTTTGTAATCTTTTACAAAAATCTTCTCCTCTGAAACTACTAAGACAAATTTAACCAAACTTGTCCACAATCATCATAAGGGTATCTAGTTTAAAAGATGTGTCCGATGACCCTGCCAGCGAACCAAGATGGCCGTCATGGCTAAAAAATAGTACATAGGGTAAAATGCAGTTTTTTGCTCATATCTCTGAAACCAAAGCATTTAGAGCAAATCTGACGAGAAAAAAATTGTTCATTAGGTGTACATCTATCTGCCCTGAAATTTTCAGACCAATCAGGCAACATGTTGTTGGGTTGCTGACCCTGAATTGGTAATTTTAAGAAAATTTTGCAGCTTTTGGTTATAATCTTGAATATTATTATAGATAAGAGATAAACTGTAAACAGCAATAATATACAGCAAAGTAAGATCTACAAATAAGTCAACATGACCAAAATTGTCAATTGACCCCTTAAGGAGTTATTGCCCTTTATAGTCAATTTTTTACAATTTTCCTAAATTTTGTAAATTTTTGTAAATTTTTACAAAATATTTTCCACTGTAACTACTGGGCCAAGTTCATTATAGATAGAGATAATTGTAAGCAGCAAGAATGTTCAGTAAAGTAAGATCTATAAACACATCACCATCACCAAAACACAATTTTGTCATGAATCCATCTGTGTCCTTTGTTTAATATGCACATAGACCAAGGTGAGCGACACAGGCTCTTTAGAGCCTCTAGTTTTATTATGGCGCACCGCCATTGTTAAATTATCTTCCGCCATCATCAAATGATACCCACCATCGTTAAATCATCTTCCCCCATCGTCAAATGATCTCTGCAATTGATGAAAAACTGCACTATGATTGAATGGGGTAGTATGAAAACAATGTAATTTGTGTTTTCGTTTTGCTAGCCGCCACCGCCATTTTTGTTAGGAATTATAATCAATTGCATGTAATTGCATTGCCCCTATTGTATTATAATTCAAAGGGTCTTTCTGATTACTGTTTTAACTCTCTAAGTGATATCCGGCTTAAGATCACTAATCACTTGTACAGGTAGTTCGAGACATCTGTCAGGAGAACTTGAACACTTAATCAAGAGAGATGATTAATTGCATTATTTAATTACTTTTCAGCAAATGCTGATGAAAATTTAGATTAAAAACACCATTTTAGTTCAATTACAAAGAAAAAAGTTTAACAAAATTTTGTATCGTAATTTCGAATTCATTTCATAGTTTACAATTAAATTAATACATCTGGTTTACATTCAGAATAGAAAGATGCATGCTGCATGGTCTATTACAGTGGAATATCAATTTTATGTCCTTAAAACCATTTCAGTTTTTAACCTTTTGCCCTCCATAAATCTGTATTCAATGTTTTACAAAAACGGGTACAAAACTTCTTGTTGTTGATGCTGCAAATCATCGTGACTTCTGGATTGAATTTGACACCTACTACGGGGGTGTTTAACTGAGAAAAACAATCTCCACATTTAAGTCCTAACAAAATTACCAAAATAGCGAGAAAACGACTCTGGGAACCTTCTGATAGGAAAAAACTTTGACATTAAGTAGCAGCTGAATTTTTGTTAACCTTGATGCCATGCAAGCTTGACCTTGGAATTGTTACAAATGACAATTAATGAAAATATTGGTAATTCTATAATAAATTGATTATAATAAACAATATATCAGTCTTTTCACTATTCCCTACAATGAAATGTAAGAATAAAATATATTCGATCACAACACGCATGGTTTTATCCTGGTTAGAGTTCCTCCATTGTTAAATTTTCATCCATGGAGATCCCTGAATACACTGTTTCTATGACCTATAGATAATACACCGATTCTATGACCTTCTATGGATAATACACTGATGCTATGACCTTCTATGGATAATAAACTGATTCTATGGCCTTTTATGGATAAAACACTGGTTCGATGGTCTTCTAAGGATAATACACTGTTTCTATGACCTTCTATGGATAATACCCTGTTTCTATGACCCTCTATGGATAATACACTGATTCTATGGCCTTCTATGGATAAAACACTAATTATATGGTATCTATGGATAATGCTCTGATTCTATGGCCTTTTATGGATAAAACACTGATTCTATGGGCTTCTATAGGTAATACACTGATTCTATGGCCTTCTATGTATAATGCACTGATTCTATGACCTTCTATGGATAATGCTCTGATTCTATGGACTTTTATGGATAACACACTGATTCTATGGTCTTCTTTGGATAATATTTCAATATTTTCAATATTTATTGTAAAGCAACGCTCAGACACATATATGTGTAACATGAGGTAAATATACAATAATAAACATGATTTATAATACAATGGTAACATTTAAAAACAAAAACAAATAAAAATTCATACAAATCAATATACATGTCACAATAAGTTATTTAGCTTTCTAATAAAAGATGACACCTGTCTATATAAATTAACATTGCAATAAGATAACATAACAGATAATTTCTGCTTGCTGTTTCTATTGTCTTCTATGGATAATACACTGATTATATGACCTTCTATGGATAATGCACTGATTCTATGACCTTCTATGGATAATGCTCTGATTCTATGGCCTTTTATGGATAAAACACTGATTCTATGGTCTTCTATGGATAATACACTGATTCTATGGCCTTCTATGGATAATGCACTGATTCTATGATCTTCTATGGATAATGCTCTGATTCTATGACCTTCTATGGATAAAATACTGGTTATATGGTCTTCTATGGATAAAACACTGATTATATGGCCTTCTATGGATAATACACTGATTCTATGACCTTCTATGGATAATGCACTGATTCTATGACCTTCTATGGATAATGCTCTGATTCTATGGCCTTTTATGGATAAAACACTGATTCTATGGTCTTCTATGGATAATACACTGATTCTATGGCCTTCTATGGATAATGCACTGATTCTATGATCTTCTATGGATAATGCTCTGATTCTATGACCTTCTATGGATAATACACTGATTCTATGGCCTTCTATGGATAATACACTGATTCAATGGCCTTCTATACCCTACTCATACTTGAAGTAATGCATCAAATCCTAATATTTTTTAGAGTTGATTAATCTTAGTGCACATTTGAAAGATTTGATGAAAAATTTAGAAAAGCAGCAAAAACAGGTTAAAAGGTAAGCATATTAAGGAAATTAATTAGATTCAAATTGAACTTAGAAAAAAACAACTGAGAAAAATGAGAAGAACCAAAAACTTGTTTTTAAAGGGAGTCACAGCAATTTGTAATGACATCAGATTTAAAAGGAAATAAGGGTTTTCCATGATGGTCAACCATTTCCGAAAGTATGCAAAAAACAGGAAATAGGCATCTTCCTTGGTGGTCAATCATTTGCCAAAGTATGCAAAAAACAGGAAATAGGGGTCTTCCTTGTTGGTTAACAATTTCCAAAAAGTATGCAAAAAACAGGAAAAAGAGGTCTTCCATGATGGTCAATATTTGCCAAAGTATGCAAAGAAACATAATATAGGGGTCTTCCTTGGTGGTCAATCATTTCCCAAAGTATGCAGAAAAAAAAAAGGAAATATGGGTCTTCCTTGTTTGTTAACAATTTTCAAAAGCATGCAAAAAATGGGAAGTAGGGGTATTTAATGATGGTCAACCATTTCCCTAAGTGTGCAAAAAAGGAAATTGGGGTCTTCCATGAAGATCAACCATTTCCAGAAGTATGCAAAAAGAAAGAAATAAGGGACTTCCATGATGGTCAACCATTTCCCAAAGTATGCCTAATAAAGAAACCAAGAAAAAGAGATTTTCCATGATGATCATTCATTCCCCAAATTACGTTAAAGAACAGGAAATGGTGGTCTTCCATGAAGATCAACCATTTCCTGAAGTATGCAAAAATAGTATTTAAAATATTTTTTGTACATTGAAACTTACTGAATATTGTATAAATAACATGTATACTACTTTGTGCATGACACAAGTTTCTAGGAAAACCTTCATCTGGAGACCAAATCTTTGGAAAGCCAAAACTTCAAAACATTTGCGAACATTAAAACTAAAGCAGCCTAAACAGGACAGTTTAAGTAAACTAAATTAGGTCAGCTTTGTCTCAGGGATTGTCAACCTTAGTTAATGAATGGGAAATTTGCAGACAAAAGGTTTTGTTTAAATATAAAATGAGACTTTTCATCAAACATGAACTTTGCATACTGGGAATTTCTTATTAATCTTTTATCATTTCAGTCTGCAAGCCGATATAAAAAGGGAGAAAAAGGTAAGTACATGTACAAATGTTGATAAAACAGAAAACATAGAAAAAGGGACGTCATAATCCATACACACTTTAACAAAAGAGAAAAGTAAATTCATTGTAAAGGCATATATATGACATTGAATAAACCAGAAATAAGTGTGTCATTGAATAGACTCAGCAATCAAATATTTTCTTTATTATAAAAAGCATTAATGGCAATATAAGTGACTTTCTATCGGTCAAAAGTTGCAAACCTTAAATATTTTCACTAAAATCACCTACATGTATGAACAATGCGTGTAAGACTCTTGGCTAAAGAGTTATTCTACTGAACTGATGGCTATCACAACAAAATGATGAAATGTCAAATTTTATAACAACTGAAACATACAGCAGGACTTCTTATTTATACAGTCATAAAGGAAATAAATGCTACATTTGAAAGATCATTAAGTAGTCTGGAAAAAGATTGGACTCGAGTAGCTTATATTTATGTTTTTGATGTATATTGTGTATTTCTAAAAGTGTTCACTGCCTTTTGTTTTAAGTATTTTGTAGAATGACCAACAGCACAATTGTTGTGGTAATGTATGATATATTTTATCTTTGCTTGTAAGACCAGTGCTCTGTGGTAAAGAAATTCATACCTGCCAACTTTTCACAATCTCCAAGGGAGATTTTAAGCACAAGAATACCTCTTGCATCTCTTATACATGTCATAAGTGCTTTCAAATAATTATTAGAATATATATTTTATGGTTTTAAATGAATATATTTGGACTAAAATGTTTTTTTTCCCGACTCCTTTCAATGTCTCTTTTGCCTGTTTGGTTTATCTGAAAGAGGTCAAAAAGTCAACACCTCTCTTGGAGGAGTCTCCAATAATATATTCAAGGAAAGATGGCAGGTTTGTAAAAGTTGGAACAGAAATTTGAAAGACTTCAGAATATTATTACCTTTTAGGAAATTTCCACATCTATTATTTGGACAAGATTTTGAAGAAAGATAGAAAATTCTAAACAGAGCTCTGTTCTAACAATTCAAATTACTAACATTATTTCCTCCAGCCACCATTGTCTCATGACATTATACATGATATAATAATACATTCCCTATGTAGACCCTTCAGAAGCCACCCTTTCTTATAAAGTAAATTCAGAGACTATCCATTTCTTATCAAGTACTTTTAGAGGCTATCCCTTTCTTATAAAGTCTCTTTAGAGGATATCCATTTCTCATAAAGTCTATTCAGAGGCCATCTTTTTCTTTAATCCCTAAAGGGACTATTGCTTTCTTATAAAAGTCCCTTCTAAGGCTATCCATTTCTTATAAAGTCATTTCAAAGGCTACCCCTTTCTTATAAAGTCCCTTCAGAGGCTATCCCCTTCTTATAAAGGCCCTTCAGAGACTATCCATTTCTGATAAAGGACCTTCAGAGGCTATCCGTTTCTTATAAATACCCTTCCAGTGGTATCCCTTTTTTATAAAGTCCCTTTAAATGATATCCATTTCTCATAAAATCCCATCAAAGGCCATCTATTTATTTAACTCCCTTAAGGGGCTATCCCATTCTTATAAAGTCCCTTCAGAGGCCATCCATTTCTCATTAAGTCCCTTCAGAGGCTACAACATTCTTAGAAAGGCCTTTCATAGGCCATCAATTTCTTATAAAGACCCTTCAGAGGCTATCCATTTCTGATAAAAAAAAACCTTCAGAGAGTCCATCCCATTCTAGAGACTTTACATGTCTTATAAAGTCCTTTCAGAGGCCACTCTTTCTTATAAAGTCCCTTCAGAGGCCATCCATTTCTTATTAAGTCCCTTCAGAGGCCATCCATTTCTTATTAAGTCCCTTCAGAGGCCATCCATTTCTTATTAAGTCCCTTCAGAGGCCATCCATTTCTTATTAAGTCCCTTCAGAGGCCATCCCTTTCTTATTACTGTGGATTCATTATTATTCGTGGGATACCCATTTTCATGGGTATAGGTAAACCACGAATTCAATGGTCTACGGAGTACACATATCTATAGATTTGTATGCAGACTTGGGCAAAACCATGACATCAAATATCCACTACTATTCTAATACCACGGGGCCCAATTGTGACCAAACATGGTCAATCTAATTAGAATACAGATTCTATGTCCATGCTTCACTTTCAAGGTCTCTGACAATGCTTTATTCTACTTTCTGTTGTATTAATGAATATTACATCAACTAATGCAATTTCTTGAATTTTAAAAAACAAATTCCAAGGATCCCGAACAGATGATCTGAACCAAAGTAAAACAGAGTGTTGATGGTGGAGGCATTTACATAGGAATTGTATTTTAAATAGAATATAACATTAGGAGTTGCACTTGTAAATGACTTGGTGACAGACTAATGTTTTTATTGTTACTAAAACAGTGAACATAGGGAATAAAGGAAGGGATAGGTATCCTTTCAGTCCTAAAACTTTACCCAGTACTCAGAGTACAAAATTTGTGCTGGAAACGCTAAATCCTGTAGTTTGATTGGTTGATTTCTGAGTCTGAGTTTGATAATCGTACTTGAAAGAGTTATGACTGTAAGTCCTGGTGGTACTTAGTTACTTTTCAGAAGGAAAAAAAGTCTAAACAAAGTTCCATCTATATGTATCCATATTAATTTTAGTATATCATCTTGCAATATGATAGATAAGAATCTGATGACATTTGTTTTTTTTATAATGCAGAAATCTGTTATCATTTTCTTTCAAGTAAAGTTAAAGTTGGAAATCAAAAATAAAGCCTAGCAGTTTATTCACAATGTTTTAACAAAGAAATTGAAACCTAATTTCATATTTCACAGAGAAATAATATACGTTGTAATTTACAGTAGAATTAAACTGGTGATGACATTATTATTTTACTTTCTTTTTGTTTTGTTTTGGGAATTATTTTTAGGTTACAGCCCAGCTTTCAGATGAGAATACTGAACTAAATATGAATTTAAGAGAACTTCAAGAAAAAGTTGCCAGACTAAAAGGTGACCTTGATAGAGCTACCAAGGTATGAAAAATGCTGTTAAACTGCAGTTAAAATGCAATAAAGTATATAGTAAATCTCATATATTAGCTCACCTGGTCTTAAGGGCCAGTCTGAGTTGTTGAAGTCACTTTTGTATTTTTATGCTCCACCTAGGGGCATTATGTTTTTCAGTCTGTGCGTCCGTCCGTTTGTTCGTTTGTTCGTTTGTTCGTACGTCCGTCCGTCCGTCCGTCTGTCCCGCTTCAGGTTAAAGTTTTTGGTCAAGGTAGTTTTTGATGAAGTTGAAGTCCAATCAACTTGAAACTTAGTACACATGTTCCCTATGATATGATCTTTCTAATTTGAATGCCAAATTAGAGTTTTGACCCCAATTTCACGGTCCACTAAACATAGAAAATGATAGTGCAAGTGGGGCATCTGTGTACTATGGACACATTCTTGTTTCTTAGAAATTAATAATTGTATTTTCACTTGTTTAAGACATTTTGAATGAAATCATGTCATTTGGAGTCATTTGAAATGCACAATATAAATATATTTCTGATAACCAATAAAGAAACATAGGCTAGGGGTCCCAAAACAACTTGTTTTTGTGTCAAGGCATTTGATGATAAATTTGTAACTGGCATATAATATGTCATTCTTCAAACACTTGATCCTCTTATAATATTGCACCTTCAACCATGGTTCATTAACTTTAAGTGTCTAGCATAGTTTACATGTTTAAGTATTGCCATTTTATTTCAACATTTGAATTTTACTATCAAAATTACATTTGGCAAGACATATCTCTCTGTCAACAATTTATATTCAAATGAAAAGAAATAAAATGTGACCTTCTTTAATTGAATTAGGCATTAAAGAAGCAGTCAACATCCCAAAAAAGCAACATTACCACAGTGCTGGCACCACCTACATTAATGGGAAAGAAATCAGCAGTGATGGTCGCTGGAATTAAGGAGGTTGTTAAACCAGCTTCCTTAAAAGCAGACAAATCTGATTCAACTAACAAGGGGAAAAAACTCAAGCTGACTTTGTCTGGTGTCATAGGGGAGGTAAGTCAGCATTTAGTGGTACAACCATTGAGTAACACTGGCATTGAAATGAAATGCTATTTAGAATTAAGAGAATGACTAAAGATTGGTCATTGTGGGATAAAGATTTCACTAGACACCTTGTTCTATCATCCATTTACCAGAGGCAAAATAAAATATTTTAATTTGCCCTGAAGGAACAAAGAAGTCTATGCTGAACTATGATGAAGAATTTATTTTCAAGTGCAGAATTGATAGGCAAGAGGAATAACAAAAAATTGTGTAAAGAAAAGTCAGGGCTGTATTTTTGGACCCCAAAAAATGACCTAATAATTTGTCTTTATTTGTAACAAGGTTTGATTCTGAAAATAATATTTCTGAAGTTGGTATATGGAAAATTATCAAATTTTAAAGTAAATTTGGATTTTATTAGATAAATACTTACCATCATCAATTCTGAGTGTACCCCAACTGCATCATTAGGTTAGATAGAATATCCCCGACTAAAAATAAAGGTACTATCACTGGTCCAGACATATACCCCTGTGTACCCATATTCTCCCATTCAATTTCCTCAAGACAGAAACGTAAGGAAAGGGGATGAAGGGGAGGTGGGTGGGACCTATAGTTTATGATGGTAAGTATTTATCTAATAAAATCCAAATTTACTTTAAAATTTGATTATTTTATAGCTATAAATACTTTACCATCATAAATTCTGAGTAACAGAATCTAACGGAAAGCTGAATCCCCTGTAACAGAAGAAACAGGAGGAAAGTTAGATCTTTGTGCTGAAACTATAGGTCCAAGAGAGTATATCTCAGCAAAATTAGCCATAGATTGGAGGTAATGAGAGATAAAAGAGTTCTCATTTCTCCGGAAACCTGCAGACAGTACCTCTTCTAAAGATGCACTGTTAAACAGAGCCCAGGATGTCGAGATACCCCTAACATCATGAGCTTTAACATTAAAACTATCCAAAAGTTCTGCCTTAGAAGAACCATAAGCTAAAGATATGCATTTGCATATCCAAGTAGAAATAGTTTTAACAGAAAGATCTAAGATTCCTTTTTTAAAAGGAGTAAAGAGTCTTGAGTTAGAAACAGAACGTAAACTCTTTGTTCTATCCAGATAAATAGAAAGGATTCTCACTGGACATAAAAGTACAGAAATAGAATCGCTAGGGAGTGCAGGAATCACGACTGGTACTGCACCCTTATCTGGAATCTAATTCTTTGCCAAAAAGCAGGATCAGTTAAAAAGAGTAACAGAAGATTTATCCCTGTTAAATCAAAGGCAAGCATCAGAAATAGAGAAGGCATGGATTTCACTCCTTCTCCGTCCAGAAGCCAAAGCTAAAAGAAAACAGCATTTATAGGAAAGAAACCTTAAATCTATTTTTTCTGCTGGTTCAAAAGGAGAAAGTTTTAAAAAAGATAAAACTAGTCCAAGGTCGCACTTTGGAACTAAAGTTTTTTGTCTTGGTCTTTCAAGACTAAAACTACGAACCAAAAGAGAAATATGCTCATTGTTTCCAAAATCTGGACCACCAGAAATATGAATAGTTCTTGAAATAGGAGATTATTTTTCATTTCCTATTGTTAATTATCCATTTTTAGCTCACTTGGCCCAAAGGGCCAAGTGAGCTTTTCTCATCACTTGGCGTCCGGCGTCCGTCGTCGTTAACTTTTACGAAATCTTCTCCTCTGAAACTACTTGGCCAAACTTGGCCACAATCATCATTGGGGTATCTAGTTTAAAAAATGTGTCCGGAGACCCGGCCAACCAACCAAGATGGCCGCCATGGCTAAAAATAGAACATAGGGGTAAAATGTAGATTTTGGCTTATATCTCTGAAACCAAAGCATTTAGAGCAAATCTGACAGGGTAAAATTGTTTATCAGGTCAAGATCTATCTGCCCTGAAATTTTCAGATGAATCGGACAACCCGTTGTTGGGTTGCTGCCCCTGAATTGGTAATTTTAAGGAAATTTTGCCATTTTTGGTTATTATCTTGAATATTATTATAGATAGAGATAAACTGTAAACAGCAATAATGTTCAGCAAAGTAAGATCTACAAATAAGTCAAACATGACCAAAATGGTCAGTTGACCCTTTAAGGAGTTATTGCCCTTTATAGTCAATTTTTAACCATTTTTCGTAAATTTTTGTAATCTTTTACAAAAATCTTCTCCTCTGAAACTACTAAGACAAATTTAACCAAACTTGTCCACAATCATCATTAGGGTATCTAGTTTAAAAAATGTGTCCGATGACCCGCCCTCAAACCAAGATGGCTGACATGGCTAAAAAATAGTACATAGGGTAAAATGCAGTTTTTGGCTCATATCTCTGAAACCAAAGAATTTAGAGCAAATCTGACGGGATAAAATTGTTCATTAGGTCAAGATCTATCTGCCCTGAAATTTTCAGACCAATCAGGCAACACCTTGTTGGGTTGCTGCCCCTGAATTGGTAATTTTAAGAAAATTTTGCAGCTTTTGGTTATTATCTTGAATATTATTATAGATAGAGATAAACTGTAAACAGCAATAATGTACAGCAAAGTTAGATCTACAAATAAGTCAACATGATCAAAATTGTCAATTGACCCCTTAAGGAGTTATTGCCCTTTATAGTCATTTTTTACAATTTTCATAAATTTTGTAAATTTTTGTAAATTTTTACAAAATATTTTCCACTGTAACTACCGGGCCAAGTTCATTATAATTAGAGATAATAGTAAGGAGCAAGAATGTTCAGTTAAGTAAGATCTACAAACACATCACCATCACCAAAACACAATTTTGTCATGAATCCATCTGTGTCCTTTGTTTAATATGCACATAGACCAAGGTGAGCGACACAGGCTCTTAAGAGCCTCTAGTTAGATGGTGACGTTCCCTTGTCGCCATCTTATGGTGTTTATATATCTCAACTTGTTCGATTAGCTCATGTATTTAACAACGTATTTGATTTCAACAAAAGAAATCTCTGTATTACTGAAAAATTATTACACCAGGGTTTTCGATATCACAAACTAGTCAAAACATTTACTAAATTTTATCATCGGTACAAGGACATCATTCGTAAATATAAATCAACATGCAGACATCTTATACGTTCAGGTATTTCACTTCCAATATTTTATGGTAATATTCTTTACAAGGCACAAAAATATCGGCATTCACTTCAAAAGCTAACCAAACCTTTAAACAAACTTATTCGGAAAGGATATAGTTACGATACTGTTGTCAAGTCATTAAGGATTGCATATTTTGGTATTAATATTGATTCACTCATAGGGTCTTTGCATCGGAAATAAACACATTTATTCTAAAACCAGTTGTTGGCATGATACGGGTTATGTTCTTCTCATATATTTTATGATGGTATGATACTAAACCCCTAACGGGAGGAATTGTACTTGATTTTCATATGATGAAGACATAATCTTTCAATCAGTTTAATTGAGGTTTGGAGCTGGCATGTCAGTAACTGCTAGTAGTCCTTTGTTCATTTATGTATCATTGTCAATTTGCTTAGTTTCTTTTGTTACCTATTCTGACATTGGACTCTGACTTCTTTTAAACTGAGTTTTACTGTGCGTATTGCTATGTGTTTCTTTATTCTACATTGGCTAGAGGTATAGGGGGAGGGTTGAGATCTCGCAAAACATGTTTAACCCCGCCGCATTTTTGCGCCTGTCCCAAGTCAGGAGCCTCTGGCCTTTGTTAGTCTAGTATGTTTTTTTAATTTAAGTTCATTTATATGTTTTGGAGTTTAGTGTGACGTCCATTTTCACTGAGCTAGGACACAATTTTAGTTAGGGGCCAGCTAAGGACCACCTCCGGGTGCAGGATTTTCTCGCTGCATTGAAGACCCATTGGTGGCTTTGTCTGTTGTCTGCTCTTTGGTCGGGTTGTTGTCTCTTTGACATATTCCCCATTTCCATTCTCAATTTTATTTTTATGATCTATATCCCTTAATAGTAGAGGTACATAATCCTTTGGATTCAAAAAGAAAAACCAGAAAGTCTGCTAATTGTTGTACAGTGACTTGGAAAGGATCGATTTCCCGCTCATTACACCAATCTGAGAAGATTGACCATTTTGCATCATAGTCAAGGCTAGTGGAGTCTCTGACAGACTTAGTGAGATGCTTGGTTGCTCCTTCAGAAAAACCTCTCTTTCTGAGGCTAACCCTGAGAGAAGCCAGGCATGTAGATGAAGTTTTTCTGGATTTTGATGAAGAACCTTGCCCTTGATTTGAGACAGAAGGTCTGGTCTCAGAGGAAGAACTAGAGGACAAGCACATGATAGGCGCAGAAGGTCTGGAAACCAAGACTGTTGGGCCATGCTGGAGCAATAACTATGATCTTACAATTCTCCCCTGCTATTTTCTGAAGTACTGGGGAGAGAAACCTGAAAGGAAGGAAGGCGTACCCGAACATTCCTTTCCAAGATAGGCTCATTGCGTCTACCGCAAAAGATTTCGGATCTGGAACCAGAAACACAAATGTGGGAAGTTTGTGATTGAGACTGGTCGCAAACAGATCTATCTGAGGTGACCCCCATTGAAGAGTCACAGCTTTGAAAACTACTTGAAGTAGTTCCCACTCCGTGTTTACTGGAGCAAGGGATCTGGATAGAGTGTCCGCTAGAATATTGAGGTGCCCCGCAATATGTCTCACCACTAGATGAATCTGGAGTTGAAAACAGAGAAGGAGAATGTCTCTGGCTATCTGATAAAGAGAAGGCGAGTGAGTTCCTCCCTGATTCTTGAGATAAGCTACAACTGTTGTGTTGTCTGTGACCAGAATGACAGACTGATTCTTTAGAGACAGTTGGAAATGATTCAGTGCAAACAGAACTGCTTTCATTTCCAATACATTGATATGCTCTTCCAAAAGATCTGGATTCCAGACTCCCGAGATTGTAAGCCCTCCAGATATATATGCTCCCCAATCGAGGGTGGAGGCATCTGTGAATAAAGTTAGACTGGGAACTTGAGGGGACAGAGATAGGCCCCTCGTTACATTTTCCCATACTAACCACCATTGAAGATGTGAAAATAGAGGCTGAGTGATTGGAATCAATGCTTCCAGTTCTTGTGAAGCTGGAATCCAAAACTTGTGCAGATAAAACTGAAGCGGATGAGTGTGAAGGCGTCCTAATGGAATTACATCTGCCAGAGAATTCAATAGACCCAGAAGTTGCAAGAATTGACGTGCTGTGACTGATTGAACAGTCAGGAATAAAAGTATTTTCTGACATAGTTTTATAAATTTTTCCTCTGGGGGGAGAACTAGGCCTAGATTGGTTAGGAAATGTTCTCCCAGGAAAACAAAGTCTTGAAAAGGAACTATCTGTGACTTTTTCCAGGAAATTAGGAAGCCTAGGGACAGAAAGCAATTGATGACCAAATCTGTCTGAACCCTCAGTTTGATTGGGCAAAATTCCTTGAGAAGGGAATCATCCAGGTAGGAATGAATCTGAATAGACAGGGAATGTAGGTGAGCTATAGCTGCCTGCATGGTTTTGGTAAAAGCCAAAGGGGCTGTAGATAGGCCAAAAGGTAGAGCCTTGAACTGGAAAACTTTGCTGTTCCAAACAAAGCAAGGTATTTCCTGTAAGTATGGGAAATGGGAATGTGGAAGTAAGCATCTGAAAGATCCAGAGAGGTAGTCCACATTCCTGGAAGGATTGAAGCCCTGATTGATCTGTTGGTTTCCATTTTGAAATTGGGAACAATAAGAAAGTTGTTCAGAATAGATAGGTCTATGACCGGCTTCATTCCTCCCGTCTTCTTTGGAACCAGAAAAAGACGGGAATAAAATCCCAGAGACAGAGTTTATAAAGAGCAACACCTCCTCTATTGCAGATTTCTGTAACATAGTTTCTACTTCTACTGATAGAAGTTGATACTTGACTGGGTCTTGAGTATGAGACAAGCTTATTGGAACTGCAGACAGAGAAAGTGGGTTCTTGAACTGAAGTGTTAATCCCCCTCGAATTATTGACAGCACATAACAGTCTGAGGTAATTTTCTTCCACTGATTTAGGAAAAAACTTAACCTCCCCCCTACTGGTATTGATTTTTGAGGAACTTGTAAATTTTTCGCCTGGGGAAGCTGTCAATAACGTACGAGGGGACAAGAACCTAGGTACTAGACCCAGATTTCTTGGGGCCCTTAAAACCACCAGAAGGCTTACCTGAGCTTTTACTGGAGTTATGGGATTTGTTCTGCGGTTTTCCGTAGTTATTCTTCCTTTTCTTAGCAGAAGAAGGAGGACCACCAGAAGCAGAAGTACTAGTAGAACTAGAGGTAGCATTAACCGACCTCTTGCCATTAGTAACTTGTACACTAACTTTGACTGGAGGAGGGTTTTTGCTGAGTTCCTCTTGAACCCGCTGTAAGGATAAACCAAACATCTTGTCAGAAAGTGGAGATTTCAGTAAAGAATCTTTCAAAGACTCAGCAACAGAAGTTTTTTTCAAGAAACTCTGCTCTTTTAGATAGGGTGCAATTATAAAAAGAACCCATTAAAAGCAACTGAGATGAACCTAGAGCTTTATCCAGCTGAAGTAAGAAAGATCGTACTTCTGCTGGAACAACTGAATCTTCGCTATTAAGCAAATGTCCGGTTGTAGCTAGAAACTGTTTGGCTGTGCCAAGAACTTGAGAAGCACTACGAAGGAGATTCTCAGTCTTTGCCCAAACAGTTTGAGTGAGACGAAGACCATCTACTGGCTTTGTTCCCAATAAAGATGAAAAAGATTTGTCACAAATGGGAACAAGTCTACCCAGTGAAGAATCAAAGATATCAAAATCTTTGTACTTGAAGTGATCAGAAAAGGAAGACATACCAAAACCAGAGATATTGTTATTAGCAACCTTTTCACTAGCCGAATAAGCAATACCTTCATTGATAATTTGTAAAGCAAATGCCATATGGCCAGATTCAGGAAAAGAATTGTGAAAAGTCACAGTATCCTGAGAAATACCACAGGAAGCTTCAAAAGTTGAAGAAGGTCTCTTCGGCTTGGAAGGAAGGGCAAAAGGGATATGTGCTTCATCCCTCATCAGGGTATACACCTTATCCCTAAGATCCTTCAAGGATGAAGTCGGATCCTCAGTCTCCTTGGTGGAAGGTTGTTGAGCTGACTTAGAAGTAGGCTCAGGGGCCGTCTTCGATACCTTGGGAGAAGAACTATCAACATCATCATCAGTGAGGAAAGCCCTTTCTTGACTCCCAGGGGAAACAGAAAGCTTGTCAACCTCCCTCTCATCATATTCTACAGACTTAGCTGGAGAAGGTTGATGAGAAGAAACTCTATTCTCCAGTAGAGACATACGACTGGATAGAGTACTAAACTCAGCCTTAAAAGACTAACCAAAGTCCAAATGAGAAGAGCTAGAAGATTGAGCTCGAGAGTCAGGTACAGGGTTAGAAGGAGCTACTGCAGGAGTCAAAGATACTGCTACTGGTGGAGCAGTAGCTACCCCAGAAGGGGGACCATAGATATTGGCCCTATAAGGCCAGAAACCAGGTTGGTTTGGCATAAACCCACCATAAGGGTAAGACTGTGGCCAAGGTGGCTGAGACCATGAGGGTAAAGGTTGGGTGCCCGAGTTGGGAAGCATATACCCACAATAGGATAATGGGGGTCTAGAACCTGGCAAGTTCAAGCCCATAGCTGTACCTGGGACAGAACGAATAGTAGCCGATGAATTAACAGGCCTAGATAAGGTATGAGTCACCGAAGTTGACGTAGGGACCCCCCCCCCCCAAAAAAAAATGCATGGCCGAACCTTGTGAAAGGGTCGGATAGGTAGCATTACCAGACGCCGTTGTCGAAACTCCTGTTAATGTACTGGTAGTTAGGGGGGAGATAGTCCGAACCAGGAATAGTGACAAAAGGACTATTCAATTTATAGTCCATAATTAAATTTAGTCATAATAAACAAATAATTTTGTCTAGAAATTAATTCTAAACAAGGGAATAATCTTCCAATAATACACAATATAAATTTGAAAAGCAATTAAGCAATTCAAAAAAACTTCTCTGTTAAATCTGTAAATACACGTGTGACCAATGTCGCAGATGGAAATTGAATGGGAGAATATGGGTACACAGGGGTATATGTCCGGACCAGTGATAGTACGTTTATTTTTAGTCGGGGATATTCCATCTGACCTAATGACGCAGTTGGGGTACACTCAGAATTTATGATGGTAACGTATTTATAGCTATAAAAATGCTATTGTTGTTGCCTATGGGAAAACAGTTGTATTTTGCAATCTATATATTTGTGTAAAAATGCATCTTGTAGAGAGGGTTGGCAGGTAGGTGTTTTTTTGTATGCTTCTCAAAAGTACTATTGAATTTACTGTTGATAATAATACAACAGTGAATTGAAAATAATATAGTCACATATAAATGCAAAACAGAATAAGAAGAGAACAGTGACATTACATCACAGTCCCCCTTGAAGGAGGTCGCCTAGAAACCTACATAGTTCATCTTGAAAAGTGCATGAAGGATGAAAGCGCTAGAAATATGAATGTTTATTTGGATTAATTGTTTTTAGCTCACCTGGCCCGAAGGGCCAAGTGAGCTTTTCTCATCACTTGGCGTCCGTCGTCCGTCATCGTCTTCGTCCGTCGTTGTTAGCTTTTTACAAAAATCTTTTCCTCTGAAACCACTGGGCCAAATTTAACCAAACTTGGCCACAATCATCATTAGGGTATTTAGTTTAAAAAATGTGTCTGATGACCCCGCCAACCAACCTAGATGGCCGCTATGGCTAAAAATAGAACATAGGGGTAAAATGTAGATTTTGGCTTATATCTCTGAAACCAAAGCATTTAGTGTAAATCTGACAAGGGTTAAACTGATTATCAGGTCAAGATCTATTTGCCCTGAAATTTTCAGACAAATCTGACAATCTGTTGTTGGGTTGCTGCCCCTGAATTGGTAATTTTAGGGAAATTTTGCAGTTTTTGGTTATTATCTTGAATATTATTATAGATAGAGATAAACTGTAAACAGCAATAATGTTCAGCAAAGTAAGATCTACCAATAAGTCTCCACGACCAAAATTGTCAGTCGACCCCTTTAGGAGTTATTGCCCTTTATAGTCTATTTTTAACACTTTTTTGTAAATTTTTGTAATCTTTTACAAAAATCTTCTTCTTTGAAACTACTGAGACAAATTTAACCATACTTGACCATAATCATTAATAGGGTATCTAGTTTAAAAAATTTGTCCAATGACCGCGCCTTTCAACCATCATGGCCGACTTGGTTAAAAATAGAACATAGGGGTAAAATGCAGTTTTTGGTTTTTATCTCTGAAACTAAAGCATTTAGAGCAAATCTGACAGGTGGCAAAAATGTTCATCAGATTTAGATTTATCTGCCCTGAAATTTTCAGACCAATCCGACAGCTCGTTGTTGGGTTGCTGCCCCTGAGTTAGTAATTTTACAAAAATTTTGCAGTTTTTAGCTCACCTGGCCCAAAGGGCCAAGTGAGCTTTTCTCATCACTTGTCGTCCGTCATCCGTCGTCCGTCGGCGTCGTCGTCGGCGGCGTCATCCGTTGTTGTTAGCTTTTTACAAAAATCTTCTCCTCTGAAACCACTGGGCCAAATTAAACCAAACTTGGCCACAATCATCATTAGGGTATCTAGTTTAAAAAATGTGTCAGATGACCCTGCCAACCAACTAAGATGGCCGCCATGGCTAAAAATAGAACATAGGGGTAAAATGTAGATTTTGGCTTATATCTCTGAAACCAAAGCATTTTGGATAAAACTGATAATCAGGTCAAGATCTATCTGCCCTGAAATTTTCAGACAAAACTGACAACCCCGTTGTTGGGTTGCTGCCCCTGAAATGGTAATTTTAAGGAAATTTTGCAGTTTTTGGTTATTATCTTGAATATTATTATAGATAGAGATAAACTGTTAACAGCAATAATGTTCAGCAAAGTAAGATCTACAAATAAGTTTTCATGACCAAAATTGTCAGTCGACCCCTTAAGGAGTTATTGCCCTTAATAGTCAAATTTTAACCATTTTTTGTAAATTTTTGTAATCTTTTACAAAAATCTTCTTCTCTGAAACTACTGAGACAAATTTAACCATACTTGGCCATAATCATTATTAGGGTATCTAGTTTAAAAATTTTGTCCAATGACCCCGCCTTCCAACCATCATGGTTGACTTGGTTAAAAATAGAACATAGGGGTAAAATGCAGTTTTTGGTTTATATCTCTGAAACTAAAGCATTTAGAGCAAATCTGACAGGTGGCAAAAATGTTCATCAGATTTAGATTTATCTGCTCTGAAATTTTCAGACGAATACGACAACCGGTTGTTGGGTTGCTGCCCCTGAGTTAGTAATTTTACAAAAATTTTGCAGTTTTTTGTTATTATCTTAGATATCATTATAATATCTAATATCTAATACTATTAATTATGATTTTAACCTTATTTTACATGATTTCCAAAGCATCAGTAAATACAGGTGAGCGACACAGGCTCTTGAGAGCCTCTAGTTTGTTATAATCTTAGATATCATTATAATATCTAATATTTAATACTATTTATTATGATTTTAACCTTATTTTACATGATTTCCAAAGCATCAGTTGATACAGGTGAGCAACACAGGCTCTTGAGAGCCTCTAGTTTTTAATATTTTAATCTGAACACATCGGTTACCAACTTTTCTCTATCTAAATATGTAATTTCAATACTTATTTCTGAATGATATCTCAAGAACCTTACTTTAAAAACTTGACTTGGATATAATATATGGTCCAACAAAGGTTCTCTGATTAAATAAAGGTCTAAAAATATTTTTGCTAATTTGACGGTCTTATCTGTTTCAGTTCCTTGATGGTGAGGTTCCAGTGCATGAAACCAGTAGTGATGCAACCTTGTTAAGGTCCTGTATCAGGGACCAGAGAGAGGCTCTTAAGATTCTGGCACAGGTTTGTTATTACAGTCTTATTCGAAATAGAGTAGTTTAGGAAATAAAATCAAACATTTTTTAATGGGTCATTTGAGATGCTCCCATCTGAAAGTACATGTATGTATTGATATCTTTCTTGGATTTTAAAGTTATATTTGATCTTGTATAGTGGTGTTCTGATGATTGGAATAAGTCAGAAATCAGTTGGTTTGACTCAGTGATGTCGATAATCGATTGGGATTTTGTTGTTATAGTTTCTGGAATTTAGCATATCAACTTCTGGTCGTTTTCCGGTTTGCATTTTACATGTACAGTCATACAAATATAATGAAAAATATTGACAGACGACAATAACAGTGTCAAACATACAAAAATCAGACATAAACAATTTCTTTCTTTAGAAACGTGGTGAAGTCATTGACTTGACAGAATGTTACTTAACAACTTTTTATGAGATATTTTCTTTTACTCCATTGAAATATATAAGAGTCATGGATTGGATACGGACCTACTATAAACACAATCTGTATTCTTATGATAGTAAATACAGATGCACGAATTGCACAGCTGACAGAAGAATGATGATCACAAAATTGAAAAAATGCACATTTCACACTAAGTAACAGACATGTGGTTGGATCCCCATAGTTAAATGTAACAGACATGTGGTTGGATCCCCATAGTTAAATGTATAAATCGGAATTCAGATGCATTTTTTAATTTATTGATTTAAGTTGCTTAAAGTTAAATACTTTATATGTCTTTTTAATGAGAACATTATTCACATTTTGATACAGCTATGTATTTGAAATTATCATGTGAGTGATACCATTGAAGTTTAGAAATTTTAGTATCATTGTTGTGAATAAGTATTGTAATTTTAAGACAAAATATGTTCAATCTGATCAGGTTTGTAATGGATTCACTGTTTAATTACTAACTAAAATATGAAAAGTAAACAAAAGATCAAACATGTATCTATGATGGGTTTATTATGAACAAATAAAACTCTGCAATGATATAGAATATATGCATTAGACATGTACAATGTGGCTGAATGTATGATTTCATATAAAAATAGAGCAAGCTATAATAATGCAATTATTAATGATAGCTGGTTGGTTGCTGTCAACGGATAGTAAGATAATAGGTTGGTAATTTCAACCGATTATCCAACATTCTTGAAACATAAGTCTGTACTTGTACTTTTAATTGTAGGAAGTGAAAAGGCTGCAAAGCCAAGAGATAAACTTAGAAGATTCCTTGAAAAAACAGGTAATTTAGACAGACAATTTATAGATATGTTGGTAGGCTGTGGTAGTTGGTAATCTATCAAGTTGTGTTTCAGTTTATCCGTACTACAAATGGTGTTCACTCACTTTTCCTGCCATAAGCAAAATTGGCTGATTTCATCAATATTTGATAGAGTTTATTAATTGTTCATTATTGGATATTTTAGTTTCTAAATGAATCCCAAAACAAGATAAAAGCAACAATTCTTGTATGTCTGACTGAATTGATTTGTATAATATCAGGCCTCAGATCTTTCTATTCTTTGAAATATAATTATACCTCCCTTTGCAATCCTTGCCATAAATCTTGGAAATTTTAATTCACCATTATTAGCTCATTCTTTCTTCAACTCACTCTACTGTAGGGGGTCTCATTAGAGGGGGGTCTGATCCTGGATCCCGCTTATTGTTTTGTCAGAATCCTGTAGCCCGCTTATCATTGCAATAATAGCGCTTCTAATTTCACCTGTGCCGGCCGACTTCGTTTCCCGTTTTCATGCAAAAAAAATTGGCTTTCACGTACCACACTTACAAATAATCCCATGTCACGCTTAGACCCTAATGAGACCCACTACTGTAGTGTAGAGCAACCACTACAGTCCTTTTGCTATCCATTCCTGCATCTGCAACAGTATATATAGACTGATTGGAAGCCATAAAGATTTGACATTTTGGTGTCAAATAACAATGAAACTAAAGAAAACAATTATATGACACATGATTTATTGTTAGCCTTTAGGTTTTAAGTTTCAAAATCCCATGTTACTATAAATTTCTAGAGTAAGATTGCATCTTTGTGACTTTTAGAGTCCATGACAAAAAAACAGTTTAATCTGACCTACATTTAATGTGATTTAAAATCATAATTTGGTGTAGGGATGCATTTAGGAGAGCATAAAAGACATTCTGACCTACATTTCATTTGTCCTTTAAGTTAAGTTTAAAAATATAACATTCACAGATACTTTGTAATCTTCTTTCATAACGCTTGGTATAGATATTGATTAATACTAGCATCTAGGTATCTCTCACAAATAGCTGATTATCCATATTTACATTTCATGCATCTAAGGTTGGTTGATGGAGGTATCTCTCACAAATAGCTGATAATCCTTATGTACATTTCATGCATCTAAAATTGGTTGATCGAGGTATCTCTCACAAATAGCTGATTATCCTTGCTTACATTTGAGCTGCATCTGATAGAAATCAACCTTATGCAAATGAATATCAATACAACTGTTAACTTATTTTGGGTTGAAAAATCTCTGCAAAGTCTGTAACTGTATAAAAACTGAGTTGATAGAAGAAACCTACAATACAGACCAATTTTCATCTTTTATTTCATATTTGAATGTTCCGAAATCAATCAAAGTCTTGTATTTGTATATGTGCACTTGCATAAGTTCCATTTCTATCCAACACAGCTCATTTCATGCATAGAAGGTTGGTTGACTTGTAATCTTATAACTGAATCTTAATAATTTTTACCTGCAACCCATTGTGATCAGACCAGGATTGAGTGGTTGATGTTGGCCTAAATCCAATGTGATGCATTACCAATATTTTAGTCCTTTCAGCATTGAAATCAAATTTTACTTCCATAACAGTTTTAGTGTTTATATTAGGTTTAAGGGAAAATTTTGGAACAAGCAAACTGCAGTGTCTGTATGTCCTAAAATTAGTTTCCGTTCTCTAACTTTAGCTTGCCTCAATCAAATGTTATGAAACTTATACACAATGCTTGTTACCACAAAACACATATCAAGTTCGAATTTGGGTTGCATCCTTTTTACTGTTCTGGAGTTGTGTCCCTTTATGACGTTATATGCCTTTATAACGTTATATGCGTTTATAATGTTATATGCAAGCAGGGCATCATGGGACACATTGTCCATTTATTTTGGATTAATTTTCATAACTAAGAATTGATATCACATAAAAGGGCAGTGCAATGGTTTCAGACTTAAGGATAAAGTTTGTATCAATTTGATTCCAATCAAGATGAAAATTTAACTCAGTATTAGTTATTATTTTGCTTAGACCAGACAGGTTGTAACACTTAAGGATGAAAATGATGATTTGAGAGACAAGATGGCTGATATAGAGTTAGAACTGGAGAAATATTCTTGTAGAAGGTTTGTGGATTTTGTAATAATATTAACACATGTATAATTGGCCCGAGAAGAAATAAAACAATTCTGTAATGATTGATGGAGTCAAAATGTAAGACATAGGTATGCTGTGACCAGTGGCGGCGGTGACGTCAATAATAATGTATTAGTTTGTGATTAGGTCAGTTTATGGGGAACCACTAGTGGTAGGTTAATGATATTTGTACTCGCATTGGCACATCTAATTTCCATGGAGATTTTTTGGCCCTGTACCTTCAGTCATGGTTCATTGACGTTGAATATTTTGCATAACTTACATGTTGAAATATTTCTATTTTGATTTCAACATTTGCATTTTACTATCAAAATAACAAAACGACGAGACATATCTCTGTGTTTACAGTTTATTTAATTTTGAAAACAACTAGAATATTTGGAACTGCATGAATATATATAGAATATAGAAAAAAGTCACTTTTTATACATAATGAAAGCAAGCAAATTTAATATCACTCAGACAGAAGTACAAATGTAAAAGATCCATTTCATAATTGCAAGATATATTGACGTATCTGGCCTCAAATTGTGTTTCCAAAAATCAGTTCCAAGAATTTTCTTTAAAAATGCTTTGTTATTGCCACTTAAATTTTTGTTTTATTGATAAAGTTTATAGGGACATGGCATCAAATTTGATTTTCCTGTAAAACATCCTTCAACTGTATTAGTTATATCTAATTTTTAAAATATGATAATAAAATTGAAATTTATTTTGGGTAAAATAAGTATTATTGTGAACAGAAGGCTGTACAGTGACCTAGAGTTATTTATTTCTATGTCATTTGGTTTCTGGTGGATAGTTGTCTCATTGGCAATCATACCACATCTTCTTATTTTCATATAGAACACAACATTAAATTTTAAATGTATTTGTTGTTTTCAGTTTAGAAGCTAGTTCTAAACAGATGAAATGTCCTAGATGTAAACAATCAGAAAGTAGCCATGTGTCTGCTGTAGTAAGTATGTTATGGTAGTTTATGAAGCTGATGATTAATTTAGAAGATGCTATGACAACAGCATCAAACATAACGAATCTGTTCAAACCTGCAAAAAGATAGACCTACATTCCTCTTAAATTTGTTTCAAACTCGCATTACCCTTTAAAAAGTTTAACACCTCCCTGAAGGGATTTTATGTCGGAACCAAATTTTTGTCAGACCCTAATCACACCACTGGGGATATGGTTATGGTCTCGACTATCCGCTGAAATACATCAATATTTAGGGATGGTTTGACATAAAAACAAGGAATTATTTGAATCTGGAATAATTTTGAATTCTGGAAAATTGATAAGAAATGTATGATGAACACTAACCCAAATTTTATCAGAATCTACTGAACAGAATGACTTCATATTTGATCAGGGACTTGACAGTGATGAGTTGTAACATGTGAGGGCTTATTGTTATCTGATACCTTGAATTATGAGTGGGGATATGCTTAGCACAAAATCTTGTGCATTCTTGTTATTTTGTTGTCCTAAGTTTTTATGCCCCATTTATGGGCATTATGTTTTTTCGGTCTGTGTGTGCATCCGTTCGTCCGTCCGTCTGTCCCGCTTCAGGTTAAAGTTTTTGGTCAAGGTAGTTTTTGATGAAGTTGAAGTCGAATCAACTTGAAACTTAGTACACATGTTCCCTATGATATGATCTTTCTAATTTGAATGCCAAATTAGAGTTTTGACCCCAATTTCAGGGTTCACTGAACATAGAAAATGATAGTGCGAGTGGGGCATCCATGTACTATGGACACATTCTTATTACATTAGAGTTATAGAATATTGAAAGGATATATTATCATAAAATGCATGTAACTGCACCATAGTGAGTATATTATAAGGTAAAAAATTCGAACATCTGCTTCATTGACTTTTAAGGTGAAGTTCAATTTTCAGTATACCATTTTTACATCGCGATGACCTTGAGGTCACTCCGATGTATTGCTATCGCCTAGATTTCCATTATGTAAATTAGTTTTGGGTTTGTAACCGATCTATAAACATGATAAATATGCGCACATAAACGAGTGCAAAATAACATTCCTTGTCATTTGATATAAATACATCTCTTCAATGAATACTGATAAAAATATTTTTGTTTACAACATAAATTAATAATGTGAAAATGTTTTGTAGTTAGATATATATATATAAGTAAAAAATCATTGATAATATCAATGCACACGTACCGAAAAATTGTGTTAAAGCATGCGGAAGAATATCTCAAAGAACGTTTTGCGACAGGACCGGTAACTCTGTAATTGTTTTTGCGGGAAAATATGAATGCCTACTCGTATCCAATCTTAGAAAAATCGAATTTTTACAGAAAAGTGTCCACCATGCACTTGCATTGCACTATTATTAGAACAGTAGAATAGAATGATATACAAACGGATGCAAATCATATATATATGTAACTGTTATTTTAATATAATATATAACAACAAATCAGTGTATACTGATTTGTATCACTACAATATAATAGTTATTACGGTGAAGTTGAATTTCCTGTCATTTATTCATCATACTCGCACGCACTTGTCTAGAAAAAAATATATCTCTGTACATTAACCTTAGTTTCAGGTAAAGAGATATGTTGTTTTTTTTCTGAGACAAGTGCTTTTGACCATCCTCAAGAACTTGTGGTCATCCGATGTTCAGTACTTCAGTACTTTGATAAGATTTGCCATCATTAATAGATTCTTAAAGTGAATACAACACTAAGATATTATTTATAAAGACAACTGAGTTTTAGGTTGTAAAGATATCAATGTTGTAATCATCTATGAATATATTTTCAGGTGTCTGTTGGCAGCAATAAAGATGATGAAATAAATAAGTTAAAAGATAAATTGACATACTTCCAAAAGAGTCTAGCTGATACAGAACTTAAGCTGAGTGGTGCTTATAAAGAAATCTCTGAGTTAAGGTTACAACTGGCATATGAACCACAGGTATGTAGCTGCAGAGAAATGTATTATTAAAAGTAATACATATTCTTTGTTGCAGCTAAAATGTGTAGCTAGTTCTTGTCTATCCTGTTAATGACATGGGCCAATAAAATTACATACATTTATAGTAGACATACTAAGACTTTAGAAACTCAACAACAATTCTGAGCTTGTTCTATAATATATTGCTTTCTAGTGTGATTGATTGATTTTTTGTAAAAAGTTGTTTAACTTCAAAATCAGATGTATCTTTTTACTGAACTTGTAGTAACACCTGTTTGTTTACTGTATTTCTTAGAAAAAGTTCTGTAAATTAAATAATCTTTTCAACTCTTGCTAGTGAAAAATTACAAGAATATAGATTGTGGTGTTTGTTAAACTTGTATTTTCTCTCACATAAAACATCAATGTACATATATTTGTGAAAATAAATCATAGAGAAATCAGTTAAAAAAGGCTTTGTGAAAAAAAATTGTCCTGAAAATAAGTTGGGTAACAGTATATTGAGGGGGAAACAAATTCATATGGCAGAAAAGTTTTTAAGTTGATTAGAAATATTCAACTCAGCTATGTTATAACAATTTGTTATATTTTTGTTCCATAACTGATAACTTTATCCAAATGTACAATAGTGTATTATGTATGACAAGATATGATAGACCAGTTTGTAATTTTTAGAAGAAGCTATCTGTTCCTCCTCCAACACCAACTGATAAAGTAAAGGAAGAGGAAGTGGATGCTGAGGTAATATTTTGTGGAGAATACTTCTTAGCACCATCACAATTTAAGTTGACAAGGATAGTTAGCCATTTATTGTGGAAACTGGGGTAATGTTTTGTGGAGAATAATTTATAGCACTGTCACAATTTACGGGGTAATGTTTTGTGGAGAATAATTTATAGCACCATCACAATTTAAGTAGAAAAGGATAGTTAGCCATTTATTGTGGAAGCTGGGGTAATGTTTTGTGGAGAATAATTTATAGCACCATCACAATTTAAGTAGAAAAGGATAGTTAGCCATTTATTGTGGAAGCTGGGGTAATGTTTTGTGGAGAATAATTTATAGCACCATCACAATTTAAGTAGAAAAGGATAGTTAGCCATTTATTGTGGAAGCTGGGGTAATGTTTTGTGGAGAATAATTTATAGCACTGTCACAATTTAAGTAGAAAAAGATAGTTAACCATTTATTGTGGAAGCTGGGGTAATGTTTTGTGGAGAATAATTGATAGCACCATCACAATTTAAGTAGAAAAGGATAGTTAGCCATTTATTGTGGAAGCTGGGATAATGTTTTGTGGAATATAATTGATAGCAATGTCACAATTTAAGTAGGAAAGGATAGGTAACTATTTATTGTGGAAGCTGGGTTAATGATTTGTGGAGAATAATTTATAGCACTGTCACAATTTAAGTAGGATAAGATGGTTGACCATTTGTTACAGAAGCTGTAAATTATACATTTTGATTGAAAATGCATTCACAGGATAAGATCTACAAATAGTCAACATGGCAGAAATTGTCAGTTGACGCCTTTTAGGAGTTATCTCCCTTAAAAGTCAATTATTTTTACCTTTTTAATTTTTTTGGTAAAAACTTTTAAGAGTAACTGTTAACAGCATAAATGATCAGCAAGACAAGATCGGAAAAAAAAGAGAACTCAGTCATGAGTTTATATTCTAGTCTTTTATTTAGACAGTGGCCATTGTTGAAAATGTACATATATCCAGGTGAGATATAAAGGTTCTTTTGAGCCTCTAGTCCTAGGGAACTACAAATAACAACTTCTGGAAATTTGTTGTCAGGTTGCATCTGAACATGATATATGGTTTGAAGCATTTTCTTATGCATTGCTCTTCAAATTAATATTTACTGAATACTTAAAAGGAGGGGAGGTAATTATGTTTTCTGCTCATTGGTTGGGTTTTTGTCTCTTTGACACATTCCCCGTTTCCATTCTCAGTTTTATTATTGAACAAAAGCTCAAAGTTCTACTTGTTTTTGGGGAAAGACGGCTTCAAGCCGTCAATTCCCTATTTGGTTGGCCAGACTTCCAAGCCTCTCACATCAATCATTTTGTTTTTATAGTTGGAAAACACCTCAAAATATCATACTGAATTGATGAGATCAAGATAAACAAATGAACAGATTGACTTTAAAACACTTTATTACACATTTCCCTTCTGTTTCTCGCGAAATTATCATATCTCGAGCTCTCCCTTACACTAATTTACATTTCTTTTACAATCTGGAAAAATCAGTATTACGAAATATTCTAAATATATCTAACCTAGTGACGTCATGGTTGGAATTCCACACTACGTAGAAGCAGGGATATCCTTTACTCATAAAATCATTCACAGAAATTGGTGCGATTTTAAAATCAGTATTTGTTTTATTAAACAAAATTATGTTTGCTGTAGATGATTCAAACATCAATGCTTTAATTTGTAGGTCAACTTTCGCGGTAAACAATGGGATACATGAGATTAGGGAGAGAAACGGCATTTTTCATTTTTTCTGTAACTGTATTTCGAATCTTCCTCCAACACAGGAGCACCTCTATTGATGAGTGATTATCCACCAAAATAAAAGTTCATGTATCTGAACACTTAAAATGTGACATTTAGTATATGATAAGTAGTCTTCCATTAAAACAAAATTTTGTGTACCAACATAATCATTGAAAATGGTAAAAAATTATAAAATTTTAAAATGGTGCATTTTGTAGTTTAAACATATTTATTCATGAAATTTACAAATATATCAAAATATACAAGGATAAGAAAATGTTGGATCTGGAAACAAGCTGCACACAGCTTATATCAATCTGATTGATTTTTGTAAGTACATGTATCCCTGTGATGAGAGTTGTAACTGGGAACTTAATCAAGAGGGAAATTTAAAACTGAATAGACTTTTCAGTCCTCACTTTCCTGAGAAAGTTGTAATCAATTAAAAATTTTAAGAGCACCGTCACAAAAAAATTTAGAATGGCCCTAGCCTGCAGTTCACTGGTACACAATAAAAAAATTAAAAGTATATTGTAGTAGTTATTAAATGATAGAATTCAATTGAATTTTCTAAAAACAATCCGCTAAAGCACCTGTCACTGTAAAGACATCGTATCTTCGTTCTCTTACTGTATAAAAAAAAATGTAGGTCTGTCAAAAATTTGATGGGTCTGGCAAAACTTGCTACCCTGTAGTCCCCAATGTCTGACAGAAAAAAAAAACTGTTTGCATCTCTGAAACAGGGATATCATCTCTGTATCATGGACACATTCCCCATTTATTTTTCTTCGTGTTGGAAGATATTGATTTGATATTTGTTATATAGTTTTATCATAACCAGTTACATATCAAATTTGAAATTTGAATTTTGTTAGGTTAGGATGATTTTTTAGCAGCATTTGGGTCCTCGGACTTGAAAATTTCATGCAAATAATCAGTTTTCCGCACTATTTTTGTTATAAGTGCTTTTGTAGTTTGGTCTGTTTTTCAGATACTATAAACAAAAGATTAGGTGTATGGAATGAATGTAAGGTGTATATTTCCGTCTTACCAGTTTCATCTGACCTTGACCTTTTTTTTGGGATTCATTGGATAATGTTTTAAATATTTCCCGTTTGGGCTAAATCTATGATACTATAGGCCATTGGGCCATTATATTCATGATAATTGGTATATATCATGGAATGGTTGTTAATAGGTAGACATGTCTCTCTGGCAAGTTTTCATGGTTTTGTCCATTTATCAAATACTGTAAGCCATTGGTCAACTATATTAGTTGTAAGGAATGATTGCAAGATGTACATGTCTGTCTGGTAGGGTTCATCAGACCTTGACCTCATTTTCATGGTTCATTAATTTAGTCAATTCAATTTTGTGCAATCAGGTCTGTTTCTCTTGCCCTTTGGCTTATAGTATCTGAGTATATGCAAAAGGCTAACTTTATTTGGTGTACAATGTATGGTATGAAATTTAATTTAATCAAGTAAAGCAGCAGAGACATATCAGCATGTGCACTCTTGTTGTCATTTACGTTGCATTTTATTAAGTTAGTTATTTGTGAGTATAAATTAAGTTGCCTTCACAAAGACTTATAGAATAACTAATCGAAGAATTCAAATAGAGAAAAATATTCAACGAGTGACCGAACAACACATTAATTCATGAATGCGCGTAGCCAATGTAGTTAAAAGAATAACTAATTCTATAATTATTACATTGGTTGCAATGAATTACATTGATTTCCCAGTGAAATAAAAACTGATAATTTCACATGTGAAATAAACGTGGTTTTCACTCCTCTGACGTCATACAACAATAGGCGTTGTCAAGACTTCGATAACGTCGGATCAAAACAAATTGTGAATGCGTAGAAAAAGATATAGTTCCATACGTTTTCTACTTTAATTTCATAAAAAAGCCATTTGCCAATGTAATAAAAAGAATAACTAATCAAAGAATTCAAATATCGAAAAATATTCAACTCGTGACCGAACAACACTGATATTTGATATAGTTAATATAATTCAAGTTTAGTTATTCTAGACAACGCCTATTGTGAAATTATCGGTTTTTATTTGTAATGTAATTCAATGCTACCAATGTAATAATTATAGATAATTAATATAGTTTTGATCCAATATCAAAAAATATTCAACTCGTGACCGAACAACACTGATAATTAACTCATGCGCTATGCGCATTCTTGAATTAATGTGTTGTTCGGTCACTCGTTGAATATTTTTCTCTATTTGAATGGGAGTGAAATAACCACGTTTATTTCACATGTGAAATTATCGGTTTTTATTTCACTGGGAAATCAATGTAATTCATTGCTACCAATGTAATAATTATAGAATAATGTTTTGTCATATAGAAGTTTTGAAAACCTACTTGAATTATGTTACCCAATGCACAATTGGGTATCTTACATTGATTATATATGTGCATAGTTGACAACTTGTTTTCCATGCACTGTAGGGGGCTATTTCTTTCAGTTCTACGCATGCAAACAGTCTTTGTTCGTTTTAGTCTCCTTAGAGCAGACTGCATATATAGGAAATACCTTGTTGCCTCTCAGTGGAGAATATTTTGAGGTTTTGTTTCTTTCACATGATTTATTAAACCATATAACTAATTTATTAACTTTATAAATACTTTTTGAACTTTAGTATTTCTTTTTGAATTCAAAGATATAGGGCATTGTAAAGAGTATTAGATAAAGCTAAAATTGACAGTACAAGTGCTTTATTTCCAACCTGAATATACATTTCCAATGCTGTTTTCTGTGACCTAATAGAGAGTATTTTTATAAATTAAAACTATTCATATATATATACTGATATACTGAATGTTTTCATTCAACATATCTATATATAAATGATGCATTTGTTATCTGTAGTAAAAAGTCAAGTCACATCAACTGTTATATCTAATAGCTGTCATAGTTAGTGAGTTTAAATCATTAATGTACCTTTGGTATCTTTGGCGTCTCTTTAAGACAATTATTGAATCAAACCTTGTTTTTTATGCAATATTTTAACTGCTTCCAATTTCCATTTTGTGAAATACTTACCAGTTTATATAGCCAAAACTGAGTATTAATTTTTACACGAAAAAAATATATACTACCAAATTTGTGAACTTGTCTTGCCCAGCATAATGATTATCTTTCAACTTTAATCAAATGTTTTGATTTAGAAGGTGCCGATCTCTTCCATTGGTCCGAATTGACTCCATGATGAATTCTTGACTAAGGAAATTAATTACATTTAACACAATTAATTTCAATATTGTCAACCTTTCTACATGTTCTAGCAGTTCTTTTGCTCATTCTTTATATGAAGACTATCAAAAGATACCCAAAAAAATAGAAACAATAGCCGTCTTTTCCCTCAGAGCTCTCAAGCTCTTTGATTATCTCAGTCACCCACAACAAAACAGGGAAAGCATGTCTAGTAACCACAGTTTCCTACTTAGATAATTAAGAATATGAAAGCTTGATACATATTCATAACAAATACAATATTGGTTACAATTAATTGGCAGCAACAGCTAAGGATGTTTTGCAAGAGTTTGAAAAGTACCTCAGAGTTGATATTCTTTACATCGAGGGTATGATTTATTTGCACCTGGAAGGAAGGGTGTAATGGGTTTGACTGATTGTACACAACAAGTTTCAAGTCATTTTGAGTTTTTGAATGTGTAATTTTATCACTTTTGACAACAGATCAAGGTAAATGTAAACATGTAAATATAAATGAGTTACAAGGATAAAAAATGAAAAAATTTATTCACCTCACAAACTTTACTTTCTTTTATACCTGCTTAACTAGCTGGTCTAAACTGGACTCCAGAAATAATGTATAGTGATATAGGATATCTTATTTCATTCTGCAGGGAGAGTCTGAGCCAGAAGAAGAAGTCCAGGAAGTAGTGGAGATTGAGAGTGTTAAACACAGAGTCTTCAAACAAAGAAAACCTATAAAAATACCACCTCATAAGGTAGGCCAAACTAAAGGAAAATTAGATTGAGAATGTAAAACAAAGAGGCTTCAAACAAAAAAACACATATAAAAAGACCACCTCATGAGGTAGGCAAAAATAAAGGAAAATTAGATTGAGAGTGTAAAACACAGAGGCTTAAAACAAAGAAGACCTATAAAATAGCCACCTCATAAGAAAGTCAAATTTGAAGGAAAATTTTATTGAGAGGGTCAAACACAGACAAGTTTCATATGACCTTGACCTCATTTCATAGGTCATAGGCCAGTATTAACTTTTTTGTTGTTAAGTCCATTTCTCAGATACTATTAGTGAAAGGTCAACTCCATTTAGTGTATGGAATGATTGTAAAGTAAACATTTCCCTCAGGCAGGGTTCATCTGACCTTGACTTCATTTTCATGGTTCATTGGTCAATATAAATTCTTCCTGATTAGATGTGGTATGATTGCCAATGAGACAACTATCCATCAGAGTTCAAATGACAATGATTTAAGCAATTACAGATCACTGTATGCACTTTAACAATGAGGAAAACCCATATCATATAGTCAGCTGTTAAAGACCCTGATATGAAAAATGTGAAATAGTTGAAACAAGAAAACTAATGGCCTAATTTATAACAATTCAGTTTACGGAAAACAAACATGACAGACATTAACCATCGACAACCACTGAATTAAAGGCACATAAAGAATGAGGCAGGGCTAAACATATTTGTGAGTGTACAGGGACTGTGGTATACCAGCACAACATAAGAACAAACTGTAAAAATCATGATTAGGTCTGTTTCTCAGAGGCTTAAAGGATTTTACTTTTCCAAGTTATGGGATTTTATTCATAAAAAAATGGGGAGCAATTTTCATGAAACTTTGGTGAATTGTTTATATATATATTGACAAATATTCAATTTCTATTTTTAAAAATTCTGATTTTAAATTTTGAAGTATTGGGACTTGAATCATAAAAAAGGGTGGATTTAATGTATAAGACAAGCTAACAGGGCTACTGCGTATCCTGTGCTCATGGCGCTGCTCTTTATTTGTTATTGTTCTGGGTATTTTAAAGTCCAAAGTATGGTTACAGGTAAAACATTCCAGTCTACATAATGTAGTCAATGTATGTATTTTTGATGAATTTCAGAAAAAAGTTTCTAAACTGCCACCATTACCAAATGGAAATATTATCACTACATTGCAAATGGAGGAAGATTTACCATATGAATTAGATATGCCTGAGGCAACCTCTATGAGGGAAGAAAAATTATGGAAACTCGGGGATCTGCAGGGGCGGGTAAGTTGAAAGGGAAACCTGTGCAAATATTATCTAATATACAGTAAGATTTGGAAATATTTTAGTAAGTAAATAAAGGGAGATAACTGTTTTTTTGTGCTTCTTATTACAGATGAGTCAGTTGATGCAGGAAATCCTAGAATTCATCAAGCATGTAGCAGACATGATATTTATAGATCAAAACGGTATACCTCTAGTAAGTCATTATCTGTTTGTGTAATTAAGGGAATAATACTTTTATAATTTTTTGCAGTTATACATTGTTTATTAACATTAATATCAAATATTTCATGTAGATTTCTTTGTGAAATAAGAATGCAATATTTGCTGATATTTTTATGTATTCTTCTTCATAAATATACCTAAAAATAGAGCATATCTGAGTTAAAAATATTGGATTTTGAGCGATATTGCATTCTATATTTTTACTTTAAAGTTTGGTATGCAATGAAAGGTTCTAAGTTAAACAATATTTGCACAAAAAAAAGTAGACGAGATATAAACAAGACATCAGCAATGGAGCTTGCGTCCTTACTACAGTCATTGAATGAAGAATTATCAACGATGCTGAAATAACTGGTACCATATTATAAAAGGATTATTAGGCTAATATTAATGAATATTGTTCCTCCCAGCATATCATATGTCACTCATAATCTCCTGCAAAATGATTTACTGCTCGGGACAATTTTCCTCAATAACAGTGCAATCACCCTATAATATACCAGGTGTTAAGTCACTAAATGAAGCTGTCTTGCTAAGAACGAGGGAGAATTGCAAAAAAGCTAAATATGGAATAACCATGTATTTTCTGCAACTACAAGACATAAAGCAGGTACCAAAGCAAAGCTAAATTGTCTTTCATGTCTGTCTTGTTACATACACAAAATTTTATATTTGAAACTAAATATTTTAGAGGAAAATCTAGAGTTTTAGACAGGAAGTGGAAATGATAAACTTCTCTAACAGTATAAATACATTTGAATTATAAGCATGTACTTGTAGACAATTTTTGATTTATTTTCACTGAAAACATAAGATGGAAATTAATTGTAAATCATTAACATATCATTATTACTTATAGTTGTTAGATTTTTATTTTTTCAGTACATGCTTTTATTCATCTTAAGATCAGAAGAATACTTTAATTCTCTACTTTTATTCTTTGAAAGAATGCCAGATTTACAGCAATGCAGCCATTTGATTTTGACAAGAAATATGTCAAGAGGACAAAAACAGAAGATACAAAGGATGTAGAAGGAAGACAGAAGAGAAGTCAGACTTTCTTCTTGGGGCAGAAAGCTATTGGTTGTCTAAAGGATGCATATGAACTACTGTCAGGATCACTTACCTTACAAGTATTTTAAATTACTCTGTGTTTTAAGAATTTAATGTTATAGTCGGGGATGATTCAGTTCAGATGGATCTATTTTTATACCCCCGTCGTAGCGGAGGGGGCATTAAGTTTAACTCTTGTCCGTCTGTACATCTGTACGTACGTCCCAAAATTGGTTTCTGTTCTCTAACTTTAGATTGCCTCAACCAAATGTTATGTAACTTATACACAATGCTTATTAACACAAAACACAGGTCAAGTTTGAATTTTGGTGGCATCACTTTAACTGCTCTAGAGTTATGCCCCTTTACAAATGGAAAAATTGCTAAAGTTTTTGTTTCCCTTCTCTAACTTCAGTTTGCCTCAACCAAATGTTATGAAACTTATACACAATGCTTATTTCCACAAAACACAGATCAAATTTGAATTTTGGTGGCGTCACTTTTGCCGTTCTAGAGTTATGCCCTCTACAAATGGAAATTTCCGTTCTCTTACTTTAGTTTGCCTCAACCAAATGTTATGAAACGTATACACAATGCTTATCACAAAACTCAGATCAAGTACAAATTTGGGCAGCGTCACTTTTACAGTTCTTGAGTTATATCCCTTTATAACATTATATGCAAGCGGTGGCATCATCTGTGTCCCATGGACACATTCCCCATTTATTTATTTTTTTGTAAGTGATTTGCTTCCTTTACATCCATTTCAGTCTTTTATCTTAATGAGCAAATTTTTTCTTGTACTGTTCCTTTTTTTATCAGATTTTTTAGCTCACTTGGCGTCTGTCTTTGATAAGTTTTACAAAATCTTTCTCTGAAACTACTGATCTTGGCCACAATCTTAGGGTATTTAGTTTAAAAAATGTGTCGGATGACTCTGCCTGCCAACCAAGATGGGCGACATGGCTAAAAATAAACCATGGGGGTAAAATGCAAGTTTGTCTATTATATTGAAAACCACTATAAATAGAGAAAATCTGACAAGGGCATATATGTTTTGGAAGTATGAGATCTACCTATTGTCTTTTCACTTTTAAACTGTCAGAAGACTTTTTATAGGAGTTATTGCCCTTATATTACCAATTTTACCAACTTTTAAATTATTTGCCTATTATCTTGAAAATTATAACAGAGAGAAGCTTTAAATAGCAAAAATGATCAGCAAGATAACTTCTACAAATAAGTCTCATGGTTGAAATCGTCTGATGACCCCTTATGGGAGTTATTGCCCTTTAATGACAATTTTTATCCATTTTGCCTAATATCTGAAAAAAGTATAATAGATAGAAATTTAAATAGGCAAAAATTATCAGCAAGACAAGATCTACAAATAAGTCAACATGGTTTAAATCGTCTGATAACCCCTTATTGGAGTTGTTCTCTTTAATAACAATTTTTATCATTTTTAGCTCACCTGGCCCGAAGGGCCAAGTGAGCTTTTATCATCACTTGATGACTGTTGTCCGTCGTCGTCGTTGTCGTTGTCCGTCGTCATTAGCTTATTACAAAAATCTTCTCCTCTGAAACCACTGGGCCAAATTTAACCAAACTTGGCCACAATCATCATTAGGGTATCTAGTTTTAAAAATGTGTCCGATGACCCCGCCAACCAACCAAGATGGCCGTCATGGCTAAAAATAGAACATAGTGGTAAAATGTAGATTTTGGCTTATATCTCTGAAACCAAAGCATTTAGAGTAAATCTGACATAGGGTAAAACTGATTTTCAGGTCAAGATCTATCTCTCCTGAAATTTTCAGACAAATCTGACAACCTATTGTTGGGTTACTGCCCCTGAATTGTTAATTTTAAGGAAATTTTGCAGTTTTTTGTTATTAACTTGAATATTATTATAGATAGAGATAAACTGTAAACAGCAATAATGTTCTGCAAAGTAAGATCTACAAATAAGTTGTCATGACCAAAATTGTCAGTCGACCCCTTTAGGAGTTATTGCCCTTAATAGTCAATTTTTAACAATTTTTTGTAAATTTTTGTAATCTCTTACAAAAATCTTCTTCTCTGAAACTACTGAGACAAATTTAACCATACTTGGCCATAATCATTATTAGGGTATCTAGTTTAAAAAATTTGTCCATTGACCCCGCCTTCCAACCATCATGGCCGACTTGGTTAAAAATAGAACATAGGGGTAAAATGCTGTTTTTGGTTTATATCTCTGAAACTAAAGCTTTTAGAGCAAATCTGACAGGTGGCAAAAATGTTGATCAGATTTAGATTTATCTGCCCTGAAATTTTCAGACGAATCCGACAACCCGTTGTTGGGCTGCTGCCCCTGAGTTAGTAATTTTACAAAAAAAAAATTGTTATTATCTTAGATATCATTATAATATCTAATATCTAATACTATTTATTATGATTTTAACCTTATTTTACATGATTTCCAAAGCATCAGTAAATACAGGTGAGCGACACAGGCTCTTGAGAGCCTCTAGTTTAGCGTTGTTGCCTACTTTCTGAAAAACTATATTAGATAGATAGAAACTTAAATAAGCAAAAAATGATCAGCAAGACTAGACAAACAAAGAAGAGATTTTTGTCATGAATTCTATTCTAGTCTACAATGTTAGAGAGTGTTCATTGTTGAAGATGCACATAGACCTAGGTGAGCGACACAGGCTCTAAATTAGAGCCTCTAGCTTTTGGTTGTCTTTGCAATAATTGATTTTACCATTTCTAAATTTAGAGAGATTGTTAGTACAAATCCACTTTTGACTTGACAGAATTACTTTATATCCTGAATAGTTGATGCACCTTATAAAATATTGCTTGAATAGATTGATTTTAGGGTTTATCATAACAAAGATAGATTTTAGCTTTGTTGATATGGGGATGTTTGATAGAATTATATATTTAATAGTTGTTATAAACATTAAAAGAAAAAAAAAGAATGACCTTTTTAGCTCACCTGGCCCGAAGGGCCAAGTGAGCTTTTCTCATCACTTGGCATCCGCCATTCGTCGTCCTCGTCTGTCGTCTTGGTCGTCGTCGTTAACTTTTTACATTTTGAACTTCTTCTAGAGAACCACTGAATGGAATGAAACCAAACATGGCATGAATGTTCCTTATGAGGTGCTGACCAAGTGTTGTTACTTTGAAGCAGATCTATCATCCAAGATGGCCGACAGCGGGGGACTTAGTTTAACATATGACCCTATGGGAAATACATACAAATGTCTTCTTTTAGAGAACCACTGAATGGAATGAAACCAAACATGGCATGAATGTTCCTTATGAGGTGTTGACCAAGTGTTGTTACTTTGAAGCCGATCCATCATCCAAGATGGCTGCCAGCGGGGGACTTAGTTTAATATAGGACCCTATGGGAAATACATACAAATGTCTTCTTTTAGAGAACCACTGAATGGAATGAAACCAAACATGGCATGCATGTTCCTTATGAGGTGCTGACCAAGTGTTGTTACTTTGAAGCTGATCCATAATCCAAGATGGCAGCCTGGGGGGGGACTTAGTTTAATATAGGACTAAGTCCCCCCCCCCCCCCCCTCCCAGGCGGCCATCTTGGATTATGGATCGGCTTCAAAGTAACAAGTGTTGTTACTTTGAAGCCGAACCATCATCCAAGATGGCCACCAGCTGGGGACAGTGTTTAACAAAGGACCCTATGAACAATACATACACATGTCTTCTTTTAGAGAACCACTGAATGGATTACAACCAAACATGGCATGAATGTTCCTTTTGATGTACTGACCAAGTGTTGTTACTTTGAAGCCGATCCATCATCCAAGATGGTTGCCAGCGGGGGACTTAGTTTAACAGGACCCTATGGACAATACATACACGTCTTCTTTTAGAGAACCACTGAATGGATTGAAACCAAACATGGTATGAATGTTCCTTATGAGGTGCTGACTAAGTGTTGTTACTTTGAAGCTGATCCTTCATCCATGATGGCTGCCAGAGGGGGGACTTCCTTTAACATAAGACCCTATTGGAAATACATACAAATGCTTCTTCTAGAGGTGCACTGAATGGAATGAAACCAAACATGGCATAAATGTTTCTTATGAGGTGTTGATGAAGTGTTGCTACTTTGTTGCTGATTTACTGTTCAAGATGGCCACCAGGATTTTTCATTAAATTACAGGGCCAATATTAAACCAAATTTGGCCTCACTCATTATTAGGGTATCTGTTATGATTTTAATCTATTTTAACATGATTTCCAAAACCAAAGTAGAATCAGGTGAGCAACACAGGCTCTTGAGAGCCTCTAGTTAGTCTTTTATAAATTGGACAGGAGCAAACAGAATTTATAAGATATGTTTTTGAGTTGACAACACATTTCTTTCATTTTTTTTTTGTAGCATGAAGATTATGAACTGATCTACAGAGCCTTCAAAAACTACCAGTATCAGAGATCCATCAGACAAGCTGTGATGGCAGGAAAACTACCTCTATCTGCCCTACACATGGCTAAAAATGGACAAATTCCTGATCTAAAAGCTACTTACGCTGCACTTCAACAAAGTCTGAAGTCACAGAAACCACATACAGGCTTAACTGATGGAGGATTGTGGAAAGCTGCATCATTAACAAGTGTGGCATCAGACACATCAGAGGTACTGTTATTTGTTCATTCTGGGAACCTCATTAGAGAGGTCAATAAGTGGGGCATCAGCCACATCAGAGGTACTGATATTTGTTCATTCTGAGAACCTAATTGCAGAGGTCAATAATTGGCATCAGCCACATCAGAGGTACTGTTATTTGTTCATTCTGGGAACCTCATTAGAGAGGTCAATAAGTGGGGCATCAGCAACATCAGAGGTACTGTTATTTGTTCATTCTGAGAAACTTATTGCAGAGGTCAATAATTGGGGCATCAGACACATCAGAGGTACTGTTATAATGTTCATTCTGGGAACCTCATTGCAGAGGTCAATAATTGGGGCATCAGACACATCAGAGGTGCTGTTATTTGTTCATTCTGAGAACCTCATTGCAGAGGTCAATAAGTGGGGCATCAGAGGTACTGTTATTTGTTCATTCTGGGAACCTCATTGCAGAGGTCAATAAGTGGGGCATCAGCCAAATCAGAGGTATCGTTATTTGTTCATTCTGGGAACCTCATTGCAGAGGTCAATAAGTGGGGCATCAGACACATCAGAGGTACTGTTATTTGTTCATTCTGAAAACCTAATGACAGAGGTCAATAAGTGGGGCATCAGACACATCAGAGGTACTGTTATTTGTTCATTCTGGGAACCTCATTAGAGAGGTCAATAAGTGGGGCATCAGACACATCAGAGGTACTGTTATTTGTTCATTCTGAGAATCTCATTGCAGAGGTCAATAAGTTGGGCATCAGACACATCAGAGGTATACTGCTATTTTTAGGCAGTTAAGCTGCCTTATGCGAGCACCCTAGATTTGTGTTCTACCCAATAAATGCTGAAATACGTGCCATTGTTATTATCTAGCTGGATATAATGTTATTTATAACTAATTGAAGAGTTTTTTCATACTTTTAATTCTGGATTACAAAAATATGACCAGAAAAAACCTTAAATGATCGTCGAACCACCCAAAAGTTTTGAAGTTGCACATAGGAAGTAGAGCACATTAGGAATCCTTATGTAGTTTATTATCCCCTGTGCTTTTGGCTAAGATGTCAAAGAACAATTGTATGAAATATTTAATCGCCGAAAATCTTTAAAGACAAGCAGTTTAGATTTCCCAAATGGCAAAAGTCGTAGGAATATTGTTTGTCGTCAATACGTGTTACAACTACGTCAGTAGTCTATTAATAAGTTCCACTGTTCATGCTGTTGGCGGCAATTTCAAATTAGAAGACGAAATTTTCGTATCTTTTCAATTTGGAGGCAGGGATTCAAATTAGCGGTGGTCCGAGGTCCGCGACCTTCCACTGTTGCAATCGGACTCTCGACTTGGTTACTAGCTACGCCCGACGGACCTTTCACTTGAAAGAAAATTAAAAATAACTTTGCAAACCTTTTTACCAAAGTCTCTAAATAAACGATCTCAAAACGTATTTTCATCTTTATTATTCATGACAGCGATGTTCATTTTGTTCAACCGCTAGCTTTATACAGATAATCGCCTACAAGTAATGTGTAAATTCGAGTAAAATCGTATCTGACTGACAATAACAACATTGAAAAACAATGGATGCCGTGTAGACAATTACAATATCGGGTCCGATTCCGGAAGCGGATAAGGGTAATTCCGGGTTTTGGAGATCAACTACAAAAATTTTTTTCAGGCAGGTGACAAAATACATCTATGCATGGTAAATACATATAAACACTAGAAATGGAAACCAAAAGATATATGTAAAAGAAAGAAAAAGCAAAAAATATTTGATACAGAAACTCAAAATTACTTTTTGACAAATTTTAATGTCAAAATCCAATACAATGTGACAGCTGGGAACAGTATATCTAACAATATATATGTTCCTGGTGACAGTATAAATCTTCTTTATCAGTGATAAATGTTGATAATGCATGTAAGATGCTTTTAAAGTGTAAACATATTACTGCAATTTTTTTCTCAATTTTGAAGGGTCAGTTAACATAGCTGGAAGTTTCTTACTTTGTTTTCGCAAATAGTGCAACTAGATTTTATGATACCTGAATGTAAGCAAATCATATGATATATAGGTGGAATCCTTTGGGTCACTCTACCCCCTCCTGTTTGATAACTTTGAAACGGATGAGATCCCCACCCCTAAACCATATATATTCATGTATGGGACTATATAACTAATCAAATGAAATATATAGGGGGAAGTCCCTAGGGTTACCCCACCCCTCCTGTTTGAGAACTTGGAAACAGTCGAGATCCCCACCCCTAAACCATATATATTCATGTATGGGACAATATAACTAATCAAATGAAATACAGGGGAGTCCCTGGGGTCACCCCAACCCTCCTGTTTGGGAACTTTGAAATGGTCGAGATCCCCACCCCTAAACCAAATATATTCATGTATGGGACAATATAATAAATCAAATGAAATATAGAGGGAGTCCCTGCAGTCACCCCACCCCTCCTGTTTGAGAATTTGGAAACGGTCAAGATCCCAAGACAAGACAAGACAATTTATTTAAACTTAAGCACACGTATGGTGCTACAAGAGGATAACAATTATACATTAACAATTACATATATACTTATACATTTACAAGCAAGACACACAATAAATAAATAAGTGATATCATACAATAAAATGGAAATAAACTATAGTTGGTTGATTTGTTTGCAAAATTCTTAATTGCAACATGGATATGAAGTTATTGTAACATGCTTTGTATTATGAAAATATTTTTTCAATATGTTTTAGAAACATGCACACTTTTGTTAGCAGTGGCACGTTACAGTGTGATAATAGACCAGTAAGTTTCAATTGGGAAGGATTTTGTGTGTAATATGTAGGTATATATCTTTCTCTTAAAGACATAATTTGTTCATTGGAGCATACAAAAAAATAATGATCCCATAAACCATACATATTCATGTATGTGACAATATAACAAATGAAATGAAATATAGGGGGAGTCCTTGGGGGTCACCCCACCCCTCCTGTTTGAGAACTTGGAAACGGTCGAGATCCACCCCTTAACCATATATATTCATGTATGGGACAATATAACAAATCATATGAAATATAGGTTGAGTGCTTGGGGCCACTCTACCACTTCCTGTTTGAGAATTTGAAAACGGTCGAGATCCCCACCCTAAACCATATATATTCATGTATGGGACAATATAACAAATCAAATGAAAAATAGGGGCAGCTCCTATGGTCACTGTAAACCATCCTGTTTGAGAACTTGGAAACGGTCGAGATCCTCACCCCGAAACCATTTATACTCATGTATGGGACTATATAACAAATCAAATGAAATATAGGGGAGTCCCTTCAGTCACCCCACCCCTCCTGTTTGAGAACTTGGAAACAGTCGAGATCCCGACCTCTAAATTAAACCATATATATTCATGTATGGGACAGCAGAACTTATCAAATGAAATATAGGGAGAGTCCTAAGGTTCACCCTACCCCCTCCTGTTTGATAACTTGGAAACAGATGAGATCCCCACCCCTAAACCATATATACTCATGTATTTGGCAATATAACAAATCAAATGAAATATAGGGGAAGTCACTGGGGTCACCCCACCCCCTCCTGTTTGAAACTTGATAACGGTCGAGATCCCCACCCCTAAACCATATATATATTCATGTATGGGAAAACATAAAAAATCAAATGAAATATAGGGTTAGTCCCTAAGGTCACCCCATCCCCTCTTGTGTGTGTTTTAAGAACTTGTAAAAGTTTGAGATACCAACTCCTAAACCATATTCATTCCTGTTCGTCATTTCAAACAGATTTGAATGACATACAAGATCAATCTCATAGGCATCACATATGCATATCACTTTACTAGACCTAATCAATGTGTACTAGACTTTGCCCAATGTCAGGCGACCATGGGAACGAATAATTATGGCAGCTTTGTTTGGGAGACTTCGTAACAGCATTCTGTTACAATTATTTCTTGTTTATTATAAAATTTTATTGATGCAAAAAATGAGTAGGTTTAAAGAATTTACCTTAATTATATTTTGAATAATTTCTGGTTCTATAAAAAATTTCATTTTAATATGGCTCATTTTAAAGAAAACATATCTTTCAAGCCCAAGAGTGTTTGACCAACTTTATTATAATCACCTGTCATTTTATTCCAAACTTAGACATCATGGACTTGGGGTGAAGGTGGGGGTCATTTACATTTACTATGGGCAGGTCAGTCAGACCTCACCTTTGATCCCCGTAGTAGTAAACATTTGTCTGATTTGTGTCTCATAACTTTTGCACTGTAGAACACAAACTCAGTTTTCTTTCCAGGGAAGCAAGTCCATGCATACTATTACAAGCTCGTACTAAGTCAACTTGAACTACTAACAGTCAACTAATACCAACGTTAACTATCAACTAGAACAACTGCAATCATTTCGAACTTGTACCACTGCAGACACATGACCATTAAAAATATACTTGATATATGCGTTGCTTTTGAAAACCTTGATAAAATATGAATTATTTGCCTTAATAATTAATTCATTAAATGAACATAAATGCACAATATATGAATGTTTAATGTTTGTTCTTTTAAATCTTAAACAAAAAGGAAGCAACATAGCCACAGTTTTCATAATTATGTTTGCCTTGGTTTTTGGTTAACTGCCTACAGTGCTTACAGTGCTTTGATTTCATTCTGGGAACCTCATTGCAGAGGTCAATAAGTGGGGCATCAGCCACATCAGAGGTACTGTTATTTGTTCATTCTGAGAACCTCATTGCAGAAGTCAATAAGTGGGGCATCAGACACATCAGAGGTACTGTTATTTGTTCATTCTGAGAACCTCACTGCAGAGGTCAATAAGTGAGGGGATGGACAGGGAGGATTCTGATTCCCACTTTCCTCCCCCTTACTCCCAGACGAAAATCGGTTAAAAAATTATTTTCCAGAATATCCTAATTTTGCTCCCTCTCTTCCCCCAGTTCCCACACCCTGACTCCAACTTCCCACCCTTGCATTTCCATGTTCCCTTACCCCTGTCCACCCTTCATAAGTGGGGCATCACACACTTCAGAGGTACTGGTATTTGTTTATTGACTTCTTGGAACCTCATTATAGATGTCAACTTTCTTGTGAGGAACTTTTTGCTATTTCCTATTACCTGTTTGCCGATATTTTGAACTTTTCTAATATACTGAATCAACTTAACATTTTGTGTTACACTTTTCTCAAGTACTACTAGATAAAATGATTTTGAATTTGGTCAGCAGCCTAACAGAGATGTTTTGTAACTTGTGTGTGCCTTTTGGATCTGTTGGACACCTACTTCCTGTGTTCCCATAAGTACTAGTTTTCAATTACGAGTGGGGCATGCATTTTTGTTTCATTCTTGTATACAGGAAAGAATCAACCTTGGAGAAGATGACCTATTTTTCATGCATGAATAGCTTTGTTTGATTTCAGAGTTTGTATTTAACTTACAGCAAATTACAAACCAAGTTGGTACCATACACATTTTTGCTATTTATCTGCCATTATTGTCCATCATTAATGTTCCTGTAAAATTTTGACATCACATTAGAATATGAACTGACACCACAATTCAAAAGTTATTGTTGTATGACGTCAATAGTTAAAGCGTCACAAAATCTTCATTCAAGTGTCACCAATTTCCAAATAGCAATAAAGTTTATTGGAATATAAATCTTTATAGTTAAAGACCTAAAAAGATCCAGAAACCTATTAACATTGTAATGATTCATTTTACAGGTGATACTGGTGATTAAAAAAGGTGTCAAAGAAATTAAATTTACTTCAATTTTATGTTCCTCTGTCTGTCAATTTCTGCTTCGTCTTATTCCTCCTATAATGTCAAATATATCATAAAAATATCATTTCTCCATAGGAAGGTGTGCATGAAGTGAAATATTTCAAGTTATATGAATCTTAAAGGGTAGTCAAATGAACTTGCAACAGGTAGAAGATTAGACAAGGATACTATTTTGTGAGCATGCTCATATTACCTTGTATAATAGCAAATGTCTATGTTAGTGTTAAAACCCTCAATCATAGGAATGTTTGCAGTGAAAATCTACATTTCTCCAATTTGAAAAATTATGCTGGTTTTTATAAATGTTTCATTGGAAGTTTTTAACTATTAGCCATCAATTACTTTGTCTGTGAGAAATTTTACTTATTAGACTACAAAAATTCTTAAAACCAGTTAGGTCTGCAAATGTATATTAAACATTAAAAACAAGAATTATGTCAATCTATATCGATATGATATTTTTTCTGATATGTATTTAATGCATTAACACCAGTCAGAATTATTGATCAGAGATAAGATTTGTCAACGTGCTCTTTGCACTGCAAAATAAAACAGTGGCATGAAATGTTTGCTCAGTAAAATTAAATTTAAGAGATTATATTTCACTTTATGACTATTTACACTATACTATTGATTTATCTTTGAAAATGTTTACTATTTCTTTGTACTTTTTTGGCTCCCAAATCAATGATATTTATAAATCCATTAAATGACTACAATTTCAATCATATAAGGTACAATTGATGGCTTTTGATTATCATTTTATAGATAGTTTATCGGGGATTAAATTTATGTTTCAAGTATTGATTCATTTTGACTTTGTATGGTCGTAAATTTTGGGTTTATTACTCATGGATTTTCTTTTAATGTAAGTAAAAAATAAACTGTTTATATCTGTTCAGGATTAAAATTCTTATAACTATGAAAAATATCATTAGTGAATTTTTTCTAGAACTCATTAATATGCATGAAATATTTGACACTGGACATATCACAACATACATTCATTTTGCTATTAATGTAGTCATTGTTTTATCTTAACTTGTAATTTTTTGGAAGAAAACCACATTATGGCTTATATCGAATATTATTATAAAACATGATATACTTAACAGAAGTAGTGGAGTTTACAAAGCAGAAACTGACAAGTTGTTTTATTGTCTAGTATGTAAAAATCAAGATCTAAGTGATATGTCTGATTTTCATGATTAATCTGTTTACTTAGTATATTGGTTTTTAAAACTCAAGCATAAGTGATATACATAATTTATACTAATCTATACGAACAGCTTAAGAATACTTATGTGTTTAGTATGTAGTTGTTAACAAGTCCTTAAGATTATATATCTTGTAAGCTATTTGTATTGGATCATGTTTGTATATTTCATTATAAAACAAGAAGTAGATTATTCAACATAAACTATTGTCATCCACCAGATGAAGATCAGCGATAAACATGATTTTATCATGATAGCCACTATTGATAGGTGTTATTGGGGATTAATGAGTTAAAGGCCACGTTAACATGTGATGAGAGATCTATGATACTTTGTTGAATTACAAAATTAATACAGTATGTATATACAATTCCATTAATCGGTAAAATGCAACTTTTGTAAGGTACATGCTTTCCTTTTTAGAATAGAGTATATTCAATTCTGTGATAAAAGTAGCATACATATTTTATCTCTGTCCAATCAGAGATCATGGTTTGAGGTAGAGATATCTTTATTCAACAAATGCACATTGCAAATAAATAAGGCTGAAATTAAAGGAAAAAGTACTGGAATTGCTGCAGGAAAAAGAAGCACATGTAAGACATTATTTATATTTATGAACAGACGGAGTTGTTGCATAGCTAAAGTCTGTATTCCTAAAATGTTAATTGAAAAGAGATTTGAAAAAAAATATTTATTATTTGAGGGATCTTTTTAATGAAATAGTTTCTCATATTTTTCCATGTTTTAAGTCTAATCATTAAATTCATTAATTCATTTTGTCAGAAATATTCATGACTCTCTAATTTTTGGAGGGAACATAGTTTGGCATACAACTTTTATTGCAGTGAAATTGGGCTTTAAATCCCTTTCTCAGTAATATCCAGTGGTTACTAATTGCCATTAAAATTGGTTGCTGTTAAAAAGAATTTAAAGATACCTTTACATAATATTTGATTTAAGAATCTACCTCAATTAGATGTTACCACAAAACTTAAAGAAGGTGATGCATTTATAATATTTTCTCTTTTTGGAATTATGTTTGGTTAACAAACACCAAAACTCCATCAATAATATTGTAGATTACTAGGTTGCATTTTGTACTGTTAAACGTGATATCAAGTTTGATTTAGATGTTACAGATACAAATATGTCTGTTATTACAACATTCTATTCAATAATAATATTATCATCACAATAACGCCACGTCACAAAGATAGTGGCCACACCACAAAAGGATACTTTTAACATTAGCTCAGTTCTGAACATTTTGGGGCTGCAGAAAATGAAATTTAACTTAAATGTGAAATACAATGTGAAAAATAATTAAATTTAAAATATAATGTGATCAATTATGTCACAAAATTAATTAAAACTATAAAGTCTCTCAATAATACTTTAAAAACTTCACTGTTCAATAATTAATCAGAAAGTGAAAAATTATGCTTGAACACTTTTGCAAGTCAATCTCATAACTGAAGTTAATTGGAACAGTCTGAACATTAACTAACTCCTTCAGGGCGCATAAAGTTCATTCACTGTCATCATTTTTACTTCGTATTTCCAATGGTTAGGGCTTTACAATAGGTTGGTAATTTTCCTGTGTCACAGCACCAATGTAGGTTAATAAGGGCTTTACAATTGGTCGGTTGGTTATTCCTGTGTCATTGCACCAATGTAGATTAATGATGGCTATTCAATTGATCGGTTTGTTATTCCTGTGTCATGGCACCAATGTAGATTAATGATGGCTATTCAATTGATCGGTTGGTTATTCCTGTGTCACAGCACCAATGTAGATTAATGATGGCTATTCAATTGATCGGTTGGTTATTCCTGTGTCACGGCACCAATGTTGATTAATAAAAAGGCTTTACAATTGGTCAGATGGTAATTCCTGTGTCGTGGCTCCAATGCAGATTAATGAGGCCTATACAATTGATCGGTTGGTAATTCCTGTGTCATTGCACCAATGTAGATTAATGAGGCCTATACAATTGATCTGTTGGTAATTCCTGTGTCATTGCACCAATGTAGATTAATGAGGCCTATACAATTGATCTGTTGGTAATTCCTGATTCATTGCACCAATGTTAGATTAATGATGGCTATTCAATTGATCGGTTGGTTATTCCTGTGTCAAGGCACCAATGTTGATTAATAAAAAGGCTTTACAATTGGTCAGTTGGTAATTCCTGTGTTGTGGCTCCAATGCAGATTAATGAGGCCTATACAATTGATCTGTTGGTAATTCCTGTGTCATTGCACCAATGTAGATTAATGAGGGCTATACAATTGATCGGTTGGTTATTCCTGTGTCACGGCACAAATGTTGATTAATAAAAAGGCTTTACAATTGGTCAGTTGGTAATTCCTGTGTCGTGGGTCCAATGCAGATTAATCAGGGCTTTACAATTGGTCGGTTGGTAATTCCTGTGTCATGACTCCAATGTAGATTAATGAGGGCTTTACAATTGGTCAGTTGGTAATTCCTGTGTCATGGCTCCAATGTAGATTAATCAGGGCTTTACAATTGATCGGTTGGTAATTCCTGTGTGGCGACACCATGGTAGATTAATGAGGGCTTAACAATTGGTCTGTTGGTTATTCCTGTGTCGTGGCACCAATGTAGATTAATGGATCGCATTGTGTATTGTTAATCGTGATCTCAAGCTTGATTTACAGACAACAATAACGTGACATCACAACCTGACATTTCAATTACCTTACTTACAAGGTGTACTTTAATATGCTTAAAAGTGACCTGGTGACCTGAGGCATTTTAAAAAGCCCTACTGGAGCCCTTAATATGATTGCTATTCTTCATTCTCTCTCTATGAAAATATCAATTCAAATATTACATTAACAGTAGAAGGCAAAACTTCAAATCAGTAAGATAGCATACAAGAATTCTTTCAAATTTTTTGAACACAAGAAAAGTTTGAGTTAGCTTGAGTCAATATAAATGATTTATAATGAATAGAGTTATCACATAACACCTGCATGTCTGTCACAGAGATAAGAAAGGCTAAATGTCACGATGTTTTAAACAAGTTGTTGCCCTTTTGACTGCTTGAATTAAAATTTCTTCAGGTAAAAGAATAATGCATGCAAGAAAATGTCTACCAATGGATAAAGTAAATTTTACTTTGGTAATAAATGACTTCATTTTATTCAACCCATTTTATACAGAAAGCTAATTTGGTTGTTCACTATGAATGCCAAATGTATCTATACATTCATCTTTGAAAACATTTATTTTAAACTTTAACTTGATTAAATACACAAGATTAATATTACATCATCTTTATTATTGGGATTTAGTGACATGGAATAAAAAGTGTAATCAGAAATAAAGTTTTATAAATGTTGGTTTGTAAGAACAGGAATTAACAAATATACAAAACATCAAGGATAAAGTAAAGGTAAAACAGTGTCCATGTATACAGTATTGGAATTCACTAGGGTCCAGAATCCTATAACAAATTGGAATTCACTAGGGTCCAGAATCTTATAACAAATTGGAATTCACTAGGGTCCAGAATCCTATAACAGTATTGGAATTCACTAGGGTCCAGAATCCTATAACAGTATTGGAATTCACTAGGGTCCAGAATCCTATAACAAATTGGAATTCACTAGGGTCCAGAATCCTATAACAGTATTGGAATTCACTAGGGTCCAGAATCCTATAACAGTATTGGAATTCACTAGGGTCCAGAATCCTATAACAGTATTGGAATTCACTAGGGTCCAGAATCCTATAACAAATTGGAATTCACTAGGGTCCAGAATCTTATAACAAATTGGAATTCACTAGGGTCCAGAATCCTATAACAGTATTGGAATTCACTAGGGTCCAGAATCCTATAACAGTATTGGAATTCACTAGGGTCCAGAATCCTATAACAAATTGGAATTCACTAGGGTCCAGAATCCTATAACAAATTGGAATTCACTAGGGTCCAGAATCCTATAACAGTATTGGAATTCACTAGGGTCCAGAATCCTATAACAAATTGGAATTCACTAGGGTCCATAATCCTATAACAAATTGGAATTCAGTAGGGTCCATAATCCTATAACAAATTGGAATTCACTAGGGTCCAGAATCTTATAACAAATTGGAATTCACTAGGGTCCAGAATCTTATAACAAATTGGAATTCACTAGGGTCCAGAATCCTAATAAAAATTGAAATTCAGTAGGATCCAGAATTCTAATTCAAATTGGAATTCAGTAGGATCCAGAATCCTAAAACAAATTGGAATTCAGTAGGATCCAAAATCCTAAAACAAATTTGAATTCAGTAGGATCCAGAATCCTAATACAAATTAGAATTCACTAGGGTCCAGAATCTTATAACAAATTGGAATTCACTAGGGTCCATAATCCTATAACAAATTGGAATTCACTAGGGTCCATAATCCTATAACAAATTGGAATTCACTAGGGTCCAGAATCTTATAACAAATTGGAATTCACTAGGGTCCAGAATCTTATAACAAATTGGAATTCACTAGGGTCCAGAATCCTAATAAAAATTGAAATTCAGTAGGATCCAGAATTCTAATTCAAATTGGAATTCAGTAGGATCCAGAATCCTAAAACAAATTGGAATTCAGTAGGATCCAAAATCCTAAAACAAATTTGAATTCAGTAGGATCCAGAATCCTAATACAAATTGGAATTCACTAGGGTGCAGAATCCTAAAACAAATTGGAATTCAGTAGGATCCAGAATCCTAATACAAATTGGAATTCAGTAGGATCCAGAATCCTAATACAAATTGGAATTCACTAGGGTGCAGAATCCTAATACAAATTGGAATTCACTAGGGTGCAGAATCCTAATACAAATTGAAATTCAATAGGATCCAGAATCCTAATACAAATTGAAATTCACTAGGATCCAGAATCCTAATACAAATTGAAATTCAATAGGATCCAGAATCCTAATACAAATTGAAATTCAGAAGAATATAGAATTCTAATATGAATTGAAATTCAATAGAATTCAAAATCCTATTACAATTAGAATTCATCAGGATCCATAATCCTATTACAAATTGGAATTCAGTAGGATCCATAATCCTATTACAATTAGAATTCTGCAGGATCCATAATCCTATTACAATTAGAATTCAGCAGGATCCATAATCCTATTACAAATTAGAATTCATCAGGATCCAGAATCCTAATTCAGCTCATCCTGAACATGCATGAAATGTTTGCCACTGAACATTAAGCAACCAATAATCAATCAATCAATCAAATTGAAATTCTGGAGTCAGTTTCACAAAAATACTTACAACTAAGATTGATCGTAAGTCATGAAAAATTCAGTATACTAACGATCAATCTAATACAAATAAGAATCCAGTAGGATCCAGAATCCACCTATTACAAATTGGAATTCAGTAGGATCCAGAGTCCTAGTACAAATTAAAATTCATTAGGGTCCAGAATCCTTTAACAAATTGGAATTGAGTAAGGTCTAGAATCCTCCTTTTTCAAATTGGAATTGAGTAGGATCCAGAATCCTGCTATCATCATTTTTTGTTTGTTTTCCTACTTATCAAGTGCAAACAGTAAACATTATAAATAGAAAAATAAATTCAGTTTGATCCAGAATCATACTAACAACAGTTTTAGTGATATCCCAGATCCTTCTGGGAATTTAGTATAATTCAGGATCCTCTCAGTACAAATCTGGATACCCAATTTCTACTACATGTTGTTGATAATGTAATTCTGATTTGTACTAGATTTTAATTATCATTTCAACTCTTAGATATTGGAATAATTGGTAGATAACTGTCATATTTCTGACTTGGTGCAGTTATTTTTTGAACTTTACCAATCTGTTAAATGATTTTTTGATTAACATTTTCCATTCAGACATAATCAAGGGTTTGTCAGACTAAATATGTAAGATGATTGTGAACAAAACAGATTTGTTAGGCCATGGTAAATAATTCAATCTATCATGTTTAAATTCTTTTTAAAATTGATGAGGTTGATAACAAATATTGTATTTTTTGTTTTGATGTATTTAAAATGTATTGACAGAATGTCAGTTGTGTCGTCTGCATCACTGAATGTAAGACGTGTATTCTAAACCAGTGATGCATAATTTATTTGAATGAATCTGTAGAATAGCTCAATGTCATTTCTTTCTGTTGTCCTTCACCTAGCTCACCTCATCATGGCTCATTTCTTTCTGTTGTCCTTCACCTAGCTCACCTCATTATGGCACATTTCTTTCTGTTGTCCTTCACCTAGCTCACCTCATCATGGCACATTTCTTTCTGTTGTCCTTCACCTAGCTCACCTCATTATGGCACATTTCTTTCTGTTGTCCTTCACCTAGATCACCTCATCATGGCTCATTTCTTTCTGTTGTCCTTCACCTAGATCACCTCATCATGGCTCATTTCTTTCTGTTGTCCTTCACCTAGATCACCTCATCATGGCTCATTTCTTTCTGTTGTCCTTCACCTAGCTCACCTCATCATGGCACATTTCTTTCTGTTGTCCTTCACCTAGCTCACCTCATCATGGCTCATTTCTTTCTGTTGTCCTTCACCTAGCTCACCTCATCATGGCTCATTTCTTTCTGTTGTCCTTCACCTAGCTCACCTCATCATGGCTCATTTCTTTCTGTTGTCCTTCACCTAGCTCACCTCATCATAGCTCATTTTTGTCTCACCTTCAACTTTTGTTGCAGAATGTGAGACATAGGAATTACAATCCAGTGGCGGCATAGCTATTTGTATTAAACTTTATAGTACAGAGGTAAAAAGACCTGGAGGTTTCATACATCGTATACAGATGTTTTATGTAGTGAAGTTTCCTTCTGTCATATGTCTGTTGTCCTTGACCTCATTTATATAGTTCAGCAACTTCACCTGTATCTTAATTGCTTCAATAACCAAATGAACCAACTTCTGATTATCCTTAATTGGACCTCTTAATATCCAAACCGAAACTATGGATGGCCTTTTAGTAAAATATAAAGCTAGTAATGTAGGGAAATAATGGCATGATTATCCTTAATTGGACCTCTTAATATCCAAACCTAAACTATGGATGGCCTTTTAGTAAAATATAAAGCTAGTAATGTAGGGAAATAATGGCATGATTATCCTTAATTGGACCTCTTAATATCCAAACCTAAACTATGGATGGCCTTTTAGTAAAATATAAAGCTAGTAATGTAGGGAAATAATGGCATGATTATCCTTAATTGGACCTCTTAATATCCAAACCTAAACTATGGATGGCCTTTTAGTAAAATATAAAGCTAGTAATGTAGGGAAATAATGGCATGATTATCCTTAATTGGACCTCTTAATATCCAAACCTAAACTATGGATGGCCTTTTAGTAAAATATAAAGCTAGTAATGTAGGGAAATAATGGCATGATTATCCTTAATTGGACCTCTTAATATCCAAACCTAAACTATGGATGGCCTTTTAGTAAAATATAAAGCTAGTAATGTAGGGAAATAATGGCATGATTATCCTTAATTGGACCTCTTAATATCCAAACCTAAACTATGGATGGCCCTTAAGTAAAATATAAAGCTAGTAATGTAGGGAAATAATGGCATGATTATCCTTAATTGGACCTCTTAATATCCAAACCTAAACTATGGATGGACCTTTAGTAAAATATAAAGCTAGTAATGTAGGGAAATAATGGCTCTTTTAACTATTACTTTATTTGGGACTTCTTAAGCATTCTGTTTGGTGTATGTTTAGGCTTGTGGTTGGTGTATAAATGCAATCTTTGTATTTACTGTACATGTTAGGATAAGGATATTGGTTTTGTTCATATACCCCATATTCATTCATTTTGTAAAATAAAATATCTTTTTCCTTTCTAATAATTCGTTCAAGTTTTTCCTAATGGAAGGAATTCAAGATTGGGGATACAATAAATATAGAACACTTTATTAAGATTTTTTTTTTAGTTAAAAGCATGTTATGAAACTTAGTATATTTTATAATCCAGAAGATTAAGCTTTTGACATTTCAAGGCTGTGGTAGAAAATGGTAGGAGTACAGAAGTAAACTTTAATTTGGACTCTTGTGTTTGCTTTGCCCATTCTGTCCCTATATGTCACTCAAGGATTAATTTTATGAAGTGTTGGAGGAGCTTATCAGATCAACATTACAACAGAGTTTGGTTAATATTAAATTCTGAGCTTTATTTTAATATGAGAGATGATATTAGAGATACCAGGACCAAATAAAAGAAATTAAAATATTTTTATACTTTAGAAAATGGAAAATTTTAGCTTGTTACAACATTTTATCTGTTAAAATCAATACATGTTTTTTACCTTTAGTTTCAAACAATACAAGTTTGACACTTTGTGATAATTTAAAGAAACAAATTGAATTCAAATTTTTTGCATATTGAATTTCAACATACTTGAAGAACTGAATACTATTTAATTTAATTTGACAATTTTTGTTAGACAGATGGCTCTCCTTTAACATAAAAAGCATATTTTGTTTTTCATTCTATCAAATATCAATTGATGAACTGTACACACAAACTTTTTAACATATTTGCACACAAAGTAAAAATGCTTGACAAAAATGAACAATTTTATTTACCTATGACAAAACTAGTTTAAAAGAACCTTCATGATATAAGAACTATATATTATACAATTTTTACAATTGCAGTGTACGTAAGAATGATTTTATGGAAAGATGCAAAATAACTGAAAGAAATAGTAAATGAAATGAAGAATTCATGGTTATTCTTTTGTTGAAATTGTTTAAGAGATTTTCTCCATATGTTGAGATGAATGAAAAGAATCGAATATATGTGGGACCAAACTATATAAATCAGATGCAAACAGAACACATTTCCAATTGAATTTATTATAATAAAATCTTTTAAGGTTGATACCCCTTTTAAAAAAGATTGAAAAGTGAAATGATTTGATCTCTTTGGAATAGTTTAATGATATATAAATTATATCAATAAAACCAGTAATTACAGGGAATTGTCATTAATCCTTAATCGTATTACCAAATGACATCTTTTTATGAGATCAACTGGTTCATGGAGTTTCTTTATGATTTATCTCTTCATTTTTACTGAATAAATTGACGTCTACAATCAATAACATTTCTCAACAAATCTTAAATAATATTGGGTGTAAATTTAATACTTAAATATAATTTATGTATATTAATTACCTCTGATTGGCCTTAAAGGAATTATCGGTAAATATTTTTAACACCTGAAGAATGCTTAGTTTACAGAAGCTATTGTATTATTTAACAAGGCTATTTTTAAAACATTCTACGGAAATCAAAAGAAAGGGAATGTAAAGCATTGAAATTTCTTTTGAAACTTGCCAAATAAAAGTCTGTTTAATATTTCATTTGATTCTTCAACATGTAGCGAACTGAATATTTTACTTTGTAATTGGAAATAAAAAGAACTGAATTGATTGTGTATGCAAATATAGGAATTATGAAAGTGTAATCTCTGTGTTTTCTCAATGGAAATGGAATATATTGTACAAATTCTGACAATATTTCAAACATAATAGAATGTTAGTCTCCTATTAAAAATTGATTGAGGCTATTCCATTTGTAGAAATGATATATAATAGTTCTGTTCTGTGTCATATTGTAAAGTGTATTTTTCATTTTAAAGGTAGGTATGTTTGAATTGAATATAGATTTTTTCTTTTGAATTTTACTAAATTTTTTTCTAGTCTTCAGTTTACATTAAATTATTTAGAAAAAAAAAACATTTAAAAATATTTCTGCAATAGCATAAGTAAAATATCTTTGTAAGCCAATGTAGCCCAAAGGGCAAGTGTGGGCTCTCTGAAACTGGCAATTCAGTTATAACTATGGAGCCTTATCAAGGTTGTGAGTCAATGAAGTAAAAATCAAATGATACAAAAAATAAAATCTGAAAGTGAAAATAACATAGTTTGAAGTATATATTGGTAAGTACAAAAAAAGTATCTATATCTTTTGAGTTCCCCCAGCCATCTTACACTGAAATTGGCCTGAGTTATCTGATAGTTTCTATACATGTATTAAATTTGTAATGAGGTATCCAACTTTCAGTTTTATATTACCAGTACATATGTACTCAAAATGAGTCAATATTAAGTAATTATGTCAGAGGAAGGATTTAGGCTCCTTGGAGATTCTATTTTTTCACTTCCAATTTCAGGGGTAAGTCAAAAGGGGTAAAGTTCTAATGTGTAGAAGAAATTTGGAAAAGTTAGATATCATGTGATTTCATCCCAAACTATTATTATAACAGAACACATATGATCATGCCATCTTCTAAAGTTTACATAACTTCACCTGTTATTTTTCCATTCTTAATAAAATAGCAAATTTCTTATAAGAATTATATAAGTACTTAAATTCTATAATCGGTTTGTTTATACCATAATAGATTTAAAACTTAAGTATGTTGAACTATTGAACTCTGTCAAGGTGGCAAAATGAAATGGAAAAAAGTATGTATGAAGTAAAAAGGAGAGGGGAGGAAAGGCATTTTTAAAGTGTAAGTGTATTGAGTGATTTTAATTTTAAGAAATACATCTTATCGTATTACATGTATCAACGCCAACTAATATTTAAGTCAATTTGAAAATAAGAAGATGTGGTATGATTGTCAATGGGACAACTATCCACCAGAGACCAAATGACATAGAAGTTTGTTTTGTTCATCAGAAATTATGTGTCTTTACCTACCCTTATCCCCTTCAGATGTTTTTAATACGTTATATATTCAGAATTTTATTTAAGTAAAATTTCAAGTTGTTTTAGATTATTTTCGTGATCCTATTTAAATTGAATATATCATGCATTATCAGTGCAGTTGCTTGCGTCAACAGAATTTAAAATTGTGAATGATTTTCATGATCCCTATAATAGAAGTGCCAATCGGAATTAATCTTCTCCTTTATGTTACGGTAGACCATATTGTTATTGGAAAATAAAATAGATTATCTTGTGGTCTTCAGCCGTTTAGGGTTTCGGTGGTATTTAAAACCATTGTATAGGTCTGTCATCACTACTCAAATTATTTGTCATCCATGTATTGTCTGAGAAAAAATTGTTATTATACTAGATTTATTGCACCTGTTGTCGTGTGTTTTAAAAATTACACTGGAAGGTAAATAGTAATTTAGATTTCTTTTATATTTTATAATTTTGTTTTGGAGGAGAAGAGAATTATAAAAATGCAATTAGATGGTAAAAATTATCTTGAGACAAAATATTAATACTCATGAGACACTCACAGAAAGAAAAGAGGAAAAAATCAACAAGTTTATATAAAGCGTGCAATATGGGGAAAAAAGGCATACTTATAACTAGATTAAGTCACGGTCATCCTGGATAAATTATCTGTTAAAAGAGATTGTCAAGTTACTGATACTGATATTTGGAGAAGACACTTTTATATTTGCTTTGGAGAAGACACTTTTATAATTTGCTAAGTACTGGAAGTTCATGTGACAGATTTTTTTGTTAGCGTTTTTTTTAATATTCTGTCTGGTATAAGAACCAAGCAAAAACTTCCCAAAAGGTTTACATTTTCAGTAAAAGTTGTATGGATTGCTGAAGATCAAATAAGTAATTGATAAAACTATATAATGTAATTAAGTTAATTGGTCTTCCAAGATAATAAATAATTCCTGGGGAAGTTATAACATTGTTATTAATAATTTTCTCTGAGATTGATATATTGATTTACCATAAAACATATACCACATATACAAATGTACTTAGGTATGATAGCAATGGAGTATTTCATTTAATCAAGTAGCTTAAAAATCTTTAACAATTAGTATTTAAAGATCAATACATTTGTGAAGTAAGTTGTTTTAAATCGTATATTGGTATCATTTGCACTAGATACTCTACAAATCCTTTAATAAAGTTCAAGATTCAAAACAAAATTTGTGTTTTAATCTGTAAAGCTGGGTTGAAGATGTGTCGTACAAGTTAAGTCAGAAACATTCTTAAATTGTTTCATATTTCACATGTCAGGGCCTTTTATAGCTGACTATACAGTAAGGGTTTTTCTGATTGTTGAAGGCTGTACGGTTGCCTATAATTGCTTACATCCACTTTATTTGAACTTTGGTGGATAGTTGTCTCATTGGCAATCATACCACATCTTCTTATTTTTATATTAATTTGCTTGTGTTTTTTCTAAAGATTATGTTTCAAATTTGATAAATAAAATGTAAACCTGGGGAGGGTTTTGAGAGGAAAAGATAAAGGAATGAATAAGATAGATAAAACAATAATTCTAACCATCTAACCTAAAAATCTGGTAATTGTATGCTTAAACAAAAATAAATAAGAAAAGACAATAATTGGACATTTTCAAATAGAAATATGCTAGAAACATTCTTGACTACTTCAGAAATACTATTGTAAGCAAGTACATGTAGCACGCTCTTAAAATTTTCCTTTTAAAATTTTTGTTTTAAGACTTCTTTTTACAATGTCTACATGCAGTAGTTAACATATAGGGAGATGCATTTAACTGTTACTAATGGATTTTCTATGTAAGACAAACTATTGAGACACATTTAAAGGTATAAAGACAATGACTTTCCCCTCATATGTAATTAATATTGTAGTAAGTAAGTTAAAGCAAAGGTAACAATGAAAATAACATTTTAATTTTTCAGGTATGCAAAATGGATTTTAATACAAGTTACCAGTATACTTGTGGATGATTGAAAAGGAAATTTGAATACTTATGTTTTTGTTGACCACAGTTTGTCAGTGACATGTTAATTAGCAGTATCCATTTACAAACAAGGGATTAATGATAAAAAAATAAACATGAGTATATCAAACCCTAAGTCAGTGACAACAATGTGTCTTTCAAAACCTAAATCAGCGTTATCAACAAAAAGTGCTAACGTACGTAAAACTAGTTGTTTATATAACAATCAGCGATATTGGAATAGACGCTGTCAAACTGCAGTGTGTAAGCCACATAGGCATGATAGAAGGATGGTGGAAGCTTGTTCTTATCATGTGGTTAGACAAATGGATCTTGAGGTATTACATCCTTTGCTTCTTTTAACTTTTTCCAACACTGCTCAAATGCAAAGTTTCATGTCAATATTAAATATCTGCTCCACTTCACCAGTATGACTGCACTTGCAACGGTCAAATCCCAAGCTGATGGTGGCAATATTTCAAATAAAAAATTGTACAGTACTTACTGTGACTTGACTGTTAGTGTTGCTCTCCACCAATTGCAATTTATTCAAAATTCTGACCAAATTGCAATTTGTTTTCTAAAACCAAACTGTTCAATTGGTCAGAAATTTGAACAAACTGCTGTAGAAATCCACAGTCAAGTCGTGAAAGTGCAAGGTGATAAAATAAAGCATACTTACAATCCTATAAGACTTTAATTCCACATCAATGTTATTATGAAAAATCAGTCTAACAGTTTCTTAAAATGTCCTGTACCAAGTCAGGAAAATGGCCATTGTTATATTATAGTTCGTTTCTGTGTGTGTTACATTTTAATGTTGTGTTTTTGTTGTGTCGTTGTTCTCCTCTTATATTTGATGCGTTTCCCTCAGTTTTAGTTTGTAACCCGGATTTGTTTTTATCTCTATCGATTTATGAGTTTCAAACAGCGGTATACTACTGTTGCCTTTATTTATGTTCCCTATGATATGATCTTTCTAGTTTTCATGCAAAATTAGAGTTTTTACCCCAATTTCACAGTCCACTGAACATAGAAAATGATAGTGCGAGTGGGCATCCGTGTACTATGGACACATTCTTGTTGATATTCATTTTGCCTTACTTAACAATTTTGCTTGTCATGTTGTCATTATTCCTCATAAGGATATCCAAAATTCCTTTATTTTTACAGTGGAACTGAAAAGTTAAGCCACAATCTAACATGCAAACTTACCACTAGTGAACCAACAAATTAAATTAAAGTGAAAGTCTACTTAAGAATTAAAAAAGAAGATACTGTTATCAAATTTACATACATATGAACAGAGTTTTTACTTGTTTTTTTCTGACAGAAATCCAGTTATTGATTCAGGGTTGTACGGGGGTAGGCAGCTCTGCTTCTTTCTGTCCAACAAAAGTTTTTCAAAAATAACTATGACTAGGGATGTCAACCAGTAATTTAGGACTCAATTATGGCTAGGTAGAACCAAGTATGGAATACCAAAATAATACTCAGCTAATCAGTTTCCTGTTTTTTTCTTCTTTTTATGAAATTGATTTTCTCATGAATGTTTCTCAGAGAATTAAATCGTTATCACTGATTGATCATAGTTAAAATATGTTTCGAAATTTTTGTGCGAAAATGTTGTTTAAAACCTCAGAAATATTCTGTTAGGAAATGCTAACAAAGAACCAAGATATATCCGTTTTAAGTCGTTGGCTACACATGAGTGCAGCTTTCCTAGGCTAAGACCTTTGCTATATACATGTGTCTAAGCCAGTCCTGCCACATTGGCACGCTAAGAGTTGATAATTTTGGCTGCAGAACTGTTACAAAGTTGTGAAATCTACTGTTGACAAGATAACATCAAATCCTATGTACCATATGACCCTTGTTGAATTTTTAAACGTATCGGTGATTTCTAATCATCACACCTTCGTTAATGTATTTTCTTTACAATTACAAAATGTAATTATTCTGACAACTCGGACAGTAGACAATGTTATAATGACAGGCTGGTTGGAGCCTTTAATTGTTGAGATCTGACCACTTGGGCAGAAGACAATATTATACTGACAGGCTGGTTGGAGCCTTTAATTGTTGAGATCTGACCACTGGGCAGTTGACAATAATATACTGACAGGCTTGGTGGAGCCTCTAATTATTGAGATCCGACCACTCAGACAGTAGACAAAGTTATACTGACAGGCTGGTTGGAGCCTCTAATTGTTGAGGTCTGACCACTCGAACTAAAACATTTGTTAACACAATATTCAAATAAAATTGAGAATGGAAATGGGGAATGTGTCAAAGAGACAACAACCCAACCAAAGAGCAGAAAACAGCCCAAGGCCACCAATGGGTCAACAACACAGCTAGAAAATCCCGCACCCGGAGGCAAGCTTCAGCTGGCCCCTAAACAAAAATGTGTACTAGTTCAGTGAAAATGGATGTCACACTAAACATATAAATAAACTAAAATTAAAAAACATACAAGACTAACAAAGGAAAGAGGCTCCTGACTTGGGACAGGCGCAAAAATGTGGCGGGGTTAAACATGTTTTGTGAGATCTCAACCCTCCCCCTATACCTCTAGCCAATGTAGAAAAAACAAACACACAGCAATACCCACAGTAAAACTCAGTTCAAAAGAAGTCCGAGTCCGATGTCAGAAAAGGTAACAGAAGAAACTAAGCAAAATAACAATGATACATGAATTAACAAAGGACTACTAGCAATTACTGACATGCCAGCTCAAGACCTCAATTAAACTGATTGAAAAATTATGTCTTCATCATATGAAAATCAAGCACAATCCCTCCCATTGTGGGGTTTAGTATCATACCATCATAAAATATATGAGAAGAACATAACCCGTATCAAGCCAACAACTGGTTTCAGAATAAATGTGTTTATTTCTGATGCAAAGACCCTATGAGTGAATAAATATTAATTCCAAAATATGCCATCTTTAATGACCTAACAACAGTACCGTAACTATATCCCTTCTGAATACGTCTGTTTAAAGGATTGGTTAGCTTTTGAGGTGAATGACGACATTTTTGTGCTTTGTATAGAATATTACCATAAAAGATTGGATGTGAAATACCTGAACGTATAAGATGTCTGCATGTTGATTTATATTAACAAATGATGTCCTTGTACCGATGATAAAATTTAGTAAATGTTTTGACTAGTTTGTGATATCGAAAACCCTGGTGTAATAACTTTTCAGTAATACAGAGATTTCTTTCTTTAAAATCAAATGCATTGTTACATACACGAGCGAATCGAACAAGTTGAGATATACATGGTGACAAGGGAAAAAAGGATAATTAACAACATGAAATGAAAAATCATCTCTGTTATTGTAAATTTTGGTATTAAGCTTCCCCTTAAAGATATAGATATCAAGATCCAGGAAAGGGCAGTGTTCATTGATAGTATTAGCTTTATTTTAAGTCAGTTCAGCAGGATAAATCTCTTTAGTGTACATACTGAAGCCGTTATTATTGAGAGCCAATATATCATCCAAACATTAGATTTTTGATTATGTCTCAAGGAGTAGCAAGGAGTACTTACAATTTTTACTGGTATATTAACTTAGAAAAAAATATTGTTTTGAGACTATGAAAATAAGGAGATGTGGAATGATTGCCAATGAGACAACTATCCTTCAAAGTTCAAATGAAGTGGATGTAAGCAATTATAAGCCACCGTATGGCCTTCAATAATGAGAAAAACTCATACCATATAGTGGGCTTTAAAAGGCCCTGACATGGAAAATATGAAACAATTCAATTGAGAACCAACGGCCTAATTCATAACAAAACAATTTACAAAAAACAAATATGACAGACATGAGCCATCGACAACCACTGAACTACAGTCTCCTGACTTGGGACAGGCACATAAAGAATGTGGTGGGGTTAAACATGTTTGTGAGCACTCAACCCTCCCCCTAACCTGGGACAGTGGTGTAACAGCACAACATAAGAACAAACTATAAAAATCAGTTGAAAAAGGCTTAACTCATCAGATCGATACAAAGAAGAAAAATATCAAACAAAAACACAGACCAGAAGTGGCAGTGTATTTATCCATCACTCATCACTAACAACAAAAAAGATACTAAGTACAGACCTGGGAGTACTCGCAGTAACTGACAGCTAGTTCAAATTTTAATTTTTTTTAGGGTCACAAAGCAGCACTCAACAATGCTGTACTGGTGCTAGGTATCCATAGGTCTAAATCGGAAGTGGATGTACATAGTGTTCAGTCTGATGTCTCGCATACGTCTAGTCATTATATGCCAAGGGAGGTAAGTCTATTCCAGAGGTACAGTGGTTAATATTACAGTGAAGTACAACATAATTTCATATAAGTGGGTTAAGTACTTGAACTTGATTTCAGAAACTCCAAACATTGTTTGATACAGTATTGTAAACTATTGTTTTGCTTGTACTTTTGTCTTTTTATCCCTGCCTAGGATAGTAGAGGGCATATTAAAGGCTGATTGTTTCTTAGAATCTATAAGCAATAGATCACCTATTTGGTGTATAAAATGATTGGAAGGTGTACACATCCGACTGGCAGGGTTAATCTGACCTTGACCTTTTCATGGTTCATTGGACAATGTTAAATTTTTGCAGTTTTCTCTATTTCTCAGATATTATAAGCAATTTGGGCCTCTATATATGGTGTATGGAATGATTAAAGGTGTTCAATTGCTCAATGTTAAGATTACATGGTTTTGTCCATTTTTTGGATACTATAAGCAATAGGTCAACTATTTTTGGTGTATGGAATGATTGTACATGTCTCTCTGGCAGGGTTCATCTGACCCTTGACCTCATTTTCATGGTCCATTAGTCAATGTGAAGTTTTGATGGTTAAGTCTGTTTATTAGATACTATAAGCAATAGGTCAACTACTGTAAACCAACTAATTTTCCCAAGCAACTTATTTTCGTGACTGTTGCGGGTAAAAAAATAACCAAATATGTAAAACTTTCCTTATTGAACTACATCAAGTTTATTTGAAAATCGCGAAATGAAGTGGGCTAGAAAGAGATAAAAGTGAAATAAAGTATCCGCGAAAATAAGTTGGTTTACAGTATATTTTGTGTAAGGAATGATTGCATGCTGAACATGTTGTCTGGCAGGGTTCTTCTGACCTTGACCTTATTTTTATGGTTTATTGGTCAATGTTCAATTTTCGTAATGAGATCTGTTTCTCATATACTATAAGCAATAGGCTAACTGTATTTGGTGTATAGTATGTTTGTAAGGCATCTGTCTGGCAGGGTTCATCTGACCTTGTCCTCATTTATATGGATCATTGATAATGTATAGTTAATTTGATACTTGTTATAAAACCTTCATATTACACACTTTCAACATAAATTCATTTATGATGAGTAAAGCAGGCAAGACATTTTAGCGTTTGTGCTCTTGTTTTAAATTAAAGATTTTTTTTAAAAACTGGGTGAATTAAAGTTTGATAACTTTATATACACTTGACCGTCATGATGATGTATTCTAGTTTTGTGTGTTGTTTGATTACTGTGTAATTGATTTATACCCTACACCTTTTATTCATGTAATGTAAATCTGACATTTTATATGTTTAATCAATTTAAATATGAAAGGAGGCAAGTTTTTCACAGTCACGACTGTCATAAGAGATACATGTACCTAGGTAAATCCTGGTGTCTCAAAATCTCCAACAAATACTTAAAAATTGAATTTTTTTTTTATAATTTTATTGCGGAGTTAAAGCACAATTTGTATGAAGCTTTATTTTTAAAAATGTGTGCACGATCAAAGCTTTTACAATTCTATAAATTATAAAAAGAACTGTGAATTTAAAGAATTATATTAAGCTTTTTGTTTGTTTTTCTATGCATTGTTTTAACATTGTCACTGATAGCACGTGCACGCATAGCTGTTGTATTTTATACGGAAATAAAATTTGATATTGGAGTCCCTTTCAATTGTTATCTTCCAATCAAAATTACAGATTCCAATGAAACATACATGTAATGTAATTTTATGTATATCAAAGATACCAAATCTTCAACAACTAGCCAAAGTGTCTAAATAGGGAATATTAACATGATGTTATGTTTGACATCTAAAATGAAAGTGGGCATATTTCAAGAGAAGTGACTCTTCCACAGGCAGTGACATAAAGAGCATGCCAGTTGAGTAATCTTTTCTTTTTCTTGCAGAATTCCCAAATTTTACTGTCTGCCAATACCAGTGAAATACAAAGAGAACGTCGGACAGCTGGTCTTAATCGTGAAGAAACAAGAATACCAACAACAAAGTTACCAAAGAAAGGACTGATTAAGTTAACCTCACTGGATTATGAAATGCAAGATCCAACGTATTATGACAAATATAAAGATGACTTGGATGGTAAGGTGACAGGGTTATAAATGATAAAATGGTAACAACAGTAAAATATCTTTATAAAGCACTCACACATAAAGATGACTTGGATGGTAAGGTGGCAGGGTTATAAATGATAAAATGGTAACAACAGTTAAATATCTTTATAAAGCACTCACACATAAAGATGACTTGGATGGTAAGGTGGCAGGGTTATAAATGATAAAATGGTAACAACAGTAAAATATCTTTATAAAGCACTCACACATAAAGATGACTTGGATGGTAAGGTGACAGGGTTATAAATGATAAAATGGTAACAACAGTAAAATATCTTTATAAAGCACTCACACATAAAGATGACTTGGATGGTAAGGTGGCAGGGTTATGATTGATAAAATTCAAATTGTGTACTCCATGCAATTTGGATACTGTGATGTTATATTGTAAAAAACTTTATCTAATATGTATAGTATACATCTTTGTTGCCTTCTGTTATTGAAGACTGTATGTTGCCCTATTGTTGCTGAGAGGTTGCTCTGATTGACATATACCCCACATATCTAATATGTATAGTATACATCTTTGTTGCCTTCTGTTTTTGAAGATTGTATGTTGCCCTATTGTTGATGAGAGGTTGCTCTGATTGACATATACCCCACATATCTAATATGTATAGTATACATCTTTTTTGCCTTCTGTTTTTGAAGATTGTATGTTGCCCTATTGTTGATGAGAGGTTGCTCTGATTGACATATACCCCACATATCTAATATGTATAGTATACATCTTTGTTGCCTTCTGTTTTTGAAGACTGTATGTTGCTGAGAGGTTGCTCTGATTGACACATACTCCACATCACCTTTTATTAGTTCACCTGGCCAAATTTGACCTAAATTAAACACAATCATAATTGGGGTATCTAGTTTAAAAAATGTGTCCGGTGACCCGGCCAACCAACTAAGATGGCCGCCATGGCTAAAAATAGAACATAGGGGTAAAATGTAGATTTTGGCTTATATCTCTGAAACCAAAGCATTTAGAGCAAATCTGACATGAGGTAAAATTGTTTATCAGGTCAAGATCTATATTCCCTGAAATTTTCAGATGAATCTGACAACCTGTTGTTGGGTTGCTGCCCCTGAATTGGTAATTTTAAGGAAATTTTGCCGTTTTTGGTTATTATCTTGAATATTATTATAGATAGAGATAAACTGTAACAACAATAATGTTCAGCAAATTAAGATCTACAAATAAGTAATGGTCAGTTGGCCCCTTAAGGAGTTATTGCCCTTTATAGTCAATTTTTAACCATTTTTCGTAAATTTTTGTAATCTTTTACAAAAATCTTCTTCTCTGAAACTACTAAGACAAATTTAACCAAACTTGTCCACAATCATCATTAGGGTATCTTGTTTAAAAAATGTGTCCGATGACCCCGCCCGCGAACCAAGATGGCCGACATGGCTAAAAATAGTACATAGGGTAAAATGCAGTTTTTGGCTCATATCTCTGAAACCAAAGCATTTAGAGCAAATCTGACAAGATGAAATTGTTCATTAGGTTAAGATCTATCTGCCCTGAAATTTTCAGACCAATTCGGCAACACGTTGTTGGGTTGTTGCCCCTGAATTGGTAATTTTAAGAAAATTTTGCAGCTTTTGGTTATTATCTTGAATATTATTATAGATAGAGATAAACTGTAAACAGCAATAATGTACAGCAAAGTAAGATCTACAAATAAGTCAACATGACCAAAATTGTCAATTGACCCCTTAAGGAGTTATTGCCCTTTATAGTCAATTTTTTACAATTTTCATAAATTTTGTAAATTTTTGTAAATTTTTACAAAATATTTTCCACTGTAACTACTGGGCCAAGTTCATTACAGATAGAGATAATTGTAAGCAGCAAGAATGTTCAGTAAAGTAAGATCTACAAACACATCACCATCACCAAAACACAATTTTGTCATGAATCCATCTGTGTCCTTTGTTTAATATGCACATAGACCAAGGTGAGCGACACAGGCTCTTTAGAGCCTCTAGTTCATATGGAGTTTAATTTTAAACCAGGCAGATAAAATTCAAATGATTAGGCTCAGTAAGACCCCTATTTGGCCCCAAATTATAGCATTTTTACAAATTTGTTTAAAATGTTAACTTTCAGCTATTTATTGGAAAGTAGAATACTTTTTTTTACATAAATATGGGCTGTTTTTTTGACAATACAATGCACATGTATCAGGTACTAGCATCATTAATTCATGCAAAATTACTGAAATATTCACAATTTTAGCATTTATGCTAATTTTTAGACGGTTTTTGTTTAAAATAAATAGTGGATGCACTTATGTTCAGTCTTACTGTTTAATTATATGTTGTATTTGATGATAATACATAACATAAATAAAGGTTGAGACTGAACACCGATGTGGCCACTTACATTTGAGACAAAAACCATCTGAAAAGTGATGTTTTATGGCATATTTGATAGATTTTTCATATTTAAGCTTGAATTTGAATCAACCCAAGTAGACACTTTTAAAGTGTTTAAAAAATCCCAAAATTAGCCTTTACCGGAGCTTCTCCTTTGTACTGAAAAAAATCTCCATGATAATTCATAACAAATTTATGGTACATCAGTAAAAATTGAAAGTGAATCAGTACAAGACTAATAAACATGATAAAGCATACATATTGACATATAACTATTCTTTAAATTTAAACTCACAAAACAGAATGGTATTAATTTTATGGAATGTTGACTGCCAATTTTTTCAATAAAAAGTTGTGTCAGACTGTCATCAAATTTGTCTGCTGTATATCTGCGGGACCCCTAAGATTTGGTTATTAATACCTGTTACTTGTGTATGAGTTTTCACTATCAGAAGGTGTGGTTGTAAACAGATTTGAATCTTAAGCTTAAAGATCAAGATCACGATAATGATTAATAATTACATTGTGTAAAAAAAACAGTTTGGTAATCATAACAGGAAATACATTTTGTTCTAAATTAATTTATCAATCATTTGCCTTTTTATATCAATTTTATTTTCATTATGTTTATTAGTAATGCAATGTTATTTTGTTGATTCTGAATTGATTTTTGCATTAGATTTTATTTATTTATTGAATTAGAGGATAGTTGGATAAGAAAGAAGCCTCTGGGTCACATTTCTGAACCACACAAACCATTAGTTAAAAAGACTATGTTAGAGCACATGAAGGAAGGAAAGAGGATGTTAGAAGAGCAGGAGAAACTGCATCATGAACAGGAGGAGATAGAAAAACAACTGGGGGAATATACTATTGCTGATCTACACAAAAATCTAGTGGATGTCACAACAGTAAGTAAGGGAGATAACTTATGGGCAAAAATACTATTGCTTTTGTACACAAAAGTCTGAAGGAAATAAATGAGAAAGGGAGATAACTTGTGGACAAAAATACTATTGCTTTTGTACACAAAAGTCTGAAGGAAATAAATGAGGAAGGGAGATAATTTATGGACAAAAAGACTTGCTTTTTTTGTACACAAAAATCAGGAGGAAATAATTAAGGAAGGGAGATAACTTATGGACAAAAATATTTTTGCTTTTGTACACAACAACCTGGAGCGAACCCTTAAATTTATAAGGGATAACTTATGGACAAAAAACTTGCTTTTATACACAAAAATGTGCAAGAAATCTTAAAGTTGCTACTATCATTTATCTACACTGAAACCTACAGAAAATCACTATAAGGTAAAAGAAAACTGTAAAAACATTTTATTACTGGTCTACTTTTATAAGATCTAATAGAAGTAACTGTACTAAGGGAGACAACTTAAAATATACACAAAAACTTGACAGAAAGTCAAAACATATACAAACAACTTGAGTAAGTCAAATATTAACAAACAACTTGAGTAAGTCAAAATATATACAAACAACTTGAGTAAGCCAAATATATACAAACAACTTGAGTAAGTCATTTATTAACAAACAACTTGAGTAAGTCGCTACAGTTTCAACACAGATTGCATTTTTTTCTGGCCGAGACCAAATGCAAGACAAAGGTATTACAATCCGGCAGCAGCGCAAACTTATTTATTTAAAGCTTTATATTTCAGAAGGTAGAAGACCTTGATGCTTCATACCTTATGTAACGAAGTTTCTTGCTGTCATAGGTTCTTTGTCCTTGACCTCATTTTCATGGTTCAGTGACTGCTTGAAAAAAAATTAGTTTTTTTTGTTAAGTGTAATTCTCACTTTTTATAAGTAATAGGATAACTATTATTTGGTATATGGTTCATGTCTGTCAGGTAGGGTTCACCTGACCTCAACCTTATTCCATGGATCAGTGACCAAGATTAAAGTTACGTGGTCAAGTCCGTTTCTCAGATACTGTAAGCAATAGATTTTTCTGACCTTGACCTCAATTTCATGGTTCATTGAACAATATTTAGATTTTGTTGTGCCTGCGACTTCTGTTGCAGAAAGCGAGACAAACTGATAGTGATCCGACGGCGTTAACAAACTTCTTAAGAGCTTAATATTTCAGAAGCTAGAAGACGTGGATGCTTCATACTTTGTATATAGATGCCTTATGATATGTAGTTTCCATCTGTCATATGTCCATTGTCCTTGACCTCATTTTCAAGGTTCAGTGACTTCTTGAAAAAAAAGTTAAGATATTTTGTATTGTTAGTTTTTCTCTTATTATGAGTAATATATTTGGTATGTGCATACCTGGCAAGGTCCTCATGCCTGTCGGGCAGTTTTTACTTGACCTTGACTTCATTTCATGGATCCCTGAACAAGGTTAAGTTTTCGTGGTGAAGTCCATATCTTAGATACTATAAGCAATAGGTCTACTATATTTGGTATATGGAATGATTGTAAGGTGTACATGTCCAACTGGCAGGTGTCATCTGACCTTGACCTCATTTTCATGGTTCAGTGGTTAAAGTTAAGTTTTTATGTTTTAGTCTGTTTTTCTAATACTGTATGCAATAGGTCAGCTATATTTGGTGTATGAAAATATTTTATTATGTACATGTCAGTCTGGCAGTTTTATTTGACCGTGACCTCATTTTTACGGTTAATTGCTCAATGTTAAGTTTTTGTGTTTTGGTCTGTTTTTCTTAAACTATAAGCAACAGGTCAACTATATTTGGTGTATGGAATGATTGTAAGGTGTATATGACTGTCTGGTAGGTATCATCTGATCTTGACCTCATTTTGATGGTTTATTGGTCAATGTTAAGTTTTTGTGATACTTGTAGTAAAACCTTCATATTACAGACTTTCAGCATAAATTCAATGATAAGTAAAACAGGCAAGACATTTCAGCATGTGCACTCTTGTTTTTATGATATACACATATTTGTTTGTGAAAGTCATTAGTTAGATGGTTAAATTCACTTACAAATCAAATGCTTTTCCTGAAACATTTAATTACAAAAATTATTGTGTTGTACCAAACTGCAGCTTGATTGGAAACTTTTACTCTGACAAATTTACATTTGAATTTAAGTTACCCTAATTTTAGTCTGATTTCACATCAGAAGGTACTTTGAACTTGTGCTTTTGTTATCTGTTATATCTTTTTGGTGAGTTTAAGTTGTATAGTGACTTCTATTCTACCCTCTTTTATCTATGTACCCTTTGTTTTTCCACTGTTCAAGATTTAAAGGAAGAAACCTAGGGTTGAGATCCCAATTCAGGAACCTATTGAACTGTTTTGTTAACTCTTATTTCAAATTCAAATCAACTGCACAGGAAAAATTAAAACTTTTATGAATACATATTTTTCTTGTCAATCATCTTTTTACATTTTAAAAGTGAGAATATTTTTAAGTATGTTTGGTACATCCATTTGATCACAAGCCCAGATTACATTTCTTTTAGATCTCATCAAATATATTCTACACTGTAGTCTTGATAAATTTTGAAGAGTGTCAACTGGTCTTTTGACAGATAATTGTGCCATACTATTTGCAAGTGTCTGTAATTTGAGAAGTTCATTCTTTAAATCTTGCACCTTACATTTCTGAACTATTTGTTTTATACGATCTCTGATATTTTTTGGTACAGGTAATCCATGGGCAATTACAAGCAACTTGAAACATTGAATATGTCTTAAAGCCTTCTTTTCAGGTCCAGAAAGATCCCCATCTTCACATTCTGTAGGACTCACTAATTCTACAGACACTTGTACAGTGTGAAGGGCCAGTTCAGATAAGGACAGTTTCACATTACCAATCCTTGAAATATTGTACATAGATGTTTTGGCTCCTACTTTCAGTAATCGCTGAACTAATTCTATGTTTGACATTGTTACAGCTTTTTGTAAAGGAGATCCAAAGTTTGAATCATATAAATTAACATTACAGCCATTTTGAATGAAAAATTCAATAACTCTTTTGTGGTTTCCATTAATAGCAAAATACAAAGAAGTGCGTCCTCGCTCATCCTGAGCATTTTGATCTGCACCTCTACCTAACAACTTGTTCAAGTAACATATATTTCCATAACTTGCACATACATGTAATGGTGTGGTTTTATTGTCGTCAGGTAACTGTACATCTGCTCCTTCTGACAGTAAATAGTCAACCATTTCAAACTTAAACTGAATAATGGCTTCCATTAAAGGAGAACGTCCCCAAACATTCTGTGCATTTATGTCAGATTTTTCTTTCAAAATTATCTTTGCACATGCAACTCCATTATGTTTTGCACGAACACAAGAATGTAATGGCGTCTCTTTCCCTTCAGCTAAACTGTTCACATTGAAGTTTTTTTCTAGCAAGTATTTAACCCATTCTACTCGTCCGTGTTGTACTGCGTAATGGAGAAGGAATTGCGGGAAGGTCTGACAGTATTGAGCAGATACTTCTGAATTATCTTGAATGAAGGACAGGAACTTTGTATCGTCACTTTTAATTGCTCTCAATACTTCTGCTTCAAGGTTTGATCTAGTAGTATCTCTAGATGACAATGATCCCATTCTTTACTGAAAAAACAAAATAGGATTTTAAAATTGAGTTTCACTTAAAATACATAACAGGAATTAAAATTGAGTTTATATTGTGATCTTTATTCCATTAATTGACTCCATTCTAATGTCATATACAATTATTATATGATAATAGTATACTGTGAATTTATTATTATTCGTGGGATACCAATGGTGGATTTTGTGGATGTAGGTGAACCACAAATTTAAGTACATGACCATCTTGGATTTTCTTTATAATTACAAATATCAAGTGGATGCTACTAAAATACTTTAAAATGCATTCAAATGTGCAGTCATACTTCTGGTTGCTATGGAAACGGAGGTTGTTAAAATTAGCACTAAAATCCTCAAATCTATTGAAAAAAAGGATTTTTTAGCGTTTGTGTGGTGAAAGTAGACAAAATACAGAATGTGTGATAGAACATTTAATGGTAATTTCTTATTATGGTACAATTGAAGTATAAATTTCATATTTCAATTAAATAAAAAAGAAATTATAATTACAAAAAAATTGACATTTCTGTGACATAGTTCTCCAGGTTACAATACACCATTAGATTTTATGGGCGCAGCCATTTTATGAGCATAACATGGTATTCAGAATTAAGAGTATAGCTAATCCTGATTGGTTGATATGTGCGCCCGTTATTTTTTGTTATTAGAGACTTCGTGCATTCTGCATTATACCAAAGGCCAAATAAATTATTTTCCTTAGCCCTAACGGAACTGAGATGTCTTTTAAACGCTAGAATGAGACACGTATTTTTATGTGCAAAATTGATAGGCATGGGAGATAAGTACAAATTACGCTAAGAAAAGCAACGCGAACCTATATTTTTTGGACCAAAAAATACTGTCCTAATAACTTTTCTTTAATTCTAGCAAGGTTTCGTTTAAAAAATCAACTTTCTAAAGTCTGTATCTCGAAAAAGGCTATCATTGTCGCCTATGGGGAAATTAATTGTTTATTTCAATCTATAATCTATAACAAACAACAAATTAAAGGCATTTTTGTGTTATAATAATTTTCAACGAAGTCTAATGTTTCTATAGGCTTGTATGCAGACTTTGGTAAAACCAGGAAATCAAATATCCACAAATATACCCTTTTTCCTCAATCAACTAAAATTGATACCCACAAAAAATAAATGATTCCACAGTAGTTAAATACAGAAATCAGATGATGTCACGGAGTTAACCTAAGGGAGACAACTTAAATTTAACTGCTACATGTCTAATGTCCCTTGAAAACTTGTTAAAGATATGCAGCTAACAAAAAGAAACAAAATGTATTTATTGGCTTCAGCTATAGATTTGTCAAGCAAGTTTAATGATTAAGCATCAGTAGATTTGGTAATATTAAATAATCGGAGGGATTGCACAAAGTGGTTATCCATTTTGTGAAATCAACTCCTCCTACTGTTTTCCCAGAAACTTTCACAGGAAAATTGCACACTAATTGAAGTTGGACACCTGCTTTTATGGAAGTGATTAAAAAACATTTTCTCATTGTTCCGGACTTTGGTGCTTGGACTTTTTTCAACAAAATTTACAAAAGATGGTACATAGTTGAAGGCCATACGGTGACCTGTAGTTGTTAACATCTATGTCATTTGCTGTCACGGTGGAGAGTTGTCTCATTGGCAATTATACCAAATCTTATTTTTATATTTACAGTAATGATTATGTGAAAAAAAAACATTCTAATGGAAAGCAGATATGGACCATTATATTATACATTGACATAAACAACAGCCAATGAACCATAAAGATTTGCCAATATTTAGAATCTAGATGTATAAACATGTGCATTAACTCGGTAGCATGAATTTAGAGACATGACCCTCTACACAAAATAACTTCCATCTTTGTCTTACAGGAGCTTGTTAAAAAGAAATCGGAGGAGATTGTAAAATCAGTAGCTAAACCATTTAATAAACATGTGACACAGAGAAAACAACGACAACAACCAGTAGAAAGGAGCGTCACGTTGCCAAGTATCAAAGATTTTTCATTTGGATGAAAGGACACAGGAAGAGAAATAATTGTTTTTATTGTTTTATCGATTGAATCAAGTGCAATTTACTCTTGCTCAGAACAAATTTATTTGTTGAGTAATTGCCTTTTGAAGGACGACCCTATTAATGGTTAATGATAAATCGTTTAAACTTCATTAACAATTTTGAAATAATAGTCTTCTTTGTAATTTTTGTTTAGTTTTATTTATTGTAGGCTAGTAAGAAAATCATATCATTTTTGTTATCATTGTGCTCTTGATTTTACAAGTGGATTTAAAGATTTCAGCCAAGTCTAAATTTTATTTAAAGAACAAACTTGGTACACTTGAATTTTGTTATTTATTACCATTAATTTATTGTTGTTTTATCAAATATGTACAACAATAAAAATGCTGTTTGTTAGATTTTCTACTTTTTATTTTATTCATTAATACAGTACTTGTAACATGTGTGTAAAGAACAAATGACAACTATGTGTAACCTTCAGATAAATATCTGTGAATATATCCATACTAACCAGAAAGAGAAACAAGACTGCACATACTGAAATTCTCTCCTGCTTTACTTATCATAATTGAACTAGTGTTGAAAGTCTGTAATATGAAGGTTTTACTACAAATATCACATAAATTTAACATTATCAATGATTCATTTTAATGAGGTCAAGATCAGATGAACCCTACCAGACAGACATGTAAACCTTATTAACAATCATACCATACACCAAATATATTTAGCCTATTGCCAATATGATCTGATTTGATAAGTAAGTAAGTAATATCATCTGAGAAACAGTCTGTAATATGAAGGTTTTACTACAAATATCACAAAAACCTAACATTGACCAATGAACCATGAAAATGAGGTCAAGGTCAGATAAACCCTGCCAGACACACATGTACACCTTACAATCATTCCATACATCAAATATAGTTGACCTATTGCTTATTTATAGGTTAGACAATACTTTTTGGTCTTGATTTATGAATATTTAAAGCCTGAGGCGTAGCGAAGGATTTTTTAAAATGTTCATAAAACACAACCAAGTATTGTCTGACCAATTTAGAACATATCCACACCTTCCAGTGGCATTGCACATTCATCCTTTCACATTGGTATTAATTAAACCTTTAATATGAGTTCACTTTAAAGTGTTAACATGGTAAATAAAAGGGATGTAAATCATATTTTATGATTGTTTCAACAGATCGAATGAAATAGCACTGAGATAGTTTTGTAAGGATAAAAAGGATAGATTATTGAAAACTGGATTATTTTATGTCTGCTTCAGGTAAATCTTAATACTAATATACCTCGCATTCGTTCATTTAAAATAAATGGGGAATATGTCCATGGGACACAGATGATGCCCCTGCTTGCATATCATATAAAGTTATAAAGGGACAAAACTGAAGAACAGTAAAAGTGATGTTACCCAAATTTGTACTTGATCTGAGTTTTGTGGTAATAAGTATTGTGTATAAGTTTCATAACATTTGGTCGAGGAAAACTTAAGTTAGAGAACAGAAATGAAAAATTCAGCAATTTTTCCATTTGTAAAGGGGCATAACTCTAAAACAGTAATAGTGATACCACCAAAATTCCATCTTGATCTATATTTTGTGGTAGTAAGCATTGTGTATAAGTTTCATAACATTTGGTTGAAGCAAACTAAAGTTAAAGAACGGAAACCAACTTTGGGACGTACAGACGGACAAGGGTAAAACTTAATGCCCCCTCTGCTACGGCGGGGGCATAAAAAAAGCCACACAAAGATAAATCAGCATTTGGAAAAGTTTAATAATGATAAAACGTAATCAATGAATATCAAAATTACGATCATTCCAACATCAGATCATGACGCTTACTTTTTAATCGATAAATGTATTGTTTTTTTTTCTTCTCAAAACTTTCCTGTAGTTTAAATATCAACAGATATTGTATCTTAAAAATATAATAGCATTGGTTCCAGAATCTAGTATTACATGTATTTTAATAAGATTAAATGCTCTCTTTTCATTTATAATGATTAAACAAACAAAAGTACTCATGAATGTTTTTCCTTTGCGCTGTTCCTATGGAAAATGTCTAAGGGGGTTAGTTGTACACTTCGTTAGTGCAGTGATTAAGAGTTCCCTAACATAATAAATCTACAATGAAAAGTCATTCATGTATAGCATTTTATAGTGCATGGAAGTCATCTATTATGAAAAATAGGAGAAAAACATAACTTTCCATTGGACGAGAAGGGGTGAGTATGTTTTTAAGTATCCAATATTGACAAAACCATAAAAATTTAACATTGACCAATGAACCATGAAAATGAGGTCAAGGTCATGTGAAACCTGCCAGACCTGCCTTTGCAAAAATAAAGGAAAATGAGAAACAAGTTGGTGTTTATAGTTCTTGAGATAAATGGCAAAAACATATAAATTTGTCAAAAATCTTCATTTAAGGACCAAAACTCCTGTTGGAGTCATCCGAAGGGTTTGTCATATTGACATTTCTGTAGATTGTATGGTTGATCATTTTAGCCATTCACAGTTTCTATCTATCTATTATAATTTTCAGGGCAAAAACAGGAAAATTTGTCAAAAATCATCATCTTATGGCAATTAACTCCAATATGAATTATTTGATAATTATGGTTAAAATTGGAAGTATGTGTATCTTGACATTCGGAGCATTTTTGTCCCAGTCATATTTTCTCTATTATGATTTTCAAGGTATAAGGCAATTCATAAAACTGAGAATGGAAATGGGGAATATGTCAAAGAGACAACAACCCGACCCTCATTTTACCCTTATGTTCTATTTTAGTCATGGTGGCCATGACTTGGAAAAAAACTCACTAATTTGTAAAAGATACCCTTAGGATCATTCACCCAAAGTTTTCAGTGAAAGTTTTATTGATGTTGGGGAAGTAGATTGACAACGATTGACACCCAGTGATGGCAATAGCTCACATGGTCCTATGGGCAAGGTGATCTAAAATTGGACTGCCCAGTACAACAGAGCACATGAATCACCAACAAAGGATAGTATATTTCATTTTAAATTATCTGCACTTCTTATAATACAGTAAGTAGTTTTCTTTAAATTCTAATATGAAACTCTGACTCTTTTTTGGCTAAAGCAAATGTAAACAAAGCCACATTTTAATTCAAATGTAATGTTGGTTGTATTTTGAATGACAACAGGAGCTGCTTGTCATTCAATTCAATAAAGTCTTTAAAATTAAGTCTATTTATACAATGGTACACTATAAAAATGTGATAGTTAATTTAGAACTTAATTCTTTACTTCATTTCAAAATTTAAATTCTTTACTTCATTTCAAAATTTAATCCCTACTAGAATTGGAAGCCAAAGCTGTTTCTCAGATTTAGCTATCCAAACAATCATTTTGTGGACAGCCAAATCTCTGAACTCTGAATTTCAATATTCCCGAATCATGTGATTTAGGTAGAGAAAAAGGCTATAAACGGTTAGATAAAAATCCATGCATACAAAAAAGAATGAGTAATCAGTATTCTGATGTTAGGCTGGGAATAGTCATTCTCTTTAATTTATATAAATGGTTGTAGCCTGTTATCTATTTCTAGCATGAAGAGATATTTCTCGTATCACACTACACAGAGTGTGATATAAAAAAGTTGTTAATTTTATTGGCTAATCAAGCATCATGAGACAATATATATTGCAACGTATCCATTGGCTATTCTTTAGGCCATTGATGACTTTGAAAGGTTAAGCCAATGTACATTTCGTCAATGGCAACGGAGATATGTGATTTCTTCAATAATATACAAAACATTCAAACTTTTCAGAATTTAAAAGCAACTTTTCTGGTTTGTAACTGTCAACTAAATTATTTATAAGAAATGGAGCAGACGTTTGAGTCAGTACTTGTAATTGGATATGACAGTCCTAAGCAGACCAGTTTTGAAGAGTTGGGCCGATAGTTGTCCCTGGGACATTTTATTTTCATAGTTTGATTCATTTTGTAAATGTATATTTAGTTATGATTAGGTTTGAAGAAAAACCTTGTTTGTTTGATGGTGTCAGCATTGAAATCACCGATTACTTTGTCCATTTTGAGACAGTTTCTCTTTGGAATCAGTGGAATGAATTTGAGATGGCATGTCAGTTAATAATGAATTTGAGAGGTGATGCTCAAACTATTTTACGTTTCTTAAAAAGGCCACAGTTGTATGAGTATGACTGCTTGAAAAATGTTCTCATTCAGAGGTTCAATCCTAAGGAGAGGGTGGCATATTTTAAATTTCAGCTGCGAGTTTGTAGTTTGAAGGAAAGTGAAACCATTTCTGAATTTGGTCAGCGTTTTAAGATACTAGCACATAAGGCTTATCCTGATAATTTTTCAGATTTAGATGTGTATTTTACTGCCTTATTTACATCATGTTTGAATATTGAGATGACTAAATTTGTCACTTTTAAGCACCCTCATAGTTTAGATGAGGCTTTATCACTAGCTATTGAATATGAAGCTGTTCATTTTACTGGTGATCCAGAGACTATTGATGAGTCAGAAAGTTTAGATTGTTGTAATACGGTTCATAACAATTTTGAAATTTTAATGAATATATTGAGGAGGCGACTGAGATCATGTAGGAAACGTAAACCTAAGAAATGTTTTAAATGTCACCAGTTAGGTCATATCAGGTCTAAGTGCCCAAATGTGTCTCTTAAGAGTCCATGCTAGAGATGAAAGGTCTGCAGATAGTCAAGTGAAATTCTCAAAAATAGAAGGGATATTAAAGAACAATTTGAATCACAATTTTTGTAGTTCAGATTGTGTTACCTTTGTTTAATGTTTGTTTTTACATTGTGTTGTATATATACAGTTTTACTTTAGGCTTATTTCAATGTGCTCAGAGATGTTACACTTCTCAAATTTGGCTGTTTGGTTTTCTTTCCCCAAGGAAGGGATGCCATGCATCTCATCTTGTTATATTTTTCATTTTTGATTACTTGAATTATGGCTGATCTTCTGTGTAGTTTGAAGTGTAGACTGTTAGCTAGTTGTAGTTGGAATTGGTTTATTTTATGAGTTGATGCTCGTTTGTCTGGATTGTAATCTCTAGCTAAATATTTAGTATTTAGAGAGTTTATAGAAGTCCGACTTCTTGACTTTTATTAGTTATGGCAGAAACCAATAGAGTGATCGTTAAGCTTGAAGTTAGGAACACTTCTAGCTCATACAGATGGACCCGATCCATTATTTAGTAACTTGCACAAAATTTGGGCATCGTACATTTTATTTTGAGAACCTTGCTATAACAATTGGGCATCGTCCAACTTTATTTTGAGAACCTTGCATATAGATGGATCCGATCCATCTCCGATGGTACACCATTTGTGCTACCGTTATCAATAACGCTGGAATGCAGTAATAGAACCCGGTGGTACATGTCAAATGTGCCACTGTGAGATCAAAATTGGTGGACATTGCCTGGTATAACTTTTCATGGATTTCAACATTAGATGTGCCGTTACAATATATGCCGTACCACTGAATATGAAGCCTGCTTATCAAGAAGACTTAAAGTCGCGTCCGTTAACAGATGAACCTGATTCTGATGTGTGTTTGTGTATGTGTTATACAGTGACATTTATTTCTAAGTAATATTATTACATGTGTTTGAAAGACATTTAATCTGGTGAACAATGATAGACTTTTGTTAAATTTAAATTTTCAAATGTTATTTCATTTACATTTGTTTTCAAAGGGAGGAGGAGGGTATCAGACTGGTGTTGTGGTCTCCTTGAACAGTCTCGTTATTTAAATTTAACTGATATATATTAGATTTAATGTTTAATCATTACAAATTATTCATATTTATTTTACATGACATTTGCATTTTGCGTGTTTAGTGTGGCAGATACATCAATTTGATAGACATTTCAGTTTGCAGACTTTATTTATGAAATTTATCGTTTGTCTTAGGGGGGAGGAATGTGCCAGTTAGGATTATTATGTCATTGTTATTTCCCTTGTTTAAACTATAAATTTCATATTACTTTATTTAATGATTTACATGAAGCTTATTCAGTATACATTTGTTAAATTGAATACGTATTGCTATTTTGAATTCATTGGTTAAAGATATTTATTTATATTCCAAAGTTTAGTATTTGTATCGTCGCAAAATATTTATTACCTTCTTCGGAAACTTATATATTTTATATAACTGGTTTGAAATTATTATGTTGAATTGTCTGAGGACTGACGTTCAGTCCAACCTAGGAAAGCCGTGCTTTCCAATCACCCTTTAAGGTTAGTGCATCTGCCATATGCCTTCTTAATTCGGGTTAATATTGAAGTCATTGAATGCTCCATTTCTAAACTTTTGGATTTCATACATGTTCTACATATTGAATAAATTATATATTATTTTCACTGTTTTTGGTTTTCATTTACTTAGATATTTATATAGCGCTTTTACATTTGGCATCCATCGTCTCCCTTTAATCAGTTCACAAACTAGAACAAGCTGTGGTCCGCATCCCCGAATCTCCAGCAGAATTGTTCCTGCTACATAATGTTCACCTCACATGACATATACCTGTACATGAAGTACATACAAAGAATGGAATCTGAGGAATACAACAAAAATTGTACATATTTAAACGATGGCTCTTATTCTAAACAAGGTAAGAATATATATATTTTTAATATTTTATTACTGCATGCTCCACTGTGACTTACTTAATTTAAATGGTCCGTTAGTCTGTACCAATGAAGAAAGTTTATCTTATACTTTAGTCAAGCATGAAGTTAGCCACACATTTCAGATGAAAATGCCAGTACTTTATTATTGGAAATTTACTTCCATACATTTGTAGCTAGAAATAATTTTAGATATTGTAGTATATATTCCTATAGAACTTTGATCATATAATAAATATTTCTAGAACTTTAATTATCTAATAACCATGATAATTATTCCTGAAACATTTATAATATAGCCAATATTCCAATATGCCTGGAACTTTTATAATATAACAAATATTCCTAGAACTTTTAAATATAACAAATATTCCTGGAACTTTTTATAATATAAAAAATTCTCTTGGAACTTTTATAATATATAACAAATATTCCTGGAACTTTTATTATATAAAACATTTACCGCTACATTGACAACAACACTTAAGTAAACTGCATCTTTTATTGTCGACATGTTTCGCCGATTAGATAGGCGTCATCAGGACAAAGTATACAAAATTAGAACCCCTGAAGTACAAAAAAACGGCATCTTGTATGTGACGTCATAATTGAAACTGAACACTGACATTGTACTTGCATTCATGTTACACATATTTTATTCAAAAACACATTTTATCTATACACTTATAATTACCATTAGAATAGTTTACAACCATTTTTAAGATAAAGACAATTAGAACAATTATAGATTAACTCTAAATTTAGTAACTTCATTTGCATTGTACTATGTTTGATTCATTTTCTGTTCAACATTACATTTTGATATAGAGTATCCTATAGCAACATCAACAATTAATGGACAATTATGATGTCACATACATTAATGATGCCGTTTTTTTGTACTTCAGGGGTTCTAATTTTGTATACTTTGTCCTGATGACGCCAATCTAATCGGCGAAACATGTCGACAATAAAAGATGCAGTTTACTTAAGTGTTATTGTCAATGTAGCGGTATTTGATTTTTTATCTGACAACCCTGCATACCATCTGGTATCCACTTAAGAGAACTCTACCAACACACAACATAGGAGGCGTTGGTTCAGCAGCTCTTTATTTACTCTTTATTTTTATAAAACATTGTCCATAATATTTATTCCAAAGAACTTTTAGCATATAACAAAAGTTCCATTGGGAACTTTCCTTATGTAATATTTTATCCTTTGTGAAGGAAATTTTCTTATAGCATAAGCCATTGGATAAAATATTACATAAGGAAAGTTCCCAATGTAACTTTTCTTATATGCTAAAAGTTCTTTGGAACAAATATTATGGGGGAACTTATATTCTGTCACAGAGACTGACTTGATTCAGGTTATAAAATTTGAAAATTTTATTACTCAAAAACTACTTATTGTAATTACACAATTTTTTCACAGAGTTAAGTTTGATTATAATATTTTTTTAATTCATTGATATTTTCCACTTGTACCACATGTTTTGGAAATAATTTCAGAACAAGATTTCAACGAGACTGAAACATCAGAAGAGTACATCCTTAACACAACTAGAATTTTAATCATTGAAGATATTATTAAAAAAGGTTTAACAACTCATGAGATATTGAATATCGCTTGATATCAACTATGGGTTGTTAAATTAATTTCAATATATTATATATTTTTCAATATACCGGTAATATATAATATATATTTTTCTCAAGCGATATCCTATTATCACCAGCTGTTATCACTCATTATGAAACCTATATGTATATTGTGTCACAGTGTGGGTTGACTTTTCCTTGACTGTTTCCCCTATATATCCTCTTCTCATGGGTTTTACCTGCTATTAAGAATGCATTGTGACGTCACAATTTCCATTGAAAAAGCATGCATAGTACGAATTCACCATATGCCTATAAGCAATTTTTTTAATATCTCATGTATCTGACAGATTTGTATAATAAATATGTGTAAATTAAAATTTGCAAGTTGACAATTTAAATTTTAAGTGGATCAACATTACTGATTCGAATATTTTAAGCATTGTACAATAAACAGCTGATGTATTATATTTGTAATCAATCGTTAAATCATACCTGATACTATGGAAAGCCTCAGCTGTCATATATTAGAGATTTACAAAACGTTATGCTGAAGCTTAAAATGTAAAGTTAAGACAGCGTGATGTTGAATTGAGTCACCAAAATGCTAACTCTAAATTACAATATGCAAAGTTGAATTTGCGCAATGTTGACTTGCAATGACAAGTGCTTTAGTCGTGATAGTATAATGATAAGTCACGATGTTGTGATGATATGCCAAACACACGTGACGTTGGGTTTAAAGTACATGATGTGAAGTTGACGTTGCATGATGTTAGCTTGCAGATTGATACTGCTCAGTCATCCACATCGACAGCTATGATAACAAATAAAATGAATAGCTAAAATGTATGGTGCTGCCTTGTTTTTAATAAATGTCGAGCTGAGATAGTACGATGTTATATCATTGTGATATTACGATTGGTCTATCATGCAATCTGTTGATTTAAAACACCATGATGCACAGTTGAAAGTATATGATGTTAAGTTAAGATAACACGATGCTACACCACTATATTGAAACGAAATGTTTACCATACAATTTGTTGACTTAAAACAACACGATGCAACGTGTTGAGCTAAGATGCTCTCTTGAAATTACAGGACGTACAGTTGAAATTTTGTAATGCTAAGCTACGATAGCACGATGTTATATCATTATAATGTCACGATAGGCTTATTATACAATTTGCTCATCTAAAATTACACCACGTACAGCTGAAAGTACGTGGTGTTAAGCTAAGATAGCACGTTGTTATATCATTAGAATGTCACGATAGGCTTACCACACGATATGCTCATTTAAAACTACATGATTTTCAGTTAAAACTAGGTGATGTTAAGCTAAGATAGCATGTTGCTTTATCATGTGAATGTCACGATAGGCTTATCATACAATATGCTCATTTAAAACTACACAACGTACAGTTAAAAGTATGTGATGTTGAGCTATGATAGCACGATGTTATATCATAATAATATCACGATAGGCTTGCCATACAATATGCTCATTCAAAACTACACGACGTACAGTTGAAAGTACGTGTTGTTGAGCTAAGATAGCACGATGTTATATCATTATGACGTCACGAGAGGCTTATCATACAATGTGTTGACTTGAAACTACACGATGTAAATTTGAAGTAGTTTGGTCTTGACTTGAAACAGTAAAATGTTAAGTTATAAAAACAGAACGTAAAGTCAAAATAAAACAATGATAGGATGACATATACTTGTGCAGAATTGAAGATTTTTGGTGTTGACTTCGAATATAGTACAAATATTAGATCGTTTTATGTTAAATTGAAAGACAATAATGTTGCGTAAAACATTACAGAATTATGTGAATTGAAACTGCAATTCTATGGAAAAGAATGAGGGACAAATCCCAAGGATTTTTTCTTCTTCAATTGCAAGTTCGGAGGCAAAATGATTCATTTAGCAAAAGAATTACCCATCGCTATATATTACACTTGAATATAGTTTTGCCGTATATTTTACATGTTTTGTTTGGATTTTTTTTTTATGATTAAAAACCAGACTTTTTTTTATGAACAATATTTAAGAAAATATTTATCTATGATGTGTGTTAATATATACAACATAATATTGTGCTTATAAGACTTATGACTGTGAGGGTCAAATTTTACTCATATAAAATCACATCTATGTAAGAGTTAGCGGAGAATTTGTATATACCACTCCCGTTTTCCACGAAATAGAACATAAGAATCTGGAGTCTTAATCTTAAAAAACAAAGATCAACTGATATGACAAATAATACGATTAGCGTAGGACTGAGAGGGTCAGAGCTATATCAGAATGTGACCCCACCCCCGGTCTTGTTAGAGGTATCTGAAAATTTGAATTTTCTTTTCCATGAAATAAAACAAAAGAATCTGGACTTAATCAAAAGTGATGCGATTACGACTTCCATAGAATGTCAGAGACAGTTTGTCGACTAGTTCGTTGAAAATTCGGCTAGGCAAGTAAAGTATGTCTTGTAACAAAGCAGGGTTTATTCATATTCATATCACACTTACATGTTCTCGTCCTGATATGCATGTGCTATTTGCCACTGTACGAAGGAGAATATTTTATTTTTTTTAAATTGGTAAAGTCCTTAATGGACAATGACCCCTATAACTTATAATAAGAAGCCAATTAATGATTTCTGTCACTTATTTTCTTGTCCATAATGATTTTCTTGGTTCTTTGCAGCTTCTCTCTATCTATAAGTGTTTTCAAAGAAAAAAAAAATCAAAAATCTGTAAAAATTGTTAAAGTCCATGAATTATTTTGGTATTGCTTTGATTAATTTGTAGATATGTTCTTTTTAATGTCAACAGTCTCTCTCTCTCTCTCTCTCTCTCTCTCTCTCTCTCTCTCTCTCTCTCTCTCTCTCTCTCTCTCTCTCTCTCTTATAGTTTTCATAAGTGTGGTCTAAATTAAAATCGGTAGATTTTTTTTTAATTATTTGCCAAAATTAGTTTATTCTTTTTTGAAAAACATAATAAAAAGTTTGGGCCACAGAGCATTTTGCAAGCTACAGGTTATGCAGTATTGTCAGATTTTGTATAAACTATACATGGAAAACTCAATGTTAGAAAATAAAAATAAAAATTGGGATCACGAGACTCGTTTTCTGTCTACAAAACAAAATAGATAAAGTCCCTACACATTCCATCATTAGAGACGAAATATGCCAAAGGGATTTCAAACTCATAAGTCGAAAACAGACTGACAATGCCATAGCAAATAAAATGCTTCGCTGGGCGCAGCTTGATACGACCGCAGAGGTCGAACCCTGAACAGTTGGGGCAAGTATGGACACAACATTCAAGCTTGATAGAGCTCTGAATTTGGATTGTGATTAAATATTTGACACAGCATAGGTTTCTGACACAGAAAGAATGTGGTCTAAGAACTTCAATTTTTTTAATTTACCTATTATGGTCCAATGTCCAAAATCAAAATACATGTTTAAATTCAGCATATCAAAGAACCCCATATATTCAATTTTTGTTGAAATCAAACAAAGTTTAATTTTGGACCCCAACTTGGACAAACTTGAAAACTGGTCCCATAATCAAAAATCTAAACACATGTTTAGATTCAGCATATCAAAGTACCTGAAGAATTCAATTTTTGTTAAAATCAAACTAAGTTTAATTTTGGACCCTTTGGACCTTAATGTAGACCAATTTAAAAAACAGGACCCAAAATTAAAAATCTAAATACAAGGTTAGATTTGGCATATCAAAGAACCCCAATAATTCAATTTTTGATGAAATCAAACAAAGTTTAATTTTGGACCCTTTTGACCTCAATATGAACCAATTTGATAGCGGGCCCACAAATAAAAAATCTAAATACATGGTAAGATTCAGCATATCAAAGAACCCCATATATTCAATTTTTGTTGAAATCAAACAAAGTTTAATTTTGGACCCCAATTTGGACCAACTTGAAAACTGGGCCAAAAATCTAAAATCTAAATACATGTTTAGATTCAGCATATCAAAGAACCCCATATATTCAATTTTTGTTGAAATCAAACAAAGTTTAATTTTGGACCCCAACTTGGACCAACTTGAAAACTGGGCCCATAATCAAAAATCTAAACACATGTTTAGATTCAGCATATCAAAGAACCCTAAGAATTTAATTTTTGTTAAAATCAAACTAAAGTTTAATTTTGGACCCTTTGGACCTTAATGTAGACCAATTTAAAAAACGGGACCCAAAATTAAAAATCTAAATACACGGTTAGATTCGGCATATCAAAGAACCCCAATAATTCAATTTTTGATGAAATCAAACAAAGTTTAATTTTGGACCCTTTGGACCTCAATGTGGACCAATTTAAAAACAGGGCCCAAAATCCAAAAACTTAATACACGGTTAGATTCAGCATATTAAAGAACCCCAAGAATTCAAGAATAAAACCCCATTGAAATTGATCAAGAAATAAGCAATTTATACGAAGTATCTTCTTTTGCACAATACTGTACAATTGAATATTTCTTGCTATTGCGCAATACTGTACAATTGACAATTTCTTGCTATTGCGCAATATTGTGCTATTGGATATTTCTTGCTATGGCGCAATACTGTTAAATTGAAGATTTCTTGCTATTGCGCAATACTGTGCAATTGAAGATTTCTTGCTATTGTGCAATACTGTGCAATTGAAAATTTCTTGCTATTGCACAATACTTATTATATAATAATTTACACATCCTGTTTGGTGTGTATCTCCTACCATATCATTATTATTTGCTTTTAAATATAAATCAGAAATAACCAACTTAAAAGGGAAAATTTTAAAAGAAAAAAAAAAAGGAAAAAAAGAAAAAAAAAAAATCCCCCCCCCCCCAAATTTTTTGAACCCCCTTATGATTCATCACCCCCAAACTCAATCCCAGCCTTCCCTTTGTGGTATGGTACCTTGCAGTACAATTTCAGAGAGATCCATACACTTGAACACAAGTTATTGTCTGGAAACTAGAAAAATGCTTATTTTTGGCCCCTTTTTGGCCCCCAATTCCTCAACGTTTCGGGCAATTACCCCCAAACTCAATTCCAGCTTTCCCTTTGTGATATGGAACCTTGTAGTACAATTTCAGAAATATCCAAACACTTACACACAAGTTATTGTCATGAAACTAGAAAAATGCTTGTTTTTTGCCCCTTTTTTGGCCCCTAATTCCTAAAATTTTGAGGCAATTACCCCCAAAATCAATTACAGCCTTCCCTTTGTGATATGGAACCTTGTGGTACAATGTCAGAGAGATCCATACACTTACACACAAGTTATTGTCTGAAAGTTACAAAAATGCTTATTTTTGGCCCCTAATTCCTTAACTGTTGGTACCATAACCCCCAAAATCAATCCCAACCTTCCTTTCGTGGTATTGAACCTTATGGTGAAATTTCATGGAGATCCATTCACTTCAACTAAAGTTAGAGTGCGAAAACCAATGTGTCTTCGGACGACGCCATACGACGACGACGACGACGACGACGACGACGACGACGACGACGACGACGCCAACGTCATACCAATATACGACCAAAAAATTTTTAATTTTTGCGGTCGTATAAAAAATCAAAAAAATCAAAAACGACAAAAAAATAATGTTATCCGAGTTATCTCCCCTATATGGAAAAGTTGAAAAACATATGCAAAAAACGTTCTGTATTCAAAAACAAATACTGTAAATTCAGAAATTATTGCGATGTTTTTATTATTGCGAAAAATGCGATAGGATTATAATCGCAATAATTTAAAAAGTACAACAGGGGGGTAGCTAGGACGAAAAATTTTGTCCTGCCTTTTTTTAGTTGTAATCTCTGTCCTGCCTTTTTATTTTTCACTCTATTCGGTCCTGCTTTTTTTATTTATTAGTTTATTCTGACTTTTTTTTTACATAAATTGTCATCCTGCCTTTTTTTTTTGCCAAGTTGCTCATCCTGCCTTTTTTTACTCAAAACTCCTGTCCTGCCTTTTTCAAATTTCATTCTAGCCCCCCTATAAAAATCAAATGGTAGCTCCCAAAAATAAAACGAAATAAACGAGAGAAAAAAGATCAAAAGCCAAACAACAGTATATTAAGCGCAACATATAGAAAATCAAAAACTGAGCAACACGAAACCCTCAAAAAAGGGGTGATCTCAGGTGCTCCAGAAGAGTAAGCAGATCCTGTTTCATATGTGGCACCCGTCACTTGGCGATTTTGCAAATAAAGAAGGAATGTGTTATAATTTACGAGGTAATCCCAAAAAACATGAACTACTGGGTGTCAAATCGATGAACGTGCTTAAAATATGCTCCTTTTCATAAAAAAAGAATTGATGAAAATGTATTTATATTTAGTGTACAGTGGCAAATATTACATGCATATAAGGACGAGAATATGTAAGTGTAATATGAATATGAATAAATCTTGGCTCTGTACAAGACATATTTTGCTTGCTTAGCCGAATTTTTAACAAACTAGTTGACAAACCGACTCTGACAATCTATGGAAATCCAAATAGCTTCGGTTTTGATTAAGTCCAGATTTTTTGGTTTTATTTCGGGGAAAAGGGTGCGTTTTACGTACAGTGGCAAATAGCACATGCATATCAGGACGAGAACATGTAAGTGTGATATGAATATGAATAAACCCTGCTTTGTTACAAGACATACTTTACTTGCCTAGCCGAATTTTCAACGAACTAGTCGACAAACTGTCTCTGACATTCTATGGAAGTCGTAATCGCATCACTTTTGATTAAGTCCAGATTCTTTTGTTTTATTTCATGGAAAAGAAAATTCAAATTTTCAGATACCTCTAACAAGACCGGGGGTGGGGTCACATTCTGATATAGCTCTGACCCTCTCAGTCCTACGCTAATCGTATTATTTGTCATATCAGTTGATCTTTGTTTTTTAAGATTAAGACTCCAGATTCTTATGTTCTATTTCGTGGAAAACGGGAGTGGTAAATACAAATTCTCCGCTAACTCTTACATAGATGTGATTTTATTTGAGTAAAATTTGACCCTCACAGTCATAAGTCTTATAAGCACAATATTATGTTGTATATATTAACACACAACATTGATAAATATTTTCTTAAATATTGTTCATAAAAAAAAGTCTGGTTTTTAATCATAAATAAAAATCCAAACAAAACATGTAAAATATACGGCAAAACTATATTCAAGTGTAATATATAGCGATGGGTAATTCTTTTGCTTATTGAATCATTTTGCCTCCGAACTTGCAAATGAAGAAGAAAAAGTCCTTGGGATTTGTCCCTCATTCTTTTCCATAGAATTGCAGTTTCAATTCACATAATTCTGTAATGTTTTACGCATCATTATTGTCTTTCAATTTAACATAAAACGATCTAATATTTGTACTATATTCGAAGTCAACACCAAAAATCTTCAATTCTGCACAAGTATATGTCATCCTATCATTGTTTTATTTTGACTTTACGTTCTGTTTTTATAACTTAACATTTTACTGTTTCAAGTCAAGACCAAACTACTTCAAATTTACATCGTGTAGTTTCAAGTCAACACATTGTATGATAAGCCTCTCGTGACGTCATAATGATATAACATCGTGCTATCTTAGCTCAACAACACGTACTTTCAACTGTACGTCGTGTAGTTTTGAATGAGCATATTGTATGGCAAGCCTATCGTGATATTATTATGATATAACATCGTGCTATCATAGCTCAACATCACATACTTTCAACTGTACGTTGTGTAGTTTTAAATGAGCATATTGTATGATAAGCCTATCGTGACATTCACATGATATAGCAACATGCTATCTTAGCTTAACATCACCTAGTTTCAACTGAAAATCATGTAGTTTTAAATGAGCATATCGTGAGGTAAGCCTATCGTGACGTCATAATGATATAACATCGTGCTATCTTAGCTCAACAACACGTACTTTCAACTGTACGTCGTGTAGTTTTGAATGAGCATATTGTATGGCAAGCCTATCGTGATATTATTATGATATAACATCGTGCTATTATAGCTCAACATCACATACTTTCAACTGTACGTTGTGTAGTTTTAAATGAGCAAATTGTATAATAAGCCTACTGTGACATTATAATGATATAACATCGTGCTATCGTAGCTTAGCATTACAAAATTTCAACTGTACGTCCTGTAATTTCAAGAGAGCATCTTCGCTCAACACGTTGCATCGTGTTGTTTTAAGTCAACAAATTGTATGGTAAACATTTCGTTTCAATATAGTGGTGTAGCATCGTGTTATCTTAACTTAACATCATATACTTTCAACTGTGCATCATGGTGTTTTAAATCAACAGATTGCATGATAGACCAATCGTAATATCACAATGATATAACATCGTACTATCTCAGCTCGACATTTATTAATAACAAGGCAGCACCATACATTTTAGCTATTCATTTTATTTGTTATCATAGCTGTCGATGTGGATGACTGAGCAGTATCAATCTGCAAGCTAACATCATGCAACGTCAACTTCACATCATGTACTTTAAACCCAACGTCACGTGTGTTTGGCATATCATCACAACATCGTGACTTATCATTATACTATCACGACTAAAGCACTTGTCATTGCAAGTCAACATTGCGCAAATTCAACTTTGCATATTGTAATTTAGAGTTAGCATTTTGGTGACTCAATTTAACATCACGCTGTCTTAACTTTACATTTTAAGCTTCAGCATAACGTTTTGTAAATCTCTAATATATGACAGCTGAGGCTTTCCATATGATACTATAATTCAGATTGAGTTCCGTGTTTAAGTTTTATAATTGATTGTCCGAGTTCAAGGACATTTTCGCTCACAAGATATCCAAGAAAGATTAGTATTTTGAAAACTTAAGCTGTCTAATTCTTTCAAAGTCTGTTCCTATACTTACTGATGTAACTGATGACCTTGATTCTAAACATTTATTTTACTCCAAAATTGATCGTTCTTTCTACTTTCACTTTCTGTTTTATTCACATGCGCAGAAGGAATATCCGCCACATGGATTCTGTGTTTGACATTGAATATTTTTTTATGTGATGAACTGTCAAATGTGAACAAGTATAATGACTATATTTCGGTTATCATCAGGCATCATCAGAACTCAGTATAACAGATCTTTGCTGAATAATAAGGTAACAGTCATTTAATTGTGAACAAGGACAGAACTTTACATAACAAAAAAATTAACATGATATAAAAAGCCTTAAAAGGGACGGAAAGGGTAACAACACACATCTAGTATGAAGCAGTTTATGTTTTTGCTGCATTTACTTTGTGAACCAAAAAGACCGGATTTTCTCACAACTGATGAATAAATAAAAATTTAGGTTTCCATTAAACGAAATTGTACAAGAAAAGAACAATTACGTAAGCTCTCGATTTTTTTGTGGTATTTTGCAACCAATAGACTTGAGATAACTATAACATAGATATTGGTCACACGTGTTATCGTGTAGAAACTGACTTGAATTTGTTATCGAAAAATAGTGAAGATTTGTATGTATAGCTTTAGGTTCCACAATGACAGGCACTTGTCTCTGAAAAAAAAAAATACCTATATACTTTAATATAACACAAGGTACTTAACTCGTATATTTGAGAAATATCACCCGGTCGGGAACTAACGTTATAATTCAACTTGGCAGTTGTCTATCCCACTGAAAATTGTTACATGTATGTCGTAAATCTACATTAAATTACAGGGCATAAAGATTACCATTTCCCGTTTCCCGGGGAAAGTAAATTATTACACGGGGAAAGTGACATTGCAGTTGCTAACATCCCGTCGGGAAAGTCGTTTTCCGGTAAATAAATAAAATAATTTGTCCCTATTACTTGTTTAAATGTCAAAATACTTCTGTAAGATCATCTGAGCGTCGAATTTCCATGATTTCATCACATGTTTACGCGATTTACACATGTGCCTTTTGGTATTTAGTTAGATCATTAGCAGAACGGTTTAAATTTACGATATCCGGTTTGTAGCACGGGAACCAGTTTGTAAATATTGTGGACGCCTGTTTAGTTATAATTCCATACACATAATATGGATTGTCTATTGCTTATAGTATATAAATTTTAAAAAGTCACACAAAATTATCATAATCAGTTGACATGTTAAACCCTTAAAAGTATGCTCAGATTGCAGGATTTTGCATCTTAAATTTCAAAATTTTCTTGGAGGGGGGCATGCCACCAAACCCCCTAGCAAATTCGACCCACTTTGCGGGTCTCAACTGGGGATAGTGGATTTGCACACGGGAAAGTGAATTTTTTTTATCACTTTCCCTTGGGTAAGTGGCCTGCCAAAAAATTCTTCATGCCCTGAATTATCTACAAAATGGTGTATAACATGCCTATTTCTATTGTCGGAATCTTTCGTAACATCCTTTCAAAGTATGTCAATTGTCTTCTCACAGCGGATTGGAAGTGTTAATCTTTATTATCCTAATAAAAAAAAGCGGGGATGTAGGATTTAGGGGGTGAAAAAGTGGGATCTGGGCAAAAGAAGTAAATAGAGGGGTGTGGGAAAAAATAACCCCCAGAAAAGCAGCCTTTCATAAGAAATAAAGGATTATAAATGTGGTTTTAAAATAAAAAGATGAGAGAAAATAGTGGCATTAACAATTAGAGAATATAGAAACGCCCTTCACACACCATCCAGAACATAAGCAACTGTGTTATAATGAAGGGGGAGGTCACCCAAAATTGTCTTTATACGACCGCAAAAAATTTGCGTTCGTTATAATATTGCTATCATGTCGTCGTCATCCGAAGATATTTGGTTTCCAGTCAATTACTTTAGTATAAGTGAATGGATCTGTATGAAATTTAATCACAAGATTCAATAGCACAAAAGGAAGGTTGAGATTGAATTTGGGTGTTAAAGTTCCAACTGTTTAGGAATTAAGGGTCAAAAAGGGGCCAAAAAAGGCATTTTTCTAGTTTCCGGACAATAACTTGTGTATAAGTGTATGGATCTCTATGAAATTGTACCACAAGGTTCCATACCACAAAGAAAAGGTTGGGATTGACTTTGGGGGTTATGGCCCAAACCGTTCAGGAATTAGGGGCAAAAAAAGGGGGGGAAAACAAGGTTTTTGTTGTTAATGGACAATTACCGGTAAGTATTATTTTATGGAGCTTTATGAAATTGAATCACAAGGTTCCATACCACAAAGGGAATACCACAAAGGGAAGGTTGGGTTTGACTTTGGGGGTTATGGCTCAAACCGTTCAGGAATAAGGGGCAAAAAGGGGGGTGGGGGAGGAACAAGGTTTTTGGAAAATGACGCTATCAGCGGCATGTTTCCGATACCATTGACCAGAACTTACGGAAGTCGATTATTGCCTCCGCCTACCGCACTCGGTTTCATATTTACTATTTTACATACTAACTGGAATCTGCTCGTATTACGCTACACTCGAACAAAGTGTTGTAGTCGGACGGGAACCAGTTTACATACTTTATTTTATTTACCAAAAAGATATCTTGACCTGTCCATATGTTTTTTGTTATTAAATGGTATTTGGAGCTATCCCTTTGTTATATTTTTCATATTTATTCGAGCTTTCACTTTTATGCATAGTCTTACAATCGTAAACAATCGGTATTTATACATGATAAATAGATCCGTTTTGTTAAGGTGTTGGACTTTTTACCCTCCAATGATCAGCAATCGCTAGACAAAATAGTTCTCCTAAATAATGTCAGCCTTTCATGCCATTTCAACTTTACAATCATTAAAAAAAGTGAAAATCGGAATCATTTTGATATCCATTGGATAGAAACTGGTCTGAATCCAGATTTACGAAGATTCTAAAAATCGGAAATTAGTAATACGGTTATACCCACGCGGTGCGTATGAATCTTTGTTTACAAAACAGGATTTCGGAACGTCTCTAGGTTTTTAGATCGTAAGTCTCGATAAACTCAAACTGAAAGTAAACAGTTGTTTGTAAGACGCAGGTTTACTCACCATAAACAAGCTGAAACGTTCAGTATGGCATATATTTTAGGTTAAAGACGGTCCCATTCATTTAAAAAGCTTTTTGAAAGTAGACGATGGGATTATTTCAGGTTTGATGAACGAGTAAATTATCACAAAGTTCATTTCTTGACGACCTCATAATTTCATCATGTCGATGGTACAAATCGATTTTTACTGTTTACTGTCGCTTCGTATGTTTTGTATTTAAACGGTCGTTTATTTTTAAACCCGAACCAGGCATATGCATTCTGTAATTGTGCAAATCTTCGTTCTTTGGTCAATTGGCTTATGGATAGTTGTATCAATTTCAACTCTTACATTATTTTTTTTTAAATATATTTGCATTACACATGCAATGGCAGTACCTTTCCAATTACTATTTATGTGTTGTGTCTAAATTAAAGTTGTAACACTTTATAGTGACTGGAAAGGGTACAAAAATTCATCAGATGAGAAAAGGCTGAAGATACTTCAAACGGCACCGAATCATTAGATATTGCATCTTATAAAAAGAAACTGAGATTTGGATAGTTCCACTTCAAGGTAAAAATGTTTATCTCTTGTGAAATGAAATAAAAAAATATTGTAACACTGTAGTTAATTAATAAAGATACTATTACGTGTATTTCTGTATTGGCCTTATTATTGGTTCTCGGCCAGCAGTCAAACGGCACCGAATCATTAGATATTGCATCTTATAAAAGGAAACTGAGATTTGGATAGTTCCACTTAAAGGTAAAAATGTTTATCTCTTGTGAAATGAAATAAAAAAAATATTGTAACACTGTAGTTAATTAATAAAGATACTATTACGTGTATTTCTGTATTGGCCTTATCATTGCTTCGCCTCAGACCAATACACCCAAGACATGGACCAATAACAAGGCCAATACAGAAATACTTACGCAATGATATTATAGAATGACAGTATGGTTCAATAGCGGGAATCAGCCCCTCAACTACTTTTTACATAAATATTAACTTCTGGCTTCAACGCTTTGTTCGTCTTGTCTGGAGATCTTGCTGTTGTTCCAGTTCAGTAAGCATTTTAGAGACGTATCCCGTCCATCCTCTTTTGACTTGTAATCTCTGGTGATAGATTTTGCTGCTTGACATTGTATCCTTTCAAGCTTGTTTTTTTTGTTACCGTGTAGGGGTCCCATACTATGGCTCCATATTAAATTATAAGATCCATTCCTAAAGATCTAGATCATTGTTCTAATCTGACACAAATTTCAATAACTAGAATGCTACCCAAGTTGAATATATGGTGACCCACGAGAACAGCATTATCACTATTGAAATTGTGTTTAATACCATGATTGTTCAATGTCATTAACTTAAATGGAGACAGACATTTGACCTGAAAGACATGAAAGGTGGTGTGGGAGTGCAAAATCAAAAACTAACTGACTATAGTATATGTTTAATTTAAAGAATGAATATCAATTACATGTGTCAACATGGTCAAGGGCAGAGTTGTTATAAAATAACAATATGGCAGAGAAGTGGTTTTAAGTTTCATATAAAGCGACCTGACTGACATGAAATAAAAAATCTAAGGAGTATCCCTATTTGTCTAATCTTCAAGGTGAAATAAAACTAGTAAAACAATATTATACAATAGTCTAAATATACAGAAATATAATTTGCTTCAAGTAACAGAAATAACTAGGTCACTAGTAACTTATTTAATGAGTATGTGGGGTATAAGAGCTTGCTAACAACAGGCTCTTCATAATCATTTGGTTTGAAAAGGATACTAGTAGTCTATATTCTTGATTTAGAAAAATGTAATTGCAAGAAAAAAATCACATTACTTAGAATACTTTAGATCATTCAGGTAGTCTTTATTTATATGTACAAAAGAACAGCCAGTAGTCATTGGATATTGTAGATCATTCAAATAGTCTTGACCTTTTTATTAGTACAAAAGAACAGCCAGTAGTCATTGGATATTGTAGATCATTCCGGTAGTCTTGACCTATTTATTTATACAAAAAAACAGCCAGAAGTAATTAGATACTGTAGATCATTCAGGTAGTCTTTACCTATTCATTTGTACTGAAAAAACAGACACATATACGAATATCAATTATATGCTTACGAGACATGTTGCAATGTTAAACTTATTACGGTATGTGAAAATCAAGACTTGCATAAAAAATATCACAATATTAGAGACAGTGGCGTCATTTTTCCTCAGAGCTTTCAGCTCTTTGATTCTGGTTTCCAGACAAATACTTAAGTATTAGTCAATGGATCTCTATGAAATTGTACCACAAGGTTCCATACCACACACAGAAGGTTAGGGTTGATTTTGTGGGTAGTGGCTTTAATCGTTAAGAAACTAGAGGCCAAATAGGGGCCAAAAACAAGACTTTTCTAATACTGGCTAAGCTGGTTCTAACATAAATTATTTCTGATCTATATAAAGAAACAACACATACTGATATGGCAGAATTTTAAAAATGAAACAGGGTGTATATAAAAAAGAAGATGTGGTATGATTGCCAATGAGACAACTCTCCACAAGAGACCAAATGACACAGAAATTAACAACTATAGGTCATCGTATGGCCTTCAACATTGAGCAAAGCCCATACAGCACAGTCAGCTATAAAAGGCCCCGAAATGACAATGAAAAACAATTCAAACGAGGAAAACTAATGGCCTAATTTATGTACAAAAAATGAACAAAAAACAAATATGTAACACATAAACAAACGACAACCACTGAATTACAGGCTCCTGACTTGGGACAGGCACATACATAAAGAATGTGGCGGGGTTAAACATGTTAGCGGGATCCCAATCCTTCCCCTAACCTGGGACAGTGGTGTAACAGTACAACATAAGAACGAACTATAAAAATCAGTTGAAAGCTTAACTCATCAGATGGATAAAAATATGTGTAAATTATTATATTTACCGGTGGTTTGTAAACAGATTTACTAAGTACAATGTATTGCGCAACAGCAAAGTATTGCACAACAGCAAGAAATCTTCAATTGAAAATAAATACAAATCTTTTAACCAATTTCAATGAGGATTAATTTAAAGTCTTGAATTGTTTGAGGTTTTTACCATGTATTACTATATTTGATATTTGGACATTTTTAAATAGGTCTACATTGAGGTTCAAAGGGTCCAAAATTAGACTTTGTTTGATTTCATCAAAAACTTAATTCTTGTGGTTCTATGATATGCTGAATCTAACAGTGCATTCAGATTTTTAATTTTGGGCCCTGTTTTCAAATTAGTCCATATTAAGGTCCAAAGGGTCAAAAATTAAACTTTGTTTGAATTCATGGTTTTTTATGCCCCTGCTATAGCGGAGGAGGCATTAAGTTTTACCCTTGTCCGTCTGTACATACGTACGTCCCAATATTGGTTTCCGTTCTCTATTTTTAGTTTGCCTCAACCAAATGTTATGAAACTTATACACAATGCTTATTACCACAAAACACAGATTATGTTTGAATGTTGGTGACATCATTTATACCATTCTAGAGTTATGCCCCTTTACAAATGGAAAAATTGATTAAATATTCGTTTCTGTTCTCTAAATTTAGTTTGCCTCCACCAAATGTTATGAAACTTCTGCACAATGCTAATTGCAACAAAACACAGATCAAGTTCTAATTTTGGTGGTGTCACTTTTACCGTTCTAAAGTTATGCCCCTTTCCAAATGGAAAAATTGCTGAATTTTTTGTTTCCGTTTTCTAACTTAAGTTTGCCTCAACTAAATGTTATGAAACTTATAAACAATGCTTATTACCACAAAAATCAGATCAAGTACAAATTTGGGTATCGTCACTATTACAATTCTTGAGTTATGTCCCTTTATAACGTTATATGCAAGCAGGGGCATCATCTGTGTCCCATGGACACATTCCCCATTTATTTTTTTATATGCCGAATCTAACCATGGAATTAGATTTTGGATATTGGACCATTAAGTAGATTAAATGTCCCATTTCAAATTTTTAAGTTATCTGACCACATTTATTCTGAGTCAGAAATCTATAATGTGTCAAATATTTAACATTATCCAAATTCAGAGCTGTATCAAGCTTGAATATTGTGTGCATACTTGCCCATACTTTTCAGAGTTCGACCTCTGCGGTTGTATCCAGCTGCTCCAGGTGGAGCGCATTTTATTGATATACTGTAAATTCAGAAATTATTGTGTGCATATATTATTGCGGTTTTTGAGGAATGGACATAAATGCGAGATTAATTATTGTGATTTCAGGAAAAGCTGCATAGAGATATATGCATCAGATATCAGAATGCGAGTTCTAATTATTTGGATACTCACCTAGTCGCATTATTCGCATTAATAAAAACCTCGAAATAATTTCTGAATTTACAGTACGCATTATATTCTCATGGAAAGTTAAAGAATTGAGTTGCTTTCACATGCTACGGTTACAAATTTTTCAACATGCAAAAGTATTAACGATAAAGAATGGATATTCATAAACTGAGAAAAATATCAGTATCCGGACTGACAATGATACCCTGTTCACTTTAACTAAGTTTTACATTGATATTGACTCTTTCACAAATAGAATTACAAAAGGGTTTGTCTGATATACCATTCCTTGTAAGTGCTACATACAATACAGTAAAATACGTTTCTGTTTTGCAATTTGACAAACAGGTAATTCTATTTGTGAAAAAGTCGGTATTCATAGGCAGCATATTAGAAATCTGACTAAGAAAGAAAGATGTAAGACAACATTCAGGAACATGCAGTAGAGGAACATTTGAGTATTTCCGTTTTTTATAAAATGAACAACTGTGATAAATACAAACAACTGGCCAAGGAAGTGTAAGCATACTTTTATTCCGGCGTGTATTTAATCCGACATACCTATAATCACTGGGGAATATTATATGGCAATAGTGTAATTGAGATGTACTATTATTGATTTGTTTATTTACATTACATGTTACTTTCTTTAACCAGTAATATAAACAAACAAATTGTGTTTTGTATACATGTGTATAACCTTATAACCAAAAAAGATATGAAAATGTTTAATGAAAATGAGAGCATTGAAATTCCTGAAAAGGAAGATGAATGTTTTACAATTATAGTTTACATGTTTTAATTTCAGCATTTGCATTTTACTATCAAAATTACAAAAAGCAAGACATATCTTTGTGTCAACAGTTTATATTAACTTGTGTATCATCCCTTTTGCACTTTTAAGCAATTGAAATATGTTTAAACTAACAGTGATTGATAAATAGTCAGACATTGTCAGAGAGAGCAAATGGTATGTCCTGATTATGATGCTTTTCAGAAAAATTCATATAAGTAAACAAGAACTGATTTGTTTTATTTAATATTTTTATTAAATGTATATATATTCACTTTCTATTTCAGTTTAAACCTTATTATTGTGCATTTTATTCAACTGGTCCCAATGCCAGAAAAATTGGAGTAAGTATATTATCATATTGTGATGAAACTCTTACAAGATTCTTGAGATACATATAAAGGTTTCTAGACATTTATTTCTGAATAAAAGCTGTTCCAGACAAAAGGATATAGTTAAATGTATACTTATAAGCCTTAGAAGACATTTTTTAGCTCTCCTGGCCTGAAATACCAAGTGAGTTTTTCTCATCACTTGGCGTCTGTTGTCCATCGTCGTCTGTTAACTTTTCCAAAAATCTTCTCTGAAATTAGTGGGCCAAATTTAACCAAACTTGGCCACAATCACCATTGGGGTATCTATTTAAAAAAATTGTATCCGATGACCCCCGCCTGCCAAGTTGACATGGCTAAAAATAGAACCGAGGGGTAAAATGCAAGTTTTGCCTATTATTTTGAAAGCTGCTATAAATAGAGAAAATCTGTCATTCACGTCAAAACTGTCAGACAATTTCTTATAGGAGTTATTGTCCTTAAGTGATATATTTTACCATTTTTATGCCCCCGCTGTAGCGGAGGGGTTTTTGTCGAGCCTTCGACTTTTGTCGAAAAAGCGAGACATAGCGATCCTACATTCCGTCGTCGTCGGCGGCGTCCACAAATATTCACTCTGTGGTTAAAGTTTTTGAAATTTTAATAACTTTCTTAAACTATCCTGGATTTCTACCAAACTTGGACAGAAGCTTGTTTATGATCATAAGATTATATTCAAAAGTAAATTTTGTAAAAAAAAAATTCCATTTTTTCCGTATTTTACTTATAAGTGGACTTAGTTTTTCTGCCAGGAAACATTACATTCACTCTGTGGTTAAAGTTTTTGAAATTTTAATAACTTTCTTAAACTATCCTGGACTTCTACCAAACTTGGACAGAAGCTTGTTTATGATCATAAGATTATATTCAAAAGTAAATTTTGTAAAAAAAAAATTCCATTTTTTCCGTATTTTACTTATAAGTGGACTTAGTTTTTCTGCCAGGAAACATTACATTCACTCTGTGGTTAAAGTTTTTGAAATTTTAATAACTTTCTTAAACTATCCTGGATTTCTACCAAACTTGGAAAGAAGCTTGTTTATGATCATAAGATAGTATCCAAAGTAAATTTTGTAAAAAAAAAATTCCATTTTTTCCGTATTTTACTTATAAATGGACTTAGTTTTTCTGCCAGTTAACATTACATTCACTCTGTGGTTAAAGTTTTTAAAATTTTAACAACTTTCTTAAACTATCCTGGATTTGTACCACACTTGGACAGAAGCTTGTTTATGATCAAAAGCTAGTATCTAGAAGGAAATTTTGATAAAATTTTGTTCCATTTTTTCTGTATTTTACTTATAAATGGACTTAGTTTTTCTTCCAGTCAACAGTACATACATTCTGCAGTTTAAGTTTTTAAAACATTTATTAGATTCATAAATTATCCTGGATTTTTACCAAACTTGGACAGAAGCTTCTTACAATCAAAAGATAGTATAGAGAGGAATATTTTTATTAATTTTTTTCCTCATTTTTGTTGAGCCTGCAGTTAACAGCAAAAGTAGGCGAGACACTGGGTTCCGCGGAACCCTTACGAATTTTTAAGTTTTACCTTTGTCTGTCTGTACGTCCATCCGTCCCTATGTCCCGAAATTGGTTTCCCTTCTCTAACTTTAGTTTGCCTCAACAGAATATTATGAAACTTATACACAATGCTTACTTCCACAAAATACACATCAAGTTTGAATTTGGGTGGCGTCACTTTTACTTTTGTAGAGTTATGACCCTTTACAAATGGAAAAATTGCTGAATTTTTTCGTTTCCGTTCTCTAACTTAAGTTTGCCTCAACCAAATGTTATGAATCTTATATCCACAATGCTTATTACCACAAAAAACAGATCACATTTGATTTTATGGTGGCGTCACTCTTAACGTTCTAGAGTTATGCCCCTTTACAAATGGAAAAATTGCTGAATTTTTCGTTTCCGTTCTCTAACTTAAGTTTGCCTCATCCAAATGATATGAAACTTATACACAATGCAAGCGGGGGCATCATCTGTGTCCCATGGACACATTCTCCATTTATTTTAGAATTTTTGCCTATTATCTTGACAATTATAAAAGATAGACAGAAACTTTTAAGAATAAAAATGTTCAGCAAGACAAGATCTACAAATTAGTCAACATGGCCAAAATCTTCCGTCGACTGCTTATTAGAGTTATTGCCCTATAATGATGATTTTTACCAATTTTTTGCGTTTAATATGCCTCATGTCTTAAAAATTATATCAGATAGACAGAAACGTTAAATAGCAAAAAATGATCAGCAAGACAAGATCTACAAATAAGTCATATGACCGAAATTGTTAGTCAACTCCTTATTGAAGTTATTGCCCTTTAATGATGATTTTTCCCATTTTTGCCTACTATCTTGAAAACTGTAATACATAGATCATAGGTAAAAACTGTAAAAAGCATTTATGATCAGCAAGACAAGATCCACAATTAAAGCATAATCAGTCGACTAGTTATTAGAGTTATTGCCCTTTAATGATAATTTTTAACATTTTTTTGCATTTTTTGCCCATTATCTTTAAAACTATAATAGATACGGGGTAAATAGAAACTTTAATACGAATAATTATCAGCAGGATGAGATCTACAAATATGTCAACATGACTGAAATTATCAGTTAACTCTTTATAGAGTTATTCCCCTTTTATGATAATTTGTACTTGAAAGTGACCATTGTTGAAGATGCAGGTGAGCGACACAGGCTCTAAACTCTAGTTATTTTGTACAACCATGCATTAAATTTTGATTAATTGTTTCTTATTATCTTTAAACCATCAAACATGTTCCAAAAAGTAGGCATGCACATCCTTTATTGCACTAAAATACTTGCCTAATTATTTTTGCTTTTCTAAGAGGGTTTCAGTGGGTGGAGCATCTGTTTAATTTGACAAATTTTAACTGTTTGAATTAGCTTGAAATCAGTCTCTAGAACTTTTATTCTTGTACGTACTTATAAAAATCATTTAAATGGTTTCCCAACTTAACTATAGTTCTTTTAGTTTTGAAATAAAATTTACAAGTACAAAATGTTTGTTAGTAGTTTTAAAGTATTATTTGACCTTTTTGCTATTAGTTTCCTTTTGACTCTTGCAGGAAGTTGAACAAGATGTCAGAAAAATTCGTAACATTGGAATCTCGGCTCATATTGACTCTGGTAAAACAACATTAACAGAGAGATTATTATTTTACTCAGGAAAACTTGCTGAAATGCATGAGGTAACTAGTATCATTAGAGAGATGTAAAAACTTCATTCAAAATTGGATGAGATGAATGTTGACCAAATACACAAGTTTGAAAAAGCCGTTGTAGTTCTTTATTCTTGCTTTAACTAAAGGTATGATAGATCTTTTTTAATGAACATGACTGAAAATAATTCAAAATTTATCTTAGATTAGAATTGTATTCCTGTTACATGTTTAATTTTTTTAAAGTTAACATTTACCAAATCAGGCTATACATACATGTAGATGTAAAATTGAGAATGGAAATGGAGAATATGTCAAAGAGACAACAACCTGGCCAAAAAGCAGATAACAGCCGAAAGGCCACCAATGGGTCTTCAACGCAGCGATAAAATCCCGCACCCGGAGGTGGTCCTCAGCTGGCCCCTAAATAAAAATGTGTACTAGTTCAGTGAAAATGGATGTCATACTAAACTCCAAAACATATAAATGAACTAAAATTAAAAACATACAAGACTAACAAAGGCCAGAGGCTCCTGACTTGGGACAGGTGCAAAAATGCGGCAGGTTAAACATGTTTTTTGAGATCTCAACCCTCCCCCTATACCTCTAGCCAATGTAGAATAAAGAAACACAAAGTGATACGCACAGTAAAACTCAGTTTAATGAAGTCCGAGACTGATGTCAGAATAGGTAACAAAAGAAACTAAGCAAAATGACAATGATACATAAATTAACAAAGGACTACTAGCAGTTACTGACATGCCAGCTCCAGACCTCAATTAAACTGATTGAAAGATTATGTCTTCATCATGTGAATCTTTCATTGAAGAAATGTGAACCTGCCATAGGTCATGAAGGTTTTCATTGATTGAAACTTTTCAACAGAACAATAAACACATTAGAAATTCTAGTTCCACTGTTGGAAAAAATAGGGAAAATATTATGGTCATAAGTTCAAGTAGGACTGCATAACTTGTTTGTAATCTTCTAGGATGTAAAGGTAATTGATATTTTGTTAAAACAAAAAATGATATTATTTTTAGGTTAGAGGTAAAGATAAAGTGGGAGCCAAGATGGATTTTATGGAATTGGAACGTCAGCGTGGTATCACTATCCAGTCAGCAGCTACATATGTCAGTTGGAAGGGGACAAATATAAATATAATTGACACTCCAGGACATGTAGATTTCACTGTAGAAGTAGAGCGAGCTTTACATGTGTTAGACGGTGCTATATTAGTATTATGTGCTGTGGGTGGCGTTCAGACACAAACAATGACAGTTAATAGACAAATGAAACGATACAATGTGCCATGCGTAGCATTTATTAATAAATTAGACAGAATGGGAGCTAATCCATATAGAGTTCTATCACAATTAAAGTGAGTAATACATTTCATGTGAAACAGGTAGCCTAAATGTATTTAGTCACAGGACAAAAAAATAAAATACCTAACTTAACAGGTTGTACTCCTGGGGATATATTTATTTTCTTTGGTTTTAATTTTCATAGTTGACAAAAAGATATAAATTTGGTGGGTATCTGATTTCTAGGTATCATCATTTACTATTATCAAAGTATCAAACAACATGTGTATCGGTATTTCATTGAATATTTAAATTGATTGTTTTTCCCTCCTCACAAAAATTAATGTCTCATGAATATTAAAGAATCCTTATTTAGTAAGAAGAAAAAAGTTGAGGAGTAGATATTTTTAGAAAAAAATCACATTTTCAATTTCATCTAGTGCTGAAAATTTAGAAATTTTTGTGGAAATTTGCAACAAGATAAGGATAACATTAATTCATGTATAAATTACAACCCATTTCAAATTCTCATTGCATATTTAGTTTACAGCATTTGCTTAATTACAGTGGACTTCTCACCTGTAAATTTTTTTCTTCTACTTTTTAATGAAAAACATTAGATCTGCCTGTTTATATCATCTTGTTAATTTCAAGCAGAGAAAGGTAACAAAGCATATCCTATTGCAAACATTTTTTAGCATTCATTCATAAATACACCATTTTCAACTAAATATCAAACTATTCTATCTTATTATTTATTTTCAGATCTAAATTAAACCATAATGCAGCATTATTACAGATACCAATTGGTATTGAATCAGATTGTGAAGGAATAATAGATCTCATTCATAGAAAAGCTTTATATTTTGAAGAACCACATGGGTAAGTTAAGAACATTTTAGTTTTAGAAGTACAATGTTTGACTGATATATCTGATTTTCAGAAACGCATAGATTTGTTGTGAATTTTTATGGTTACATTTTCTCTTCAATAAAGCTGCCAAGGTTTTTTTTGTGGTGTTTATATATTTCTCTAATTCTTAGCCTATTTATACTTTCCTTGAATAGTTGATTATCTTTTTATAATCACCATGTGGTTTCCTTGATATCGTTTGTTACATAGTCAAAATTCAATTATGACATCAAACTTTCTTACCTTCCTCTGATGTAGCAATGATTATATCACGTAGAAAAGACGACCATGCATAGTGAACACATCTTTTCTGAGAAAATTGAAAAAAGAAAGATAAAGTTTGCCCATATATCATTTTAAAATCATTAGAGAAATAGATGTTACTACCATATCTTGTGCAATACATTATTTCTATTTCTCCACACGACGGTAAACATTTTGATATTGAACTCTCACACGAGGAGAAATATTGTATCATACTCAATGAAATTGTAAAATCTATATTTGTTCCTCTTACAGAGCTTATTTATTTGTTTCATGACATTATTGATATTATAAACAAATTAAGGAATAATTTTGGATTTTATGTATATATTTTTCATTCATCTAGTTTGTTTATAGCTCCCTTAATTGGCTAACCAGTGTAAGTTTTCAATGCTGGCCTACTTATGTGTTACAATGTAATTAAAACTGTACACAAAAAAGCTTATTCAACAATGATTTTAATTTATTTACATATTTTTAGCTTAACAATAAGGGAGGATGAAATTCCTTCAGAATTCCGGCAGGAAGCTGAAGATAGAAGACAAGAAATGATAGGTAAATATTGAAAGTTGGGTTCTGTACTGGAAGTACCTCTGACCTTTGTCTCAGCTGCTGTTGCTGAAAGCTAGATAAATGTATGATAATCTGAAGGGGTGATTTATTTCATAGATGGGTAACAATTTGAGAAGGACTAAACCAATCAATATTTTGTGAAATATGCCAGTTGTTTGTGACCTTATTTTCTTGGTTCAATGAATAAATAAAGTGATTGACTTTTCAGTTACTATGAGTAATGAGACAAACTATATCTTGTTTCACTGTTAGGTGCACATGTCCATCAGAGGTCACCTAACCCTTACCCCATTTTCTCCAGGCCTTGACTTATATTTTATTATGTATTGATTAGCATTATGTTTTAATGATTTAACGATTTAGGTGAACTATATTTGATTTATAGAATCATTTCTGTTAGGTGTACAATTTCATCTGAGTCATTCACTTCTCAAGTGCTCAGAGTAAATGTCTATTCAGTAACGGTAAGGTGTTCCTGTACATCTGACAGGGGTCACCTAACATTGACTACATTTTCTTGATTCATTGATTCAAATTAAGTACAGTATGACCTTCATTACAAAAAAGTTGTCCAGTAAAAGTTAATAGTACAAGACAGATTATTCTGTGTTTCAAACTTTTGTTTTTAATCTTCTCATTTACACTGAAAAGAAAGACATTAACATTGAGAATATACACATTCTGGAATAGAGAGTCGTATACAATTGGTTTATTAAAAAGGAAACAACCAATATGGATGTGGGAATTTTTCAAAAATAAAAAAATCAATTCATATATTTAGATTCCTGCATAATATTACTTGACATAGTTTGACAGATAGGTTATAACATAAAAGATGAAATATTTATGAGGTATGTTGTGCAGATATTAAAATCAGTGAACAGAAATTCTGTGTTTCCTCTTTTGACACTTTCTACTTTCCACATCTCAATATTTATTTTAGAACATGTAGTAAATGTAGATGAACATTTGGCAGAAATATTTCTGGAAGAGAGACAACCAACTGAAGATGAGCTTCAGGTAAGTGGACTATCTATGCTGCCATTGCTAAGTGCTCAAGTTAAAAAAAATCCATAAAAGAATCTACAGGTCCACAAAAGACAAGTAACTATACAGTTTTTAAATTACCTTGAGTCTAGAAGAATTGAAAATGAATTTATATCAGAGATTACCAAATATCTGTCATAAATACCAAATTCACTGAAGTACAAAACAAGCACTTTTGTGTAAGGAATGATATCCAAATTTCTTCATGAATCCCTTCTTTTGAAAAAAATTATGATATAAACTTGATAAGAGTGTTTGATAATAAAAAACAAAATTCTGGTGTTTGCTAGATGTATTTGGGCATGACTTAAACAATTTTTGTGAATGAGGTTGTTCAAAACAAATAAGAATGACTCAAATTGTTGACTCAAAAAATCTAAATTGATCAATCACTTCATTTAACAAAATGAGTTTTTATAAAGTTAAGTAGAAATACAAGTACAAGGTCATAGAAAAAATATTATTTTATTTGGCCTTAGGTCATTTTCTTAGTAACAGTACATGATTTATCTACAATAATTAGTATATGAAATTGTTACAACAAGTTTATTATTGAAAACAAGGGGGTATGGTGTTCAAGTTAATGACACAAAATTCTTACCTGCACTTGAGAAAACTACATGCAAAGAAACAGCTCTTTTATATCTGTTCCTCATCACAAATTGACAATGAGGCAATAAAAATAATACAGTAATCCACACCAAGTTGTAAAAAGTTCATGATAGCCCCTAGCACCTGCCGAAGGGCATACAATACAGTAGCAAGGGCAGATAATAATGCATCAAAATCCTATCCTTCCACTTTTAAATTATTATTTTCTTCAATCAAACCTATAGAATTTGTGTGTAACTAAGATCATATTATCATTACATGTTTTTCTTATGAACGTTTTATGAATTGTCACTGCACATATTTCTTTTCACCAGAATATGTAGGAAAACACCAGTTATATCCTAATGATATCCCTTACTATATCTTTTATTATTTTGTAGGCTGCAGTAAGACGTGCATGTATAAAAAGAGATTTTACACCTGTACTTGTGGGGACAGCTTTGAAGAACAAAGGTGTACAGCCTGTGTTAGATGGTATTGTAAACTATTTACCTAACCCATCAGAAGTAAACAACTTTTGTTTGGATAACTCTAAAGGGTAAGGCTTTAAAAATCTGAGGAAAAAATTAATAAGAAAAGGTGTAACTTAAGTCAGAGGCAATTGAAATATTACAGATAGATATTTGAAGTTTGAAAAATCTTATAAACACCCAAGGAGACTTGAGGGAAAGAATAGTAAAAAGTTTTTTCTTAAGACAGAGGGAATTGAAATATTACAGGAGAATACCGTACCTAAAATGTTAAAATATTAACATTAGAAAGTATTTAAGATTGTCAGAACACAGACACTCTAATGTGATCCGATAAGGTTGGTCTAGTTCACAGAGGATAGAAAATCTTATCTGAATGTGAAATTATCCAGTCTTCCATTTGTTATTGTTTTTGGAGTCCTTTTCATTGCTGTTAAATGTTCAAATAAATTATACAATATTCAAATGGCATGCTGAGATATCTTTTTTGAATCAAATATTTGAAGAGGCAATTGGTTTTACTCAATTACAATTTTTAAATGGGTATGATGGGCATTCACCATGCTTTTCACAATATAACTTGAAATAATAAAAATATGTTTTGCTTGAAATCTTATTTTTCGACAAATTAAGCTATTAAACATTCCTGGTACAATATTGACTCTCAAGACAATAATTTGACTTCATTTAGATCCTTATATATGATTTTAACCTATGAAGATATCATGAGATACATTTAATATAGATAGATAGATAGATACTGGTAAACAAAGCATTCTATTGTGAAATCTAGATGATTGTTTAATAAAAAAAAAAGAGGAATTAAACAAATTAATTCATGACTCCAAATTCTTACTTACACTTGATGCAAACTAAAGTGAAGAAACAGTGGTTTTATTGCTTTTTGTCGAGCCTTCGACTTTAGTCGAAAAAGCGAGACATAGCGATCCTACATTCCGTCTGCGGCGTCCACAAATATTCACTCTGTGGTTAAAGTTTTTGAAATTTTAATAACTTTTTTAAACTATCCTGGATTTCTACCAAACTTGGACAGAAGCTTGTTTATGATCATAAGATAGTATCCAGAAGTAAATTTTGTAAAAATAAAATTCCATTTTTTCCGTATTTTACTTATAAATGGACTTAGTTTTTCTGCTGGGAAATATTACATTCACTCTGTGGTTAAAGTTTTTAAAATTTTAATAACTTTCTTAAACTATCCTGGGTTTCTACCAAACTTGGACAGAAGCTTGTTTATGATCATGAGATAGTATCCAGAAATAAATTTTGTAAAAAAAAAAATCCATTTTTTCCTTATTTTACTTTTAAATGGACTTGATTTTCTGCCAGGAAACAACACATTCACTCTGTGGTTAAAGTTTTTAAAATTTTAATAACTTTCTTATACTATTTTGGATTTGTACCAAACTTGGACAGAAGCTTGTTTATGATCAAAAGCTAGTATCTAGAAGGAAATTTTGTAAAAAAATAAATCCATTTTTTCAGTATTTTACTTTTAAATGGACTTAGATTTTCTGCCAGGAAACAACACATTCACTCTGTGGTTAAAGTTTTTAAAATTTTAATAACTTTCTTGTACTATTTTGGATTTGTACAAAACTTGGACAGAAGCTTGTTTATGATCAAATGCTAGTATCTAGAAGGAAATTTTGTTTTCTTCCAGTTAACATTACATTCAGTCTGCAGTTAAAGTTTTTAAACATTTATTAGACTCATAAACTATCCTGGATTTTTACCAAACTTGGACAGAAGCTTACAATCAAAAGATAGTATCAAGAGGAATATTTTTATTGATTTACTTCCTCATTTTTGTTGAGCCTGCGATTAACAGAAAAAGTAGGCGAGACACTGGGTTACGTGGAACCCTTACAAATTTTTAATAGTTTACAAATCAGTATTTTATGTTTTTACAACTTTATACAAAACTGAGAATTTATAAAAATTATTTTTGACATGCAGTATGTTGTTGAAAACATCTAATCTTGTGCTAATAGATGTACTTAAGAAATAGGCTAGATTTATTTACCAATATATTATCACGTGATTAACCAGTGGGAGATAATTATGCATTTCAACCTGTCTTTGAATGAATGAATGAATACTTTATTTGCAAGAACCATATAATGCTATGACAAAAAAAAGATATATACAATACATGAGAGTAACAGAATATACAAATATATTATGACAATTAGAACAGATATCCCATTTTTAGCTCACCTGGCCCGAAGTGCCAAGTGAGCTTTTCTGTTAACGTTTACAAAAATCTTCTCCTCTGAAACTACTGGGCCAAATTTAACAAAACTTGGCCACAATCATCATTGGGGTATTTAGTTTTAAAAATGTGTCTGATGACCTTGCCTGCCAACCAAGATGGCCGACATGGTTAAAAATAGAACATAGGGGTAAAATGCAAGTTTTGTCTTTTATTTTGAAAACCGTTATAGATAGAGAAAATCTGACAAGAGCAGATATATGTTCAGAATGTTGAGCTCTATCAATTGTTCATATAGGTCAAAACTGTCAGACAACTTCTTATAGGAGTTGTTGCCCTTAAATGACAAATTTTACGTTTTTTTTCCATTTTTGCATATCATCTTGAAAACTATAATAGATAGAGAGAAACTTTATATTGCAAAAATGATCAGCAAGACAAGATCTAAATCAGAATTGCCAGTTGACTCCTTATTAGAGTTATTACCCTTTGATGACAATTTTTACCATTTTTTTGAATTTTTGCCTTATATCTTAAAAATTATAAAAGATAGATAGAAATTTAAAAAAGCAAAAAAATATAGCAAGACAAGATCTACAATTAAGACAATATGGAGGAAATTGTCCGAGGACTCCTTATTGGAGTTATTGCCCTTTAATGACAAGTTTTACCATTTTTTTTGCATTTTGCCTTATATGATAAAAATTATAATAGATAAATAGACACTTTAAATCACAAAAATGATCAGCAAGGCAAGATCTACTATGTCAAATTTTGCCGATATAGTTAGTAGACGGTCACTCTTTTATAGGAGTGATTGCCCTGAAGTAAGGATTTTTTTTTACCCTCTTTTGTGTTTTGAGCAAAAAACTAAAGAAGATAGAGAGAAACTAAACAGACTAAATGACCAGCAATACTATATCAACAAAACAGAGATTTTTGTCATGAATTCTATTCTTGTCTACAATGTTGGAGAGTGTCCTTTGTTGAATATGCACATGGACAAGGTGAGCAACACAGGCTCTTTAGAGCCTCTAGTTGTATTTCCTGAAAAAGGTTAAAATCGAAAAGAAATTTTGCAAATTGTGATTTAAAAGTAGCATGGTTTTATAGAAATAAGGTAAGTCTTGAAAAATTATGAATCTAAACACGTTCATCTGGCACAAAGTGTTTACAGAAATATAAAGTTGAACCAGAATAGAAAAAAGAACAAATAGAATAGAGTATTTGATGCTTATCATTTTTTTTATATTGTAGAATAGAAAATCCTGAGAAGGTATTGATGAACCCAGACAGGAACCAGGACAAACCGTTTATTGGTTTAGCATTTAAACTTGAAGTAAGATTCAATATAATGAAGAACAATATAAAACGGCTGGTTGCATTTAAGTTTTGTTTATCATGAATGTCTTAGCCAATGTTTAAATCTTTTTGTACCCTTGCTACAATAGTTTTCCATATGGTTTTCTGGTTTGGTTCAGTCTACCCATTTGTTTGTCATTCCCTTATCAGGTTAAAGTTTTGGTTTTATGCAATTTACCATGAGGTTTCGGTTACTTAGTGCACATGTTTATCATGATGTAAACTTTTTTTAAATTTGCAAAATTTTGGTTATTGACTCCGTTTTCTTGGTTCAATAAACATGGAAATGTGATAGTTTGAGCAGGGTTAGATGTCCTATGGACACATATTCCAGTTGAAATATACATTGTCGAAAAAAAAACAGTATTTCATCTCTTTTAAATCAAATTACCCTTTATCTAAATAGCATCATCAGTTCAGAAGGAGTTGGTTTTACAGAAAGATTTTTTAGGGTATTTATTTTCAGCTGGAAAGTTGACCAGTTGACATATATAAGATTTATTGTAGACTGGAAAGTCTGGCCAGTTGACATTTATGGACTATATTTTATGGTGGGAAGTGACCAGTTGACAAATATGAAATTTATTTAAGCTGGAAAGTATATACAGTTGACATACATGGGATTTGCTAGAGAGTATGGCCAGTTGACATATGAGATTTATTTTAGGCTGGAAAGTATGGACAGTTGACATATATTAGATTTGCTAGAAAGTATGGCCAGTTGCCATATGAGATTTATTTTAGGCTGGAAAGTCTGGCCTGTTGACATATGAGATTTATTGTAGACTGGAAACCTGGCCAGAGGTCATATAACTGTATAGCGAGTTTTTCGCAGGTGTAAAATTTCGCGATTTAGGAGCAACAAAGTATACGAAAAAATTTTGGCAGAGTCTTACATCCCAATTAAATATTTTGGTGGATACTGAAATGGTTGTAGTTCAAAAGTTGTAAAAATTGACAAACAAGTGTCTATTGGTATGGTCAACTGATTGTTTTGCCTGCATGATGTTCTATTTATTGATTATATTTTGATACAGTTAATCAATAGAATACCGGTAACTTAGATATATGTCACAGGTGTACAAACTTCTTGTAAATGTTAAGATTGATTAGTTACGAAATTGACCGGACCTTTGATGTACTAATTAGGTTATAAAATAATTAAGAGTGACTTGCAACTCTAATATAATTTGACACTAATTAATAAACGTAAATACCTGACAGAGTACCTTATGCCGTTATTGACCCGCCGACCCGAAAAAGATCGTTTAGCTGTTAGAAAGTACCGTATGTATGCATAAATTTTCACGGAATTTATTTTCGCACTTTTCTATTATCCGCTAAAATAATCGAAAATAATCCAATATACAGTATATGAGATTAATTGTAGACTGGAAAATCTTGCCAGTTGACATATGAGGTTTATTTTGGGCTGGAAAATGGCTTGTTGACCAAGGGTCCGGAAACGGTCATATTTGCCAGTCATGTCCTAAACTGAAAGCTATATGTCCTAAACGAGTAATTGGCATTTAGGACAAATTATATTTTTTTACAGAAATAATTTCGGTCATTTCATTGACTCAATGTTTGAAATCGGATTTCTGAATCCCCATTTTGCACTTGTGATCACTTGTTTTTGTTAATAATCCCTTTCCTGTAATAAAACTGCCACTCCAGTATAGTTTGATAATCCTGAGGGCCCTCCTAATAACTATATCAATGCCTCCGGGAACATTGGCTAATGACCTCTAATTACTTTTTACCTGTGTTTTTTATTCACACCTGACATTGATCACAAGCTCAGAATAATATCTTAAAGAAATTAAAATTCCCTGACAAGTGTATTCATTATTTAATTACTTTTCAGCAAAGACAATCATTAATTCTGATTTAAAAATTAAACCTTGATTTAGTTTATGAAGAAAAAAGCGTTTTTTTCACGGGTAACACATGTGCTTTATTTACTATGTAATACGCATGCGTGAAATTGTCTTAAGCAAATTAATCATTTAATCGTAACATGTAAATTGCTTTCATGCTAAAGTAAATGAGTGCAACTATTATCTGTTATATTCAAACACTTTTAAAGGTAATAAAATTAAAAATCCGGTGATTTCCTGTCAATTTGATAAACAAAACGAATCCCGGAAATGAATCCGAAATCATCCGTACTTTAATATTATCGCAAAACTTCCGGTTTTAATTTCGTCAAATCAAAAGAAACGATAGCAATGTCTGTGAAATTAACCATTTTGAGTCATTAAAATCATTTCAATTTTAAACTGTTGCCTTCCCTAAACTGTTCTTGAAGGTTTTAGAAAAATGGTAAGAAATTAACTTAGTAAATGCGATGAAACAGCAATTCAAGTTTGTTGATGCTATGAATCTAGTTTGACATCGACAATTTGAAAAGAGGCGCCAACTTTTCAATCATCTCAAAATGACCGTAATTGTGTGAAAAAATTTCCGGATCCTTGTTGTTGACATATGAGATTTATTTTAGGCTGGAAAATGGCTTGTCATATAATATGAGATTTATTTTAGGCTGGAAAGTATGGACAGTTGACATATATGAGATGTTATCAAGGTGGAATCAAGAAAGGCAGTGATGTCATTATTAACGCACGAACAAATAAAAAGACAAAAGTTTCCCGCTTAGTCAGAATGAACGCAGATGAGATGGAGGTTAGTGAAATTTCTTGTTCAAAGAATCTTCTCATAAAGAGTTTTTCCCTTCTTTTAATTATTAAAGTCAATATCTGTTTTAAAGCTCAAATTCACTATAAATATACGGGGTACATGGCAGATTAAACAATCTCATTTTATATTTATAATTTATGTCTGAGCATGTTTAAACTATACAATGTTTGTTTTAGGATATAACTGAGGCCTATGCAGGAGATATTGTAGCTTTATTTGGTGTAGAATGTGCTGGAGGTGACACATTTGTATCAAAAGGAACTTCTAACCTTTCACTGGTAAGCTAACTTAATTTTAATTTCTTATAATTGTGTGTGTGTTTTAAATGTGTAAAATATATGTATCATGTAAATGGTTTGTTTGCTCAACTCTAACATTTTTAGAAGTTCCATGACTTTTGGTTTGTTTCATTTTAAGGGTCAGGATCAGATATGTTACTGGAAAACACATAGAATTAAAAGAACAATGATCAGTGAAGAAATATAGTGCCTTTTCTGTATTAAAACAGACCTCAATCTTTGGAGAAGTACTGTTCATCTGGTATGACGAAATAAAGTACTTTTGTAACATAATAATATTTGTGATTACAGGAATTTTAACATGATTATATTTGTGATTACAGGAATTGTAACATGATTATGATTGTGATTTCTGAAATTTTAACATGATCATGATTGTGATTACAGGATTTTTAACTTGATTATGTTTGTGATTACAGGAATCTATGTTTGTACCTGATCCAGTTATTTCAATGTCCATAAAACCAGTTAACAGTAAAGATATAGAGAACTTTTCCAAAGGTATTAATAGATTTAGTAGAGAAGACCCTACATATCATGTGTACTGGGATGATGAGGCCAAGGAAACTATTTGTTCTGGTATGGGAGAGCTTCACCTGGATATTTATGCACAGGTAAGGAAATTCAGATCACACAGCCTTTAACTTTCAGTAGGTTTTACAATAAGTGATAGCTATTTTTAGTATAAGAACAAGTAGAGGGATGACTATGACTTTGTACCAATGGTTCAGAATTTATTTCACATGTCTTAAATCTATAGCTTGAAATTTGTGTTTCTTATAGAAGTTTCCCCGGGAGGTTAAAAACAAGTTCTATAACAGTTATGCAATATTCTGTTTAAAGTATACAAAAGTCAATCCACTAATAAAAACATTGTTTCTTTGCTTTAAGTGAATGCAAGGATTTTAAAACATAAAAAAATTTAACTTACGCCTTTTTCCATCAAATTTAAAATCATTACAATTTTTGAACTCCAAACACACAAGATGTTTTTTAATAAAAGACTTTTTTGTACTTTCATTTTAAAAGTATTTCCGTAATTACCTTATTAAGGAACAAATTTGTCATGTCATGCTCTATGCTCATTTTAACATGGTAGGCATTATATTTATTAATATATTAACGCTGATATTTAATGCCTACTTATACCTTGACCTTCAGGACCCAGAGATGCTTTTAGGTGGATAAGATTGTAATTTTTTGTGTTCTTGAGTATTTTTATGCCCCACCTATGATAGAAGAGGGGCATTATGTTTTTCGGTCTGTGCATCCATTCGTTCGTTTGTTTGTTTGTACGTTCTTTCGTTCGTCCGTCTGTCCGTTCGTCAATCTGTCCCGCTTCAGGTTAAAGTTTTTGGTCAAGGTAGTTTTTGATGAAGTTGAAGTCCAATCAACTTGAAACTTAGTACACGTGTTCCCTATGATATGATCTTTCTAATTTTAATGCCAAATAAGAGTTTTGACCCCAATTTCATGGTCCACTGAACATAGAAAATGATAGTGCGAGTGGGGCATCCGTGTACTATGGACATAATCTTGTTTAAATAGTTTTAGTATTTTTGTGACTATTTGTAGAGATTAGAAAGAGAATATAATTGTAAAGTGGCACTTGGAAAACCAAAAGTAGCATTTAGAGAATCTGTAGTAGAGAAAATGGCGTAAGTAGATAAACTTATTTCAATAGTTTTGGTGAACTTTAAAGGTATAAGATTCATAAATAAGATTAAGAATCTTGAGTAGAACATGGAAAAATTTTATTCTTAGAGATTTAAAGTTATTTATAATTTAAAAGGTTGGATCAGATTCCATTGTCTCTTGTTTCCATGTGATAGTATTAACTTCATGCAACAAACAGGAAAATCTAGATTCTAATACTGAATAGAAAATAACCTATTCCTAATTGAAATTAATATGTCATCTGAAGGGGAAAGTTCAACATGTATAATTTGATTTATTCACCTGGCCTAGTCCAATCTAACCATATAGAGAAAGCTTTAGGTACTACTACGGGATGTTACACAACATTGACTACCCATGAGGGTCTCACACAGTCTGTGAAGCTTAAGGGAACATTTTGAAAGTATTCTGATTTATTTGTTTATTTATCTAATATAGAAATATTATTCTTTTCTACATACTTACGTTTTATCATAAAACATTATTATTTAGAAAACTTGTTTCAGATTTATGGTAAATTAAGAACTTTGTTGTTTGTGTGAACACCTTGACATTTAAGTATAATATAGACCAGGTGGTCATCTCCCAAACAGTGAACATACCATTATCTGGTATTAAGCCCAAAGAGACATGAATTATTGGTTTTATTATACATGAATTATTTGTTAAATAAAATAATTTTTCAGTTTTGATTACCAACATAAGAAGCAATCAGGAGGAAGAGGGGAGTATGGTAGAGTTATAGGTTTTATGGAGGTAATTATTGTACTAGTAGAGTTATTGGTTCTATGGAGGTAATTATTGTACTGGTAGAGTTATTGGTTTTATTGAGCTGAAAGAGTTATTGGTTCTATGGAGGTAATTTTTGTACTGAAAGAGTTAAAATGTGATAGAGATAGAGATTTCAGCAACTTTCGAAACACCTCTAATTAATCGTCTGTTTTACCAATCTTTCAAAGTATGTAACAAAAGGTAGTTTCAAATTATGAAAAGATGCCAGCTACGAAAGCCGGCAGCTCAGGATGTTCAGGACTTGCATTGTGGCCCTCACCAGTGATACAACTGAAAAATACTGAGAAATGGTTAATACTACTGATAGACTTAAATAGGGGTAAACACCTCTGTTGTAGAGTTATAGGTTGATTAATGTATTAGTAGAGATATTGGTTTTATGGAGATCAGCTAGTCTGAGATACACATGAAGAAATACAGACAGCTTACCACCAAAACATGTTCTATTTGTTAAAAATTAGAAAATTTGATGTGTATCCATAGCATTCTTGTCAAACTTTATAATCTATGGTGAGGTTCATGCAGTTTCCAAAGATATGTCAGACTAACCCTAAAATGGTTTTGCTCTCCTAGTGCGTCTTGATTTCTTATTTTAAAAGTGATATTTTTTTCAGCCCTTACCACCAGAGGCAAACACGAAACTAGAATTTTTAGACAAGACAGTGGGAACAAATGTTCCAAAGAATTTTATTTCCTCAATAAAACGGGTATGTATTTATATTCAATGTAATGTCAAATGAGAAAGATGCACATCAAATTTAAATGTGAGCAAAATCCTTATCCAAATAGGTATTTTAATCTAGTCCACATTTTTGTATATTAAGACATTCTGTGTTGAAATATCCTTGGTTTTTTTTCACATCTAAATATTTATAGAAACATTTCAGAATGAGTCAAATTTGTATAAGTTGCAGGTTTTCCTTAGATGTATGAAGTTTCAAGTTCTAAAGTGAATACTGTAAATTCTGAAATTATTGGGAGGTTTTTAGTAATGAGAATTATGCATTCTCATATCTGATACATATAGCTGTATACAGATTTTCCTGCAATCGCAATAATTAATCTAGCATTTTTGTCCATTCTTCAAAAATCACAATCATAGATGCATGCAATAATTTCTAAAGTATATAGTTTTTGATTTCTTACATAAGAATGTCTTTTGAACATTTTAGGGATGTTTTTTGACAGAATTATGATTTTGATGTTCAAATACAACATGCCAAAAAAATGCCATTTGATATCTTCTCACTTTACTTGAAACAAAAATGGTTTTTTTTATTTGTAGGGTTTCCTTAGAGCTTGTGAGAAAGGCTATTTGACAGGAAATAAAGTGGCTGGTGTAAAGTTTACCTTAGTGGATGGTAAGTCATTTCTTATCAGTTTACAATTCAATGTTGTATCGAAAGACTTCAGAAATCTTCCTCTAGTCAAACACTATCATAAAATCTGCTATTATAATTGTTTACTCTACATTACAGGTGCTCATCATCAGAAATTTTATCCAAGTTGTGTACAGTTTCCTATCATACAATATTTTACAATTATGAATTTTACATAACATATAATGTTATCCCAGATGTGATTTTTACAATATTTTACGATACAGGTTTTCTCTTAAATGGGTGTAGTTATTTTTATTCTGAACTAAGTTTACAACATGATACTCTTGGGTAGATGTAGTGCTCCACTACATACAAGAAACTGAACTGAATTTAACTGGTTCCTATATTACAATATTAAAACAATTGTGTACTTTACACTACTGTAAATTCAGAAATTATTGCGAGGTTTTTATTAATGCGAATAATGCGACTGGGTGAGTATCGCAATAATAAAAACTCGCATTTTGATAACTGAAACATAGATCTGTTTGTAGATTTTTCTGAAATCGCAATAATTTAAATCGCATTCTTGTGCATTTTTGAAAAATCGCAAAAATAAATGCACGCAATAATTTCTGAATTTACAGTATATACAATGTTATCACAAGTTTGTGCTTTACCATGCCGCTGCCTATCACAATATTAAATATTTGTGTACTTAAAAATATATACAACAGAGGTGAAAGATACCAAAGAGATAATCAAACTCATAGGTCGAAAACAAACTGAAAGTGCATTGGCAAATAAAAGAAAAATGACCAAAAGACAACAATCATTATCTGTAGTCATCTGTGAAACAGATATTCCATAACTATCAACCAACTATTGAACAGGTCCTTAAAATACAATGGTACCTATCAGCAATCAATGTAATCACTGCTGTGTACTTAACATACAATAATATCACAGTTGTGTACTTTACATTACATACCAAGGTATCAATCATTAAACAATGTAATCACTGCTGTGTACTTTACATTATATACAAAGGTATCAATCATTAGACAATGTAATCACTGTTGTGTACTTTACATTACATACAAAGGTACCAATCATTAGACAATGTAATCACTGCTGTGTACTTTACATTACATACAAAGGTACCAATCATTAGACAATGTAATCACTGTTGTGTACTTTACATTACATACCAAGGTACCAATCATTAGACAATGTAATCACTGCTGTGTACTTTACATTACATACCAAGGTACCAATCATTAGACAATGTAATCACTGTTGTGTACTTTACATTATATACAAAGGTATCAATCATTAGACAATGTAATCACTGTTGTGTACTTTACATTACATACCAAGGTACCAATCATTAGACAATGTAATCACTGTTGTGTACTTAACATTACATACCAAGGTATCAATCATTAGACAATGTTATCACTGTTGTGTACTTTACATTACATACAAAGGTACCAATCATTAGACAATGTAATCACTGTTGTGTACTTTACATTATATACAAAGGTATCAATCATTAGACAATGTAATCACTGCTGTGTACTTTACATTACATACCAAGGTACCAATCATTAGACAATGTAATCACTGTTGTGTACTTTACATTACATACCAAGGTACCAATCATTAGACAATGCAATCACTGTTGTGTACTTAACATTACATACCAAGGTATCAATCATTAGACAATGTTATCACTGTTGTGTACTTTACATTACATACAAAGGTATCAAACATTAGACAATGTAATCACTGCTGTGTACTTTACATTGCATACAAAGGTACCAATCATTAGACAATGTAATCACTGTTGTGTACTTTACATTACATACCAAGGTACCAATCATTAGACAATGTAATCACTGCTGTGTACTTTACATTACATACCAAGGTACCAATCATTAGACAATGTAATCACTGTTGTGTACTTTACATTATATACAAAGGTATCAATCATTAGACAATGTAATCACTGTTGTGTACTTTACATTACATACCAAGGTACCAATCATTAGACAATGTAATCACTGTTGTGTACTTAACATTACATACCAAGGTATCAATCATTAGACAATGTTATCACTGTTGTGTACTTTACATTACATACAAAGGTACCAATCATTAGACAATGTAATCACTGTTGTGTACTTTACATTATATACAAAGGTATCAATCATTAGACAATGTAATCACTGCTGTGTACTTTACATTACATACCAAGGTACCAATCATTAGACAATGTAATCACTGTTGTGTACTTTACATTACATACCAAGGTACCAATCATTAGACAATGCAATCACTGTTGTGTACTTAACATTACATACCAAGGTATCAATCATTAGACAATGTTATCACTGTTGTGTACTTTACATTACATACAAAGGTATCAAACATTAGACAATGTTATCACTGTTGTGTACTTTACATTACATACAAAGGTATCAATCCTTAGACAATGTAATCACATTTTTGTACTTTTAATTTTAGGAGCCCATCACATAGTGGATTCCAGTGACTGGTCCTTTGAACAAGCTGCATATTATGCTACTCAGGAATGTAAGTACACGATATATAACTATTTCAGCCTTGATCTCCCTTTTTCATATTGCAGGTGGTTTTTTTTTAAATATGTGAAACCAACTTATAAAGATGCTAGTCTTTATTAGGCTAATCAAACAGTAGTCTTTCATTGTATATTTTCTGATCTTGTGTGTTCGTATGTCCAGTATCAGATAAACGTTTTGGATTAAGGTACTTTACTATGAAGATGTGGTCACATAAACTTGAAAGATAGTACACATATTAATTATGAACTTTTTATACGACCACAAAATTTTTTGCGGTCGTATATTGGTATGACGTTGGTGTCATCGTCTTTGTCGTTGTTGTCCGGAGTTGTCGTCGTCGTCCGAAGACACATTGGTTTTCGCACTATAACTTTAGTTTAAGTGAATGGATCTCTATGAAATTTTACCATAAGGTTAAATACCACAAAAGGAAGGTTGGGATTGATTTTGGGGGTTATGATACCAACAGTTAGGAATTAGGGGCCAAAAAGGGGCCAAAAATAAGCATTTTCTAGTTTCCAGACAATAACTTGTGGAATGGTGTATGGATCTCTCTGAAATTATACCACAAGTTTCCATACCACAAAGGGATGGTTAGGATTTGCTTTGGGGGGTTATGGCTCAAACCGTTTAGGAATTAGGGGCAAAAAAAGGGGGAAAACAAGGTTGTCCTGGTTAATGGACAAATACTTTAGTACAAAACATAATTTAAAGCAGTGTAAGGGAGATAAATCAAATATATCATTTGAATTACCTCCCTTACACTGCTTTTATTATGTATAAAGTAATGGTTAATGAACAATTAAGACAATTTAAAACGGTGTAAAGGAGGTAATCCAAATACAACGTTTTGATTACTTCCCTTACACTGCTTTTAAATTATGTTTAAAGAAATGCATATTTATAAAGGAAGACCAGTAAAAATATCTGCAAATGTTGCATATTTTTTTTTTTACCAAAAAAATCCATATGAAAGATTTGACACCATATTTTAAATTCTATTATAAAATAGATTATGTTAGCACTATGGTAAATTTAATTGGGTAATTATGGTTGCAAACTCCATAGGAAATTTGAATTGAGATTATGACCATATCTGGAGGGAAAGAATTTTTTGGGGGAAAAAGAGGGGGGGGGGGGGGTAAAGAGAAATTGTGGGGGGTCAATTTTTTCTCATTTCAGATTTCAGAAATTAAAAAGAATTATTCTTCAAAAATTTTTTGTTTTCTCAAAATTTCAAGAAGTAATCTTTAATTGCACAGTATGGCACATTAGATTTGTAAAATCTTTGACCACATTTATTTATTTGTTATGCCGAATCTGACCGTGTATTTAGATTTTTAATTTTGGGTCCAGTTTTCAAATTGGTCTACATTAAGGTCCAAAGGGTCCAAAATTAAACTTAGTTTGATTTTAACAAAAATTGAATATATGGGGTTCTTTGATATGCTGAATTTAAACATGTATTTAGATTTTTGATTTTGGGCCCAGTTTTCAAGTTGGTCCAAATTGGGGTCCAAAATTACAGTTTGTTTGATTTCAACAAAAATTGAATATATGGGGTTCTTTGATATGCTGAATCTAACCATGTATTTAGAATTTTTATTTGTGGGCCCCGCTATCAAATTGGTTCATATTGAGGTCAAAAGGGTCTAAAATTAAAATTTGTTTGATTTCATCAAAAATTGAATTATTGGGGTTCTTTGATATGCCAAATCTAACCGTGTATTTAAATTTTTAATTTTGGGTCCTGTTTTTTTAAATTGGTCTACATTAAGGTCCAAAGGGTCCAAAATTAAACTTTTAACAAAAATTGAATTCTTGGGGTTCTTTGATATGTTGAATCTAAACATGTGTTTAGATTTTTGATTATGGGCCCAGTTTTCAAGTTGGTCCAAGTTGGGGTCCAAAATTAAACTTTGTTTGATTTCAACAATAATTGAATATATGCGGTTCTTTGATATGCTGAATCTAACCATGTATTTTGATTTTTGGGCCCCATTATCGAATTGGTCCACATTGAGGTCAAAAGGGTCCAAAATTCAACTTTGTTTGATTTCATCAAAAATTTAGTTCTTTGGATTCTTTGATATGCTGAATCTAACCATGTATTTAGATTTTAGATATTGGACCATAATAGGTAAATTAAAAAATGTTAAGTTCTTAGACAACATTCATTCTGTGTCAGAAACCTTTGCTGTGTCAAATATTTAATCACAATCCAAATTCAGAGCTGTATCAAGCTTGAATGTTGTGTCCATACTTGCCCCAACTGTTCAGGGTTCGACCTCTGCGGTCGTATCAAGCTGTGCCCAGCAGAGAATTTTATTATTGTTATAAGTCAAATTATGTTTTTGACCCAAATTACACAGTTCAATGAACATAGACATATGTTAGCTGGAAATCATTACATTCTCAGGCTGAAGGTCTTGGTTACAGGAGTTTACCATGGAGCATTGCTCACATCAACAGCAAACTTCATACACAATTGTCATGTTCATTGCATGGTGAACTTTAAAAATTATGTGACATGTTGCAAATTTGACCTAGATTTCACCTTTCACTGAACATGGACATAAGATAGTACAAGCAGGACATGATATCCTATTGACCCATATTCTTGTTAGAAACCTGTGACATTCAAATATTCTGAAAACTTTTTCAGAAAAAATGAGCCAGAGCATTGTTCATAGTGTTTTTATTTTTTACTTTTCAAGCCTTAAAAAAAATGGTATACTTATCACGGTTTACATTTTATAATTCCTGTGGTAGAATAAGAAAATTGTCTTTTTTTGTACATTACTACTTATTCTAAGTTTAGTTCCGTATCAAGAGTACTGGCATTACTAGGAAGATCTAGGCACATTTACAAGAATATTGTAAACTTATTGAAAACACTGATTCAGTCCTGTGTATCATTTATTATAGGTTTTACTGAAGGTGTTTGGAATGTTCTAGAACCAGTTATGTTAGTAGAGGTCAACTGTCCAGCAGAATACCAAGGAACAACCATGCAGTGTATCACCAAGAGGAATGGTGTTATCATTGGAACAGATGCTAACGAAGGATACTTTACTCTGTATTGTGAGGTAATATGTGCTTAGTTGAATTTTTACTCTGTATTGTGAGGTAATATCTGATTAGTTTAATTTTTACTCTCTATTGTGAAGAAAGATGTGCTGAGTTGTATGTTTACTTTAGCCATGGTTGAATGAATAAAGTTAGAGTTTTTATTCTCTCATTTGCCAATATTTGATAATTTTTTATGAAAACAAGTAAATTAAACCAACGTTGAGTATAATAAGTTTGAAAGCGACCCATTAAAGAATTATATAATGATGAGCCTCATTTTCAATGTTAAATAACTCAAAATTTACATAATCTAAGGATCAGTAACAATAAGCTGTATTTTGCTGTTATCTATTTTTACTTTTGTTGATCCAAATTAAGGATCAGGTTTCTGCTATATATATCTCTCAATAAGATAGGGTTTTTTGTTTAGCATAATTAATGTCATAGTTAGAAGTTGATTAGTCACATGAATGCATCTGAGTCAGATAGATAGGTTGTAGTCAGTGAACAGTTAAATACTACATTGTAAGTATACACCACACAATATTCCAAACAAAATTAACCATTCCAATATATCTTGTTAGTCACTTAACTTTTTGTATCATTTAGGATATTTTTTTAACAAGTAATATTTGGAATTGTTGGTGTAGCATTGTCTTGATATTATGTTGAAACTATAGAACAGTAAAATGTCACTGTTCAGTGTTTTGACCATGTTGATAATTTTGAACCATTTGATTCCAGACCTTGATACATGTAAAATAGACAATAGCTACCAAGCTACTTTGCCAGTTTAACCCTTTCGAAATTTTTGGTGTAGAGTTGTTGAACTTAAATCAGGCTGCTGGTTTTCTTGTTAAAATTGTCATGTGGGGTATTTTAATAGTTTCTTTACGGTATGGCTTTTGCTCATTATTGAAGTTCTTACAGTAACATATGGTTGCTTACATTCACTTTCTGTGGTCTGTGGTGCATAGTTGTCTCATTGACAATCTTACATCTTATTTTCATATAAATTCATCAAAAACAGATCTGTTCAACATCATATATGATACTCTAAGTAAGCTTTAATAAAATCTTGTGTAATGAAAAGATAAATGAGAACAAGATTCTTTCAATTATAAAGATTGTAGAGTTGTGGCTTTTAAATTTAATAAATTTGTAAATCTAATATGGGGTAGGAGAGGGTTTCATCCTGAATTCTAGTGAAAATAAATGCCAAATCACAAATTCCTCCGAAAATAATGTGTCCCTTCCTGCATCATGAAATGATTAGAATTCCTGAATTAACGCCATTTAAATGGCTCAAACCCAAATTCCTGAAAAAGATCCTTCCACCCTCTTTTAAGTCAATGAAATTTTTTACCCCCCATTTTGTACAAATCATAGGATATTACTGATTTTGTAGGATAACAGAAAGTTCTTTTTGATTTTGACAAAAGAGAAATACAAGACTTTATACAATAACTAAGTTTGCATTTACTAATTCACGACTGTATAAAATAATGACATGCTGTTGAGAATAATAAAGGTCCTTTCTTAGACTCAGGTATTATGTTGAACAAACTAGTGCATGTAGCTGAAATGAAAAAGACATTTTGCACAAATGGAACTTCTTATTTTTTTTCTATTCTAAAAAAGAATACTATGAAAGTACTTTTATTCGTGGGATAACAATTTTCATGGTTTTCGTGGATGGCTTTATCCACGAATTTAAGTGTCCAACAAAATATAACTGTTGTCGGTCCAAATCAGGACATGGAAAGATCCCCAATACCATAAGTTTTAACCTTTTAATTCTTCTGAACACAAAATAGTTTTGATCGATAAAAGACAGACTTCCGGTGATGATATGCGATGATGAAGTGTTCATGTTATATCCTCATAATTCTCATACGAAAATTGAATAATTTCATAAGAAATGCTTCTTCAAGTCAGAGTACATTTGGAGCTTTTTTTATGTACCGGTAACCGTTTTTTTAAGTGACATGTTTATGGCCCAATTAACACCTTCGGTGACCGTTAATCTGTTGATCAAACAATCTCCGGTTAATAAGTGTCATCACTTCTAATTACACATGTGCAATAATTAAAATGTTTACTTTACAATTTCCTTTTATCGAGACAATTTGTAAGAATAGATGAATCGGCTTAATTCAGAAAGCAATTAACTTATTAAAAGGTAGATGAATGTTATCAGTAATGAAAGACGAACAAGTAGGTGAAAATGAACACCATATTTTGCAATGTCCAAGAAATTATTATAAATCAACATAATATGATTATTTTCACATCTTTTCGTTTTAGATGGCTTCAAATTATTCATCCAATTTTTGTTCTTTCAAAAAACTAAAATCCACGAATTTAAGAACCCACGAACATGCAACTTTTGCTCAAACCACGAAAATTGATACCCACGAATAAAAATACTTTCACAGTAATAAGAATTTTGTTTTTATTTTTCAGGTTGCTTTGAATAAATAAAAGAATTAAATTTTGTTTATAATTTTTTAGGTTGCTTTGAATCAATAAAATAATACAATTTTTGTTTGTAATATTTAGGTTTCTTTGAATCAATAGAAGAATAATAATGTTGTTAATATTTTTCAGGTTGCTTTGAATGAAATGTTTGGATTTTCGACGGAGTTAAGATCAATGACTCAAGGAAAAGGAGAATTTGTGATGGAATTCAGTAAATATTGTCCTGCTACTCCAGCTACACAAGAAACACTTATACAAGATTATCAGGACAGTCTAGAAAAAACTAAAACTAAAAAGAAAAATTGATACACATTTATAATTAGAATCAAATAATTTTTAAATTAACTTGTTTGTTTGTACGATCAGTGATATGGACCATGTTCTGTTCTGAGGCAGTCATGGTGGTTTTTATGACAAAACTTTTGACTGCTCACAGTTGGTCTGGCTCATAGTCAGAGTGGTTTTTAAGCAAGAACTATGATTTATTACAGTGAGTCTGACACTTGGTTAGTGTGGATTTTATGACATTTAAACTGATCAAACATGATCACATAGTCGTTATGGCTTGTATTTCAGAACACTGACCGAAGACATATGGTCATTATGGGGTTTATGTAAAAGATTGAGGACTGTTTCATCAGTTTTTATGTTAATTATTACTTATTTTTAATATTGGTTGAGTTTTTTACTTTTTCACTTTTTAAGTTGTATTTGAAAATATTACCCCCAAGAAGAGAAAGGTAAAATAAAACAAATCTTTTGAGAATTGGGTATTGATTTAGAAGCTTAAAACTTTTGTTGTTATGCTATTTCAAAATATAATAATAATAATAAATGACATTCTTTGCATTCTTATGTTGTAAAAATTGTATTTCACGACAAATTTTGAACCCAATATCATCAGTCTCATTGTCATTAGTTTCATCCTTGATTTTATGATTAAACTATTTATTTGTTTAGTGTTGTTTGTTACTAATACCTACGTAGCAGCATATTTATCCCATCTGGTCAGAAAGGTCAAAGGAGTTATTACATGTCAAAACTGAAGCACAAAACTTTCACTTTTTCTTTCAGTTTTAGAATCTTAAGATTTGACAGTTAAGACTTTGTTCATATCTTTCAAACAGAACAAAATGGTATGGCCAATTTCCCCTGTATAAGTTTCACTCACAGGATGAGAATCAGGAAATTGTTTTAAAAAACCTATTGACATTGGAATGTTATATTGTCTAAATAATGTACGTAAAAGTTATTTTTTAACTATTTTACTTGTACAGTGTATCTATAAACCTAGATGATATTAAGCTCAAAACAGTTATGGAAGACATAATATTAAGCTCAGCCTATAGCTGTTGGATATATGATATTCAGCTCAGCCCATTGCTGTTGGAGATATGATATTAAGCCCAGCCAATTGCTGTTGGAGACATGATATTTAGCTCAGCCCATTGCTGCTGGAGACATGATATTGAGCACTTCCCATTGCTGTTGGAGGCATGATATTTTGCTCAGTTCATTACTGTTGGAGACATGATATTCAGCTCAGCCCATTGCTGTTGGAAACATGATATTAAGCTCAGCCCATATCTGTTGGAGACATTATATTTAGTTCAGCCCATTGCTGCTGGAAACATGATATTAAGCTCTTCTCATTGCTGTTGGAGGAATGATATTTTGCTCAGTCCATTACTGTTGGAGACATGATATTCAGCTCAGCCCATTGCTGTTGGAAACATGATATTAAGCTCAGCCCATATCTGTTGGAGACATTATATTTAGTTCAGCCCATTGCTGCTGGAAACATGATATTAAGCTCTTCTCATTGCTGTAGGAGGCATGATATTTTGCTCAGTCCATTACTGTTGGAGATATGATATTAAGCTCAGCCCATTGCTGTTGAAGACATGATATTAAGCCCAGCCCATTGCTGTGCAAGACATGATATTAAGTGCAGTCCATTGCTGCTGGAGACATGATATTTAGCTCAGTCCATTATTGTTATGGACATGATATTTAGCTTTCAGCCCGTTGCTGTTGGAGACATGACTTTAAGCTCAGTCCATTGCTGTTGGAGACAGATATTTAGCTCAGCCAATACCTGTTGGAGACATAATATTTAGTTGAATTAAATGCTATTGGAGACCTGATATTAAGCTCAGCCCATTTCTAATGCAAACATGATATTAAGCCCAGCCCATTGTTGCTTGAGACATGATATTAAACCCAGCCCATTGCTGTTTGAGACATGATATTTATCTCGGGCCATTGCTGCTGGAGATTTAACTCAGTCCATTACTGTTGGAGATGTGATATTTAGCTCAGCCCATTACTGTTGGAGACATGATATTAAGCCCAACCCATTGTTATTGGAGACATGATATTTATCTCAGCCCATTGCTACTGGAGACATGATATTTAGCTCAACCCATTATTGTTATGGACATGATATTTAGCTTTCAGCCCGTTGCTATTTGAGACATGATATTTTGCTCAGTCCATTGCTGTTGGAGACGGATATACAGCTCAGCCAATACCTGTTAGAGACATGATATTTAGCTGAATCCATTGCTATTAGAGACCTGATATTAAGCTCAGCCCATTTCTGGTGTAGACATGATATTAAGCTAAGCCCATTTCTATTGGAGACATGATATTGTGCTCAGTCCATTACTTTGGAGACATGATATTAAGCCCAGCTCATTGCTGTTGGAGACATAATATTGAGCTCAGTCCATTACTGTTGGAGACATAATATTAAGCTTAGCCCATAGCTGTTGGAGACATGATATGTAGCTCAACCCATAGCTGTTGGAGACATAATATTAAGATCAGTCTATTGCAATTTAAGACATGATATGTACTTTAGCCCATAGCTGTTGGAGACACGATATTTAGCTCAGCATATTGCTGTTGAAGATATGAAATTAAGCTCAGTCTGTTTCTGTTGTAGACATGATATTTAGCTCAGTCCATTGCTGTTGGAGACATGATATTAAGCTCAGCCTATTGCTATTGAAGACATGATATTTCATTCAGTCCATTGCTATTAAAGACCAAAATTTTACTCAGTCCATTGCTGTTGGAAACATGATATTTATCTCAGCCCATTGCTGTCGGAAACATGATAATTTGATATTTATCTCATCCCATTGCTGTTGGAAACATATTAGGCTCAGTTCATTGCTGTTTGAGACATGATATTAAGCTCAGTTCATTGCTGTTGGAGACATAATATTAAGCTAAGTCTATTGCAATTTAAGACATGATATGTACCGGTACTTCATCCCATTGCTGTTTGAGACATTATATTGAGCTTAGTCCATTACTGTTGGAGACATAATATTAAGCTCAGTTTATAGCTGTTGAAAACATGATATTTATCTCAGCCCGTTGCTATTGAAGACATGATATTTCACTCGGTCCATTGCTGTTGTAAACATGATATTTATCTCAGGCCATTGCTGCTGGAGATTTAACTCAGTCCATTACTGTTGGAGATGTGATATTTAGCTCAGCCCATTACTGTTGGAGACATGATATTAAGACCAGCCCATTGTTATTGGAGACATGATATTTTGCTCAGTCCATTACTTTGGAGACATGATATTAAGCCCAGCTCATTGCTGTTGGAGACATAATATTGAGCTCAGTCCATTGCTGTTGGAGACATAATATTCAGCTTAGCCCAAAGCTGTTGGAGACATGATATGTAGCTCAACCCATAGCTGTTGGAGACATAATATTAAGCTCAGTCTATTGCAATTTAAGACATGATATGTACTTTAGCCCATAGCTGTTGGAGACATGATATTCAGCTCAGCATATTGCTGTTGAAGATATGAAATTAAGCTCAGTCTGTTTCTGTTGTAGACATGATATTTAGCTCAGTCCATTGCTGTTGGAGACATGATATTAAACTCAGCCTATTGCTGTTGAAGACATAATATTTCATTCAGTCCATTGCTATTAAAGACCAAAATTTCACTCAGTCCATTGCTGTTGGAAACATATTTATCTCAGCCCATTGCTGTCGGAAACATGATATTTATCTCAGCCCATTGCTGTTGGAAACATATTAGGCTCAGTTCATTGCTGTTTGAGACATGATATTAAGCTCAGTTCATTGCTGTTGGAGACATAATATTAAGCTAAGTCTATTGCAATTTAAGACATGATATGTACGGGTACTTCATCCCATTGCTGTTTGAGACATTATATTGAGCTTAGTTCATTACTGTTGGAGACATAATATTAAGCTCAGTTTATAGCTGTTGAAAACATGATATTTATCTCAGCCCGTTGCTATTGAAGACATGATATTTCACTCGGTCCATTGCTGTTGGAAACATGATATTTATCTCAGGCCATTGCTGCTGGAGATTTAACTCAGTCCATTACTGTTGGAGATGTGATATTTAGCTCAGCCCATTACTGTTGGAGACATGATATTAAGCCCAGCCCATTGTTATTGGAGACATGATATTTATCTCAGCCCATTGCTGCTGGAGACATGATATTTAGCTCAACCCATTATTGTTATGGACATGATATTTAGCTTTCAGCCCGTTGCTATTTGAGACATGATATTTTGCTCAGTCCATTGCTGTTGGAGACGGATATAAAGCTCAGCCAATACCTGTTAGAGACATGATATTTAGCTAAATCCATTGCTATTAGAGACCTGATATTAAGCTCAGCCCATTTCTGGTGGAGACATGATATTAAGCTAAGCCCATTTCTGTTGGAGACATGATTTTTGCTCAGTCCATTACTTTGGAGACATGATATTAAGCCCAGCTCATTGCTGTTGGAGACATAATATTGAGCTCAGTCCATTTCTGTTGGAGACATAATATTAAGCTTAGCCCATAGCTGTTGGAGACATGATATGTAGCTCAACCCATAGCTGTTGGAGACATAATATTAAGCTTAGCCCATAGCTGTTGGAGACATGATATGTAGCTCAACCCATAGCTGTTGGAGACATAATATGAAGCTCAGTCTATTGCAATTTAAGACATGATATGTACTTTAGCCCATAGCTGTTGGAGACATGATATTTAGCTCAGCATATTGCTGTTGAAGATATGAAATTAAGCTCAGTCTGTTTCTGTTGTAGACATGATATTTAGCTCAGTCCATTGCTGTTGGAGACATGATATTAAGCTCAGCCTATTGCTATTGAAGACATGATATTTCATTCAGTCCATTGCTATTAAAGACCAAAATTTCACTCAGTCCATTGCTGTTGGAAACATGATATTTATCTCAGCCCATTGCTGTCGGAAACATGATATTTATCTCATCCCATTGCTGTTGGAAACATATTAGGCTCAGTTCATTGCTGTTTGAGACATGATATTAAGCTCAGTTCATTGCTGTTGGAGACATAATATTAAGCTAAGTCTATTGCAATTTAAGACATGATATGTACCGGTACTTCATCCCATTGCTGTTTGAGACATTATATTGAGCTTAGTCCATTACTGTTGGAGACATAATGTTTAGCTCAGTTTATAGCTGTTGAAAACATGATATTTATCTCAGCCCGTTGCTATTGAAGACATGATATTTCACTCGGTCCATTGCTGTTGGAAACATGATATTTATCTCAGCCCATTGCTGTTGGGAGACATGATATTAAGCTCAGTTTATTGCTGTTGGAGACATGATATTAAGCTACCGGTAAATATATTGCAATTTAAGACATGATATGTACTTCAGCCCCTTGTTGTTGGAGACATGATATTATTCTCAGCTCATTACTGGAGACATACTATTGAGCTCAGTCCATTGCTATTTGAGACATGATATTAAGCTCAGTCATTGCTGTTGGAGACCTGATATTAAGCTCAGCAATTGCTATTGGAAACCTGATATTAAGTTCAGCCTATTACTGTTGGAGACATGATATTAAGCTCACCCCATTGCTGTTTGAGACATGATACTAGTATTCAGCTCAGTCCATTGCAGCTTGAGATATGATATTTAGGTCAATCCATTGCTGCTGGAGACATGATATTTAGGTAAGCCTAGTGCTATTCAAGACATGACATTAAGCTCAGTCTATTGCAATTTAAGACATGATTTATAACTAATATTGAGTTCAGTCCATTACTGCTGGAGACATAATATTAATCTCAGTGCAAAATTTCCAGTACCGTAAGTATCATGTCTACAACAGCAATGGGCTGAGCTTAATATCATATCTCCATATATCTCTATACCATTGTACTTTGGTTTACGAGAATAAAGATATATACCAGGTGGCAGGTCCAGGAAAATGTGTGGGTGGGACAATCAAATATCAGAAAATTGTATAAAATATTACAATTATTTGATCTGGAGGGGAATGTAACAACCGAGATCGGCCTGGGATGAGACTTTAGGAGAAGTTATCTATGTTTCAAACAGCTGTTTCTCCGTGTTTTTTTTCCCTAAAATATTGCTTTGTCATATGTATCCTATTGGTTTCTTAAGATTTAATTTCCTCCATGTTTTATTTCATGTCTTTATAAATCAGCCCTTCTCCACCTGTCAGGCATCTGTACTATATAGATATAAAACTCTGCAAATGAGAAGATTAAAAGATTAATAAAAGAACAGAGTACCAATGTCCCATGCATTGCACATATTTTATCTGTTCAATGGCAATACATGTTACAAAAAAATTTGGGTTATTTTTAACTTTTTATAAATATGTCACAAGAAATTATTAAAGTTCTCTTCCTATATGAAGGTATACACAGACGTGCCACTGGAATGGGTCCCTTTAGGTATGTCAAATACAGCAATGGGTTACAATTTCACCAAGGTAAAATGTCAATGGGTTACAATTCACCAAGGTCAAATGTCAATGGGTCAGTAATTTTCATCTTTCGATTAGATATTTGCATATATGCTGTTTTATGACTATCGTTATGAATCGAATATAAATGTCAAAAATTGCATATGTGATTACTGAGAAATATATGAATGGTTACGACACGGGTCAGGATTTTCACAAGACTTCAATACATGAATGGGGGAGGTTTCAAATCCCAGCAGCACGTCTGTACCCGAAGTTGGGACCCCCACCGTGCAAAAAATGTAGGCATGAGATCGATAACAATGTTATTTTTCATATATTTCTGTTTCTTGGGGGCATAACTCCTGTTTGGCTGTAAAAATAGTTGGTCGGCACTCTTCCAATACCTTCCTCTTATAGAATGTTTTGAGACTTAAAATTGTCGTTTTTCTTTTTTTATTTAATTTTGAAATCCCCGGTGATTTTCCGAAGGAAAAAGGTGAATTTGGAAATGTGCATTTTGTTTTTTTATAGATATCATATAAAAAGAATATATTTAATTTTGTGTGTGTGTCAATGCTATAATAGTCTCCGTTTCAATGTGAAATTGAAGTTTGAATTCGTTATTTCGCTCATCTTGTGCATTACGGAAGTAGCCGTTGTTTTAGTGCAAGATTTACTTTGTTTATTTTCCTTTTTTTTTGTAATTATTTTCGTCTTTAAAAGTCCAAATAGTAAAATTTATTTTGGAGCGTCATCGCTTATTATTAAGGATATGCTTAAAAATGTTTGAAAGTTGGTCGATGGTAAAGACAATTGATTATTTTGTATTAAGATATATCCTGTTTATAGATTAGATAGACTTACATATAATTACTAACTAAAAGTAGAATTAGTGACATGGACATAAATAGAAAGAAATAAACAAGTTACATTATAGGTGGTGGTCAAGGTTGCAAATGGTAATATTACCGGACCAGCTTATCGCCCAGCAAAACAAGACTAAAAGTAAAACATGCAGGTAGGAAATTGAAAATTGTGCTAGAATAGTACCAGTTCTAAAACAAACGGTTGTTCAATTTATTTGTTTTGTTGCTGATTTTAAAAATTGGGAGATTACTCTTTGGGAGGCCTTCCTACAAACAAGATTGTTTTTGTTCTGGGGGAAACAAAATGTGTAACGTTTAGCCCTTAAAATGTCATTAAACCTCTAATAGAGATTTCTAGAAAAAAAAATTGATCATTATTTTCCTTATCGTGCATGAAGAGGCGTAGTGAGGATTCTCTAATAACTTTATTTAGAAACAAACATATAGCATGTTCATATATAGTTATTTGAAACATGAGCCCAAAAATGTGTTAAAAAATCTGGAACCCATTTAGAAATAAATGTTAATATGACCTGCTCACTAATTATGCAATGATGTCTAGCAAGAGTGTAAAAAAGGCCAAATTCATGAATGTATACACAGTAAGACTCCGTAGCAAATTGACCCTTGGCCTTAAATCAAATGTATTCAGTAAAACTTTCTTCGATTTGCGTAACCTTTTAGACGTTGAATCTGTGACTGAATGAAACATTGTATATTTCATTTTAAGATATATCCGTGTGCATTGATATGCAGTCACACAATGACAGTTAATTCTGTAAATGGCACAGAAAGGCACAAAATCTTGACCGTCCGACTCACATTTGAGAAAAGTATACTAACATATTATATCCCAGCTCGCATACAGTACTCTTGGCTATCATTTTTTTGTTTTAACGTTCCTTGAGAAAGTAAATCCAGTGAAAGCGCTTCAATTGCACCGATTTATTAAGTCTGAAATAATATAGAAAAGCATATCCCCAATTGTTTTTTTTTCTTTAGATTTTGGGAGACATCTCTGTCGCCATATTGTTAGTTTTGCCGAAATGTCCGACAAAATTGTCTCAGTCAATCTCAACTTTAAAGATGATCTCACAGTCAAATTGTGTGATTAAGTTCAAATTTCTATCTTCATTTTCTGATAACTAGTAATAACAGAGTAACCAGAAATAAAACTGTTTATTGACTGTAAGTGTAGTTGGTCCATGTTGATATTTTCATTTACTGCTTTACATCGGTGGGTCCAATTAAAGGGCCAAATAACTCCCAAACTGTACCCTCTCCTTTGTCTGATTTATTAGATTTCTTTATAGTTTTGTGTGTACTTGTTTTTATTTTCTGTCAGCCCGTTGTGTCACGACTCATTTTTTATTACAATCAGCTGTCACGTATTGGTAGCTTCACTCTGTCGGAGAAAGAGGCTATTGACTCTCAAAGTATAGAGGGATGACCATGATGATGAACAACTGTTTAACGTTAAGTGGCAATAAATGCCCATTCAGTACGATGATAGTGTGATATAAATCATGAATATGTATGAACACTACGTTGTACTAGACTGACACGTTTAGCCGGATTTGTAACGTGCTAGTTCACAGGGTGAACCGTCCGCAACACCAGATGTGAACACATTGCAGTTCTTAGAAGGCAATAATTTGGACTAATACACTAGTATATAATGGTCCCAGCAGTAACATTTCGGTTGTCCTGATTATGACAGTTTTACACCTACATAACAAGATGAGTCTGAAGAGAGTCCCACTTGCTGGTTGAGTGAAAGTTTAAGAAAATAAGATGCAAACAAGGCTCTGTAAGGGAAAAAATCATTAAATATAAATACACACAAAATATTTTGTCATGTGAAGAAGCTGTCAAGTTACTTGGTATTGATATAGATTAACTGACTTAAATCTGACGAAGTAACGTGTATATAGAAAGGCGTCACAACAGCTTAATGCTCTCAAGAAAATTGGATCTAGTAAACTTACAATTTTCATATACCTTTACTTTGAGTAATTTTTTTGGTCCTTTGGCTTGTCATTTTCGTATAGAGACATTAAAAACAAAATTAAAAAAAAAGCAAGAAAGTGCATTAAGATTCGTCTACATTAATATGGCAACTACATATCCTCTGGAAAGTATTCTTGAGAACTCAAAGGTTCCAACCTTACAAGTGAGACGCATCAGGACAATGGTACTTGAGACCTACAAAGTTTTGGATAACTTGGCTTTTTATGGTTACAAAATTTGCTTCTTATTAAGTATTGAAAATATTCTTTTAGAAACAGTTACATCCTAGAAATCGGTTTTTTTTACCACCTGTTCATACGATTTCATATGGTAAGAAATCTTTTCGTTTCTCTGCTGCTTCTCTATGGAATAGTTTTCCATGGTTCGAATTAGAACAGTTTCACGCATTTTAAACATACAAATAAGGAATTGTGGTATGTTTGCCAATGAGACAACTACCTACAAGAGTCCAAAATTTGTAGATCACCGTATATGGCATTCAATAATGTGCAAAACACATACCGTATTTTCAGCTATAAAAAGCCCCGACATGACAAAATGTCAAATAATCAAACAAAAAAATCAACGTCATGATATACGACAGACTGCAACCAACGAGAACTTCTGAATAACAGCCTCCTAAGGTCTTGTTTGAAATTCCTGGAGTAATATCTGACTGCTGTTGCTTGCCTTGCTTTGCTTGCAATTAATTTCAAACATGTTCATGTTTCTCATCTACATTAGTCAAGGGTGGAGAGGAGGTGACTGGATCGTAACCCTTTCTAGCGAAGTTGCATGTTTCTCAAGAAGCTTTCATTGCATTCTTTTTTTAAAGGAGGGGGTCCTTATGCAAGCTGGCTTGTCAAATTACATCAAAGCCGTTGCACATAGTGGTGCTTGCATGATGGGCACCGACTACGGATACAGCACAGCTACATTTTGAATAATCATACACTTTAATCTGTAACCTCAGCTAAATACCGTGGTATCACGGTACAGTCTTATCTCAAATGGGACAAACATAGATGACATAAAATCCAAAGGTAACAAATCTAAACGCAATCTAAATACAACAAACCCACATATAAAAACCCAGGCATATGAGATATATATCAAATCACATTATTATAAGATAAGATATTCCAATTAAAGGGTCCACGAAGAGCAAAGGAATTTATTACAATGATTTTAATAATTGACACAATAATTTTGATAATCATATATAAATACATGTATGAATATAATCATCTCGATCAATTCTAAGATCTGAAACCAATGCAGGACCCGGCAGAGCCATTATAGCATATAAGTAAAAGCATAACAGTTATATATAATATTAACAGGTAAATATTCTTGATGGGTTACATATAAACATATCTGTACTATATTGATAGTTTTCTGAGTTCAAAACATTTATTAATATAAATTGCAATAATTTTCAATATCTCTAGGTTTTCTTGATTAAAAAGCCAATTAAACTTGGCACTTGTGTTTAACATTTCGAAATTTTTACAACTTATCAAAATTTTATCATATAACTCTTTTTTCAAGAGATTATAAAGGGGACATTGATATATAAAATGTATATATGAACCTTTTAAATTTGAGTCTGAAATCTTATCTTATATCTTATCGTATTCAAAAACTTTACATTTCCAAACCGACTAGACCCGACAACTATATTCATATCGACTGGTTTCTAATAGTCTACAAACCTTTGTGGCTTATAGGGCGCTTAATGAATTCACAACTAGTTACCAGTTGAAGCAGAAATGTAAATAGCGAAAAACGATGATCTCGTTTGGCAAAAGGTTAATTAATTCAAACTTGCTCCAATATGATCAGCAAAACTTAAGCAATATCTCATATTCATCTTTTAGTGGCCAATATAACGAGTGATCAACTTTTGAAACCTTTATTTAATCTGAGACATAATTTGTATTCGTTTATAAGGTTGGCCAGAAATTCGTGTGTCAACCGACTCTTTACGGATTTCCCATATAGCCGCAGAAGGAATAATGACCGTGTTTACCCCAACAAAATATCTCTATGTACCCACAAGCCTGCACACCTGGAAAAGTTAATCGGCATAGCAAGACATAGTTAAATGAATTTCGAATGAGGTTTTTGTCTTGGAAAATTAAAAACTTTACTTGATTTTGATAAGAATTTTTTCGTTCATACACTCATGATACAGACGGTGCCAAAATAAAGAAAGATGTTTGAGAATTTCCCCTCATGTAATAATTGTAGTGAACTGTATTGTTTGCCATAAGCTTGAAATCTACTGAGTGAATGTTACCAAGTGAATCTCAGTTTGCTTTTTTATATTACCATCTTCTGCAGGGTACAACGATTTCCAGAGAACTCCCAAAAACTCATATGACATGTATTAACCTGAGAACTGAAAGATATTAACTGAAAACTCTATTTTATATGGTGTAATACTGCTTTTATTGATAATTATGACTATAAATTCGAGATATTTGTCATTTTTGTCTCACCTGCGACGAAAGTCGCAGTATGCGAAACATAGGTATTACTATTTGTATATAGATGTAAACTATTTGTATAAAGCTTTATATTTCAGAAGGTAGAAAACCTGGATGCTTCATACCTTGTATGCAGATACCTTATGTTACGAAGTTCCTGTCTGTCATATGCCCATTGTCCTTGACCTAATTTTCTGTTTTTCAATTACCATAAGCAATGGGTCAACTATATTTGGTGTATGGAATATTCAATAATTGTAAGGTGTACATGTCTGTGTGACAGTTTTTATCTGACCTTTACCTCATTGTCATGGATCTTTGAGAATGTTAAGTTTATGTGATACTTGTAGTAAAACCTTTATCTTTAAGACTTTCAACATTAAATCAATGGTCAGTAAAACAGGCGAGACATTTCAGCGTGTGCACTCTTTGTTACTTAATGAAAGTACAATTTAACTTCAGGAATTCGATTTGTGTGTCTTGTGTGCAATTTACTTGTATAACTATATGGTGGACAAAATAACTCAAAAGTTATATGATTATTATCTCTATGTTTTAAATTTTAAACAATAAAGTTATTTATTTCAATTAGGAAAATTTAAAACTACAAAGGTACCCTGCACAAGGCACAGGCATACCTTAAGCAGTCCGCGATCAAGTTTGAATAATTACGTCTGCCAGATCCTAATGAGAACTTGCATAAAAGACACACAAATTGAATTTAAATTGAAGTTAAATTATACTTTTATTGAGTAAAAATGACATATATCTTAAAATTTTAGACTTTATTATTTTTAAAAGCAGTATTACTTCATATACGGTAAAGTTTCCAGGTACATTGTAATATCTATCGGTTCTCGGGTTCATATTGAGTTTTTTAGAGCTCTCAGGAAATCGTTGTATCGTCTTCATAATCCTGGAATTTATTTATTTTCTGAAACAAATTAAAACTTAAACTTTGTAAAATGCATTTAAATTTTTTTATTTAAACATAATTAGTTTGTATAATTAAACAAAAAATAACCTGTACATGTATATAATTTGATTAAATGAAATAAAAAAACAGTACACAATTAATCATGGTCAGTCAGCTGATGGTTTTGTATTAAATGATCTACATGTATCTTGATAATCAATGGTAACAGATCAGTAGATATTTGTAACAACACTTGGAATAATAAAATGTAAACTTCATATAATCTATAAATCAGTTGAAGGCCTCACTGTGACTTTGAGATGAAGAATAGCAATAAAAGTGCTGTTCCTTTGCTTTTTGTGTTTTTAGCTGTGCAATAAGACTGATTTTGTGTCATGGATGGGATGGATCCGATGGATACCCCACACCTTTCTTTTCTATTATCTTAAGTTTTAAAGTCAGATCATTGCAATTTAATATATTGTAATAAATTTTAGATTTTATATAGATTCTTTCTATTTGTTTTCATATTGGTGCTTTTGTATTTATATTTTGTCTTAATTCAGGTGTCAAAATAATACTGATATTTCATTTTTAATTAGGCTTGCTACAACTTATTTACAAAATGCAAACAATTACACTTATACTGTTTGAACAAAAAGTGTCAAAAATTGACACACAAAAAGTTGATTACTACTATTTTGGTGAAAACGCTGTTATTCCCCTACACCAAAAAGCCTAATTTACAGTATTCATTTAATGTTTAACTTTATAAAAGAAGCACTTACCTTACAAATTTTTAAGCAGCCTCTTGTTCAAAAATAACTCTTTAGAGGGCTATTTAATTAATAAAAAATTTTGATAACAGCAGAAAAACCTTCAGGATACATCATATTGACCTTGAACAGGCAACATTATATATATTTTTATTTTTTTTTTTTTTTTTTTCCAAATTAAAGGGCCCATTAAGAGCATAACATTAATAACAGCATGACATAGACATTACAGAGTGATTAAAGAAACATAAAATAATAGTTCAAATGCATGAGGAAAGGGTCAGTGGTCAAGGGGAGATAATTTTGCTATCTATTAGAGTATTTAACTAATTTTCTGATTTTCTAAGTTGCAGGCCTTTATCAAGGTATGCACATAAAATAAATAAGAAACTGCTATCTTCATTACTCATGATCCATGTAAAAAGATCTATTCTGTTTGAATTAACTAAACTGGGGTATTTTTTGATATAATCAGTCATATCTCTTCTGAGGTTATTGTAAAGAGGGCATTCCAGAAGAAAGTGCATTTCATTTTCAATAGAATTTGAATTACAATATAAACATATCCTCTCATGTCGAGGTAATATTTCATATTTACCACATACATTGATAAAACATTCATGTCTGCCAGTTTCTATTCTTAAACAGTGATTACTGAGCCTGTATTTTGTTAACAAATGTTTTTGGGGGTGCTTTAAATCTAAATAATTTTCATAGTCAAATGACCTCTTGAATGAAAAATAAGTGTCCAATTTGCCTTGATTCTGTAAATAAAAATCTTGCATTTTCTTCCAATCATTTTGAAAATTTAATTTGAGCTGTTTTTTCAGTAAATTTTTAAATTTAATTTTGCCTAAATTTTTACATATATTTAGGTCAATACCCAATTTTTCGCTGTAGAAAATGATATTAGAGAGCCATGAATTATTGGAGTTAGTTTGAGCTTTACTCTCAATCATTTTTAACTCAGCATAAGCACTTTTCAATAAATCAGATGGGGAATTCTCTAGTCTATGCCAATACATAAACATATGTGTTAGCAAATTTATATAAAGAGGATATCTACCCAGTTCAGACAGGACTGCTACGTTAGTGCACATCTTTGTAACACCAATAATATACGCACATGTGTGATGAAATCACATGTTTCCATAAAAAAACAACAGCAATCACATACATACATGACATTATCACATTAACATATCAAGATAGTTAAAATCTTGAAATGGCAAATGCCAAATTTGACAGAAAGAAGCCATTTTCCATTTAAAATTATTAGGAAAATATACTTACCTGTTATCGCAGGTGATATTTTTTGCAATATGATAAATGTTTGTATAGTATACAAATATTACATCTAAATAAGAGGCCATTATAATGGTCTCATTGATAGACAAGTGTCCATACTATACATTTTGTATGTATATCTTGCTGAAAATTTACTGGAATATAGTAAAATTTATATATTTATTAATTTTGTCATACACATAAATTTCAAAATGTATTAATATGCAGAAAAATGTTGATCTGATGGAAGGCATCAGGGGTGACTTCAGAAAAATTCTCTCTTAGCAAAAGTAATTTTATGTACGAACAAGATTTTTTTACCGTAATCGATGAAAAGATATATTCTTAAGTCTATTGTTGTTGACTCATCATGAACAGCTATTCCACTGTTTAAGATAAGAAATCTTTTGGAGTTACCTTTAAGTAAAACTAGGATTATTCAATACGATTTGTAGTTTCAAGTTTGATTATCGCTGTCAAATTTTGTGGTTAATTTTTTCAATTCAACTTTTCATATTAGATTACGCATTGTTGTGTTTTAAACAGATAGATAGTTGTTTGCTTAACCTCCAGTGGCAAATATTTCATAAATATTCAGGAAGATGTTTTAAACAGACACCAAGTATAAAATTAAATTTTTTTTCAAACTTTTCCTTTAAAATCTCATTTTTTTCTTATCTCATATATTGTGTATAACAGATTTGACTCACGCAGAGCTCTTTGTCTCATTTTCTACTAATTTCATATTGTGTACACACTTTTTTCCATAAGGTCTTAAGGAGTTGCTTTCTATATTGATTGACTATTTTGTTATGCATGTTTTATTATTTTCAGATTGTATACAAAATATACATACTATAGGATAGTGTATAAGTGAGTGTTTTACACATAAATACACATAGTATTACACAGCAACAAGCATTTCATCTTTAATTCAAAGTAAAAACAATTTTATATGATGATCATTTGGGGCAGTTTTATACTGTTTAAATAAGCTTTATATATTTGCCAAAAACTAAACATGTATACATGGAGGATGCCATTTGACCACAGTTGGAATCCTTATGTGTTGAAGAATGGAATCCCTATTTGAATATTAATAATGATAGACGTAAACAGGATTGTTCAATGAAATATGATTTCAAAGTTAAACATATGAATATGGGTCACAAATTTAGATATTTTAATAGAATTCTAAACCTTTAGTTATCAGTGAATAAACAAATGGATATGATTTACCTATTGAGATTTGTTAATGGGACGAAATAAAGAGCAATAAAACAAAATAAGAAATAACTTTTAATTGTGATAATAGCTTATCGGTATATATCTTTTGTGTCCCCCACAAAATGCATTGGGAGGGACATACAAATACAGGGAGTTTGTCTGTCTGGTCTTGTAAATACTCTCAAGTGTACAATTCATGCCTGATTTTTATGAAATTTTTCTCATAGGTTTATATCAGCAATGTCTTGGACAATTTTGTAAATCAGTGCTGATCAACTATTTTGAAAGAGTTATGTCCCTTGGAAATATAATTTCTACAGAAAATTGCTGTGTACATGTAAATGCCTTCATGTGTACAATTCTTGCCAGATATATATGAAATTAATTTCAAAGGTTAACATCAGCAATCATGGATAATTTCGAAAATCATTGCTAATCAACAATGTTTAAAAGATTTATGGCCCTTGGAAATGCTAATCATTGCTAATTATATAGAAAATTTTGTTGTAAGTGCTTTTAAGCCTACAATTCTTGTAGGATTGTTGAGGAAATTTATATTGAAAATTTATATCAGCATTGTCTGAAACAAGTTCGAAATTCAGTGCTGATTAATTATTTTTACAGGAGTTATGTTCCATAGAATTGTAAATTCTACAGAAAAATTTAATTGTAAGTGCTTTCAAGTGTACAATTCTTGCTAGATATTTATAAATATGATATCAAAGGTTTATATCATCAATGTCTTAGACAAGTTTCAAAATCAGTTCCAAACAATCATTTAAAAAAAAATTATGCCCCTTTGAAATATTAATTATATAGAAATTATATTGTAAGCACTCTTAGACCTACATTTCTTGTAGGAATCCTACATGTGATTCTTCCAGCTGGTGTCAAAATCCACATACTTTTAAGCCCTGTTCTGTCCCTCACTTTAATAATTCAATTCCAAGGGTTGTTATAAAATTTATATCAAATGTTTTATATCAGCAATGTCTTGTTAAAGGTAAAAAAACAGTGATGATCTATTATTTTTACAGGAGTTATGTCTCTTTGAACTGTAATTTGTATTGAACATTGCATTGTAAGCACCCCAAAACCTACATTTCTTGTTGAATTTTGTGAAGTTCATATAAAAGGCTTATATCAGCAAGGTATTGGAAGAGTGCTGACCAACTATTTTTACAGCCAATACAGGAGTTATGCCCCCGGAAACAAATGTATGAAAAATAACATTGTTATCGATCTCGTGTACATTTTTTGCACGGTGGCACGTCTGTGTATACCTTCATATAGGAAGAGACCTTTAATGATTTTACAACATATTTATAAAAAGTTTAAAAGAATCTTCTCATGTTCAGTGTTTTATAACTTAGTACAGATGCCTGACAGGTGGAGAAGGGCTGATGTATAAAGGTATGAAATAAAACATGGAGGAAATTAAATGTTAAGAAACCAATAGGACACATATCTGACAAAGCAATATTTTAGGGGAAAAAATTGGAGAAACAGCTGTTTGAAACATATAGATAACTTCTCTTAAAGTCTCATCCCAGGCCAATTCAGGTTGTTACATTCCCCTCCAGGGCAAGTAATTGTAATGTTTTATATAATTTTCTGATTTTTGATTTCCCCCCACACACCTTTTCCTGGATCTGCCACCTGGCCACTGCCACCTGGCCACTGCCACTGCTTTTCCCTATGATTCTGAGTATGAACCCTGATATATACATGATATGTATCAACTTCTGAAATGAATGGTCTTTACTTTGATAATGATGAAAAATTCTCTCTTCTAGAAAAAAAAATATATACATGTACATGTTAACATAGTTATAAATTGGGGTTTGGGGGCATGATCACATTTTTTAAATACCAATTTGACAAGATATTGATTTTGATGTAAGAAATGCTTGTTGTGATATATTTTTCTATATATTTATATATTTTTCTGACGCATGCTTAATCACAATCAGTACCATTTAGTACTCAATTTTATTTTGATTTTGACAAATGATTCTCACTCTTTAATAGCAACAGAAAACATAAATTGACATTTTTTAGAAAAAAAACTAAAATGGTATTGGTTTTAAATAGAATAACAGCTAAAGTTATGTTTTTGATTTGATATGTAGAGTTCTTAAGATATTTAGTTTTGCTTGATTTTATGTTCAGATTTTAGATGTTAATTACCTAATTGAATATCCATATATATTTATTTTTGGATATAATTCCCCTGCCATTTTAATTTCAGCTCAACAAAGCTGAGGGTCTAATGGAGTATCATTAGTCACCTTAGTTTGCATATCCATAGCCATTTATCAGAAACCTATTAACATATGCATACAGTCATATAATTCAGTATACATTTGCATCTTGCATTTTGGAACTCAACCAAATGCTATAAGAAATATATACTTTACAGCTAATTTGATTTTTTTTAAATTCACATCGTTTTGACTCTTGTGAATAATTGTTTTATTGGCAATCATACCATATTTCTGTATTCCTATTTTTATAAAGTTTTAAAACTTCATTACCTAAAAGATGTGTCTAGGGGAGTACCGGTAGGTTTTGTTTATTAAAAAGATGGTCACTCTTATTTTTTTAGCTTCAATGAGTTAAATTTTGTTTTATACTTTTGAGTTCTTTTTTCCCCAAGACTGTTTAAAAAACCACCTGCAAAAAGTAGGAAGTCTGACCTATATTGTATGCTTCGTTTATTCTGTATTAAGGTTAATGTCCAAGTTCTATTAAAGTATATATGTACATCACATTTTATTCTTTTTCACTTTGATAATTATATCATTTATGAATATTTTATACAGTTTATCAAGCCAATTTTAGACAAGTGAATTTCATAATGGTATATAACCTGCTTGTATGTCAAGTTTTATCAAACATTTATCATACATGATTAATATTCTTATTTAGCTTTTGATGTAGCCAGAGATATATAAAAATGTCTCTGATGTAAGCTTGCATCTTTTTCAAATACTTTTTTCTAAAGCCTTATATAACCAAAGACAGTATAACAATGGTATTAAACTGTATGCATTGCAAATGGTACAGATTTTCTATCAGTTACATATAAATATATGTATCAATGTTAAGTTGAAAAAAATCATTTATTGCAAGTTTTCCAAAATATGCATAGTCTATAATTTTAAAAAAGAAAATGTTTTTTTCTGTCTATGATTAAGTTGTAATTAAACAAATATTGTTGTCACGGTTATACTGCATGTTGTCATGGTTATACTGCATGTTGCCACATTACCTGATAACACTGGTAAAATCTGTAACCAGAGTGGAGTGGTTGTCTTTTGGTTTTTAAGCTTGCCTGTCCCAAAGGGCCAAGTATTCTTTTTTTTTCATCACTTATCGTCCTTCGTCTTTGTCATCGTCCCTTAACTTTTACAAAAGTCGGAATTATTGTTGGTGTATTCAGGTTTAAAGATGTGTCCTATGACCCTGCCTGCCAACCAACAAGGCTGACAGGGCTTAAAATGAGGGGGTGGACAGGGTTAAGGGAACATGGGAATGAGGGGGCGGAAAGCAGGAGGGGAGGGGGAGTAAAAATTAGGATATTCTGGATTTTTTTTTTAATAGGAGTAAAAGGGAGAGGAAAGCAGGAGTTGGGGGTAGGGAAGTGGGAATCAGGGACCCCCTGTCCACCCCCTCTAAAATAGAACATAGGAACATAGGGGTAAAATGCAAGTTTTGTCTATTATATTGAGAAACTGCTATAAATATAGAAAATTTGAGAGGGGCAGATATGTTTAGAATGTTGAGATCTACCCACTGTCGATTAACTGTCAGATAACTTATAGCTATAGCCCTTGAATGGCAAATTTTACCAATTTTTTTCTTCTTTATTTTTTCACATTATCTTGAAAACCATAATAGAGTTAAACTTTAAAGATAAAAAATGTTCAGCAAGACAATACCTACAAATAAGTCTAATGGCCGAAATCATCAGTTGACTCCTTATGAGAGTTATAGCACTTTAATGTCAATGTTAACCATTTTATTTTATGTTTTGCCTATTATCTTGAAAACTATAAGATAGACACTATAAATAGCAAAAATGATCAGCAAGAGGAGATCTACAAATGTGTCAAATTTTGAGGAAATTATTAGTAGACATTTAATAAGAGTTATTGCCCTTAAATGGAGAAGTTTTTTTTTAACCCTTTTTTTGTGTTTTTGCCAAAAACTAAAGAAGATAGGGAGAAACTGTAAACAGAAAAAAATATCAGCATTACAGGATCAACAAACAAAGGGATTTTTGTCAGGAATTATATTCTAGTTTACAATGTTGGAGAGTGTCCTTTGTTGAAAATACACATAGACCTAGGTGAGCTACACCGGCTCTTTAGAGCCTCTAGTTTTAATTGGTGTAGTTGCTGTGTCATTTAGGTATACTCTACATCTCATTTCGTTCATACAGAACAGTAACTTGTATTTGTGGAAAACATGCTAATTGCTTTACTTAATTAGCCAACAGATACTTATTGTCAATACATTTACTGAGACTTTATTTCAGCGAAAATTATTTTTTTTGCTTACTCAAAGAGGAGTCTGGATTAGATAATTTTATTCAAACTTGCTGTGTTAGTGAGTATTTGTATAACATGGATGCTTATCTAATTCATATACCAACCTCAAAATAAAATTTTTGTTGACATTATATTTTGAACAGCATTTTATGTCAAGTTTGTCAAATATTTTTTTTCTTTGTTTTACAGAAAAAGAATAAAAGAATGGACAATATTGTGTGGTTTGTTGATAGGAATAGGACTTCTCCTTATGTACAGTATGAGAACCCCTACAACAAGTACTGGAACCACAGTTCAAGTAGCAAGTTTGAGGAAAAATGAAGGAGCTGCTACTGTTACCTTCTGGGGAAGAACAGGGAACCATATGTTTGAATATTCCACATTAATAGGCATTGCTAAGCGTAATAATGTAACTCCAGTGTTAGTTGAAGGTACAGGTTTATGGGATTGTTTTGATTTACCTATAAAAATGGGTAAAAAGTCTGACTTTGAAGATAGTAGAATATTGACAGAATACAGACCGGGTTATTATACTCCAAGAGTTACTAAACTGGATCCTAAAGAAAAATCCTATATACAGGGATATCTACAGTCTTTTAAATACTTTGAAGATGTAAAATCTGAATTATTACATAAACATTTTATATTTAAACCTCAGTACGCAAATAAAGCAAAAGAATTCATAGCAGATGTACGTAAAAAACTCAACAAAGAGCGGGCAGTGACTATTGGAGTGCATGTAAGACGAGGTGACCTAGTGAGACAAAATAGAAAAGGGTATGCTATACCACAGATTCCTTACTTTTATAGGGCTATGAACTACTTCAGGAGAAAGTACAATGATGTCCTATTTATCATATGTACAAATGATTATCATTGGAGCATGGATAATTTAGATGATGGACCAGACATATATTATTCCCCATATTACTCTGCCAGTTTGAATGGTTATTTAGATCTCGCCATTTTGGGCAGTATGGATCACATGATCATGTCAGCTGGATCATTTTCATGGTGGGCAGGCTACCTTACTGGTGGCACTGTAATCTATTTCCATGGTTACCCAAGAGAAAACACAGTCATGGGAAACACCACAAACAAACCAGATTATTATCCGCCTAACTGGGTACCATTATAAACATTCCTTCTGAAGAAAAATCTTGCCTGTAAGTTTGTGCCATTCTTGTTGAACTATACCTGTAGTACTTGTATTGGTGGATGAGAGAACACAGGATAAACAATCTACAACATTAAAGGTTGTAACATACAACATTTTAGAGATATACACTTCAGATTCATCTATATAAAACATGACACACAGCAAATGATCACTAAGAGCTTAACAGTAAAAAAAGGAACCAGAAGAAAAGTAGAAACTATTTTAACTTTATTTACATCATGTATGTATGGTACAATGTATCTGTTTTGGCTTGATTAATTAATATTATGTTAATCGTATATACAAATGATTATCATTGGAGCATGGAGATTAATTTAGGGGAAGAGTTACTCTAAGCTCATCTGCCCATACAGTTAATATTTTTGCATTATAAATTAAAGACAAATGTCCAGGCCCATATACGGGTTATTTTGAAGGCATGATGTAGGGGGGAGGGTGTATTTAGAGTCTTGATGCTCTGACTTTAATAGTACAAGTTCAATCTGAATCTCTACTTCAATAGTCTTTAATTGTATTTATTTGTTAGCATGTTTTGGCCATTATCTTGAAAATTATTAAAGTGACAGAGAAACTATGCAGCAAAAATTTAAGCAACAGAACTGAAATTGTTGATTGACTAATTAGAGGAGTTCATTAATAATTTGTTTATTTTTTTTATCAATAAATGAATTTTGGTGTTTTTTGCAATTATCTTGAAAACTATAAAAGATAAAGAATAAGTGTTTATACATGTATATAATAAAATAAATACTCAGGAAATCAAGATCTACAAATAAATCATTTAACAGAAATAGAGGATTGACTCCTTACAGGAGTAGCTTTAAAATGGCAATTTTCCCGAATTTTTTGCCTTTTAAGCTTTTTTCTTGAAAAGTATAATATAGAGAAAATACTTTTTACAAAAAGTGATCAGAAAAATAAGATCTACAAATAAGTCAACAAAAATGAAATTGGCAAGTGAGGAGAGCTATTGCTGATTTATTGCCTATTTTGACTGTTATCTTGAAAATCATATTTGATTCAGAGAAATTGTAAAACAGAAAAAAACGATTAGCAAGACAAGAACTACAATGAATCCCAAGTGATTTTAAATGTTGACTGAGTAGACCTGTGTCACACCTGATCACAATAACTTGGTGTGTAAAAGATGGCTACGATTCATGCTAATGATTTTAATGTCACATATTTTTACCAGGTGAGCAATTAAGGCACCTGGGAACCTCTAGTTTTAAAAAAATTCTGCCAACAATTTCACATTTACATGTAAATTGAGCAGAGCAAATGAAATAAAACTTAAAATGGTGCTACTATTGGTATGTATATACTTTCATAATATTGTACTTGTATTATTTTTACTTTTAATATTGATATCATAGAAAGAAAATAATTTTGTTATTAAATGTTTTTATTTTATTTTTTCAAACCTAAAATTTGTGCACTTGTTTTTATTCTCTGGTTAAACTATTGTTATGATTATTTTTGTTTTGTTCAAATTCACCAAAGCATTTGAAATTGAAAAAGTGTAAAACAAATTTAATTTTGTCATTGACTTTGATGATTGTGGTTCAAGGTTCAATTGAATAGTAGAAATTAGAATCCAATGATTTTGTGTTCTTTTTAACAAAAGAGAAGTATTTGTGTTTATTTGTTTACATTCTGAATTTTATTATGAACTTTTCAGAAAAAGTAACTCTTGTATAATAAAGGTTTTTCCGTCAATAATCCTTCTGAAGAAAGAATGTCATACTTTCATGAACACTTAAGATTATACTAGTAGTCTTCATCTTGTAAAGTTCAGATGCACAGCGTTGATTTCATTTTGCTTTTTCACCAATTTCACCAAGGATGTAACTCATTGACATTCATTAGTTATAAACTATGGAATGAATTCAGTTTATAAATGGGTTACTCTTGAATTTAAAGATAAGAATTCATATTTACACTCTTGTGTTCGGCCATGCTTATTTTAAATTTTATCTAAAACTAAGGGCCATATTGAAGTCACATTCAACCTACTCCTTTGATCAAGGTAGGAAACAGTAAAATGAACCTTCATATTTTCAGTTGTAATGGTTAATGTGATGTAGTAAATAAATTGTTTTTTGTGTCACATTGTCTTAAATCCTTATCAAACTTATATTATCAGGACATCCATTGGCCATCATATCATATTATATGCACAGTACTTGCCAAAATTGATAATGTTTCTTATTGGTCTGCTAACATGAATCTCTTTGACTCTTATTCTAAGTTTGTTTGACTGCAACATGGTGCTCGGCTATACTCAGATTAATGTATGTATATTAGTTTTTTAAGTTGATTTTAGTATTTGTTCAGGATGAATCATGATTTAATTTTTTTATGATAAAATCATGATCATTATCAAAGTTATGAATGTGTATTAAAGTGTAGCTAAATTATTATATATGTGTGTTGTTAATAGTGATACATGTTTTACAATGTCTACAATGCCTTCACCATGGCATATGTCATTGTCCATAAAATTTCTATATTTCCATTATCTTTTCTGAAAACACATATCTAGTGTCAAGCAACTTTGAAGGAATGATGCATGAAGATCAACCTAATTGTGTTCTAATCAAATGCCAAAGGCAATATTTGGTTCTGATCAGCCATTTTTATAGGACCGCAAAAATTAAAAATGGTTTGGTCGTATATTGGTATCACATTGTCGTCAGCGTCGTCCGAAAACAGATGGTTTCCGGATAATAACTTTAGTATAAGAAAATAGAAATCAATAAAATTTTAACACAAGGTTTATAACCACAAAAGGAAGATTGGGATTGATTTTGGGGGTTATGGTTCCAAAGGTTTAGGAATTAGGGGCCAAAAAAGGGGCCCAAATAAGCATTTTTGCAGTTTCCAGACAATAACTTGTGTTTAAGTGTATGAATCTTTCTGAAATTATACCACAAGTTTCCATACATCAAAGGGATGGTTATGGGGGGTTATGGCTCAAACCATTTAGCAATTAGAGGCAAAAAAGGGGGAAAAACATGGGTTTTTATGGTTAAAGGACAATTTAGACAATTTAAAAGCAGTGTAAGGGAGGTAATCCAATCCATTTAAAGAATACTGTTGTATATATGTTTGATTACCTCCCTTACACTGCTTGTAAATTATGTATTAAGAAATGATGATTGTCTTGAAATGATTAGCTGTAAATTTATTTTTAGAAGTTACTATTAATTAATATTAATTTTAACCATGACCGTATGTCATTTTATATTTTAATATTTTATGATGTATTTAAATGAGTAGTTATGGTTGCAAACTCCATTAGAAATTTGAATTGAGATTATTTTTGGAATAAGGGAAAGGGGGAGTTTTAAAAAAATGTGGGGGGGGGGGGGGCTTTTTCTCATTGCAGATTTCAGAAATTAAAAAGAAAATTTCTTCAAATTTTTTTTTTTTTTTTTTTTGGGGGGGGGGTTAATATTCAACAGCATAGTGTATTGCACAAAAGCAAAAAATTGAATATAAATTCAAATCATATAACCAATTTGAAGTTCTTTGACTACAGTTATTCTGTATCAGAAACCTATTATGTGTCAAAAATTTAATTACAATCCAAATTCAGACCTGTATCAAGCGTGAATATTGTGTCCATTTTGACCCCAACTTTTCAGGGTTGGACATCTGCAGTCGTATCCAGCTGCGCTCAGCGAAGCAATTTATTCTTTAATGTCCTCCTCCGAAAATTACAAGGGAAAAGCTTTAGAATTTTACGAGAATAGATGATTGGAAGATCCATTTTAAGGGGTAGAGTCAGATGAGTGATTTGGGGCTCCTTCGAGCCTCTAGTTTAAATTGTGCTATAGAAAAGAGGAAAATAATTATGTCTCATAGAAAATATTTTAGTACAGTCATACATGGCAAAGTGGTAATTCTGTCCAGGAAAATGATCTGATCAAAGTACATATATTCTCTACGTTTGTAAATATTTGAATAAAAAATATCTTTAAATTTCTATGTCAGTAAATATTTGAATGGAAGACATAGTTCTATTTTTTCCTGGAAGCATAATGAACATTTATTTTCTTTTTTTTGCATAAAAGATGTTTAGCTTAATTTTAAAAATGGTATATTATTTCATTTTATAATATGGATCTTTACATTACAAGGTGCAAAACTTGACTTTACTCTTGCTGTATTTTATACATTGGAATATCTTTATGAATGTGTATCTCTTTTCCTGTGCAATGTTTATTGCAATTTTTATTTAATAAATTTTTCAATGTATTTTTGATTTATTTAACTTAAACTTGACAACTCTCTTTCATTTATTAACTGTAATCCGTCAAACATGATAACTCGGGTAAAAATGGCCTAAAACAAAAGATGCTTTGCATAAAGACCCCATGAAGATCTTATCATTGCACAAGGAATTGCTTCTCCTACTGTTAATAAAGTCTTTACTATATTTTTATTGGATGCATACAGATTGAAATTTTAGTCTTCGAAAACATGGTTTATTTTTTTTTAAAGTTGGATATGGCTTTGAATTGGCTTTCAGAAGCTGCAAGCACCTTGTGTTTTGTCATTTTTTTAAAAGTTTTATTTTTTTTTGTGCTTAGTGTCGATCTAGTAAGTCAAGCCTTGACCATCTGCTTTTTGTCTTGCCTGCAACAAAAGGTGCAAAGTACAAGAAATTATGAGGGATAACGATCCTGTGGCAGCATAAACTGTTTGTACAAAGACTATGTTGAACACATCTATCCCAACTTAAAATAAAGGATACCAGAGATATAGGAAAGTTTGCCTCATATCTTACATCTAGAAATTGACACACAGTTCATTTGAACTTTGGTGGATAGTTGACTCGTTGGAAATCATACTACATCTCCTTATTTTTTATTTAGCTGAGAACAAAACTGATAAAAGGGATGATTTTAGCTTCAAAGTTGTGAGCTCTCCCTTTCTATGTAGCACATTCCAGTTGTGTCTGCATATGGAGGTTGATACAATAATCAAAATTTTGCGTTTCCCATCATGAGTTACTGCTTACAAAGAAGCTATTGAATCAGTGGTAAAATTGAAGTCCCCCTTGAAATATTTACTGGCCCCATCACCACTTGGTTGACCGTTATGAATATCTGTGTGTTCCAATTGTCGTACCACAAGTCCATCCTCTTTACCTTGATTGAGACATCACTGAATGAGACTTATTATCGAATCTTCACTTTACATGAACAACATGACAGGTGCGATTAGTGTAGCAGGATCTTCTGACCCTTTAAGAGCGCCGGAGATCATCCCAAGTTTATGGTGTGTTTGTATGCAGTATTTTGTTGGCATGTTTGATTTCCTTTGTCAGTCGTATTTTGCCACTGTATTGTCAGTTTTTGTCTCGCCTGTGACGAAAGTCGCAGAAAGTGAGACATAGGTATTACTATCCGGCGGCGGCAGCGGCGACGGCGGCGTAAACTATTTGTATAAAGCTTTTTATTTCAGAAGGTAGAAGACCTGGATGCTTCATACTTTGTATGCAGATACCTTATGCTACGAACTTTCCGTCTGTCATATGTCCAATGTCCTTGACCTTATTTTCATGGTTCAGCGACTGCTTGAAAAAAAAGTTTAGTTTTTTTGTTATGTAAATTTCTCACTTATTATGATTAATAGGATAACTATATTTGGTATATGGGTTCCTTGCAACGTCTACATGTCCATCAGACAGGGTTCACCTGACCTCAGCCTCATTTCATGGATCAGTGATCAAGGTTAAAGTTACGTGATTAGGTCCGTTTCTCAGATACTACAAGCAGTAGGTCAGCTATATGTGGTGTATGGAATGATTATAAGGGATACATGTCAGTCTGGCAGGTTTCTTCTGACCTTTACCTCATTTTCACGGTTCATTGGTCAATATTAAGTTTTTGTGTTTTGGTCTGTTTTTCTAATACTATAAGCCATTGGTCAACTATATTTGGTGTATGGAATGATTGTAAGGTGTACATGTCTGTCTGGCAGGTGTCATCTGACCTTGACCTCATTTTCATGGTTCAGTGGTTATAGTTAATTTTTTGTGTTTTGGTCTGTTTTTCTTATACTGTATGCAATAGGTCTACTATATTTGGTGTATGGAATGATTGTAAGGTGTACATGTCTAGCTGGCAGGTGTCATCTGACCTTGACCTCATTTTCATGGTTCAGTGGTCAAAGTTAAGTTTTTGAGTTTTGGTCTTTTTTTCTAATACTGCATGCAATAGGTCTACTATATTTGGTGTATGGAAATATTTTATAATCAATATGTCAGTCACGCAGGTTTTAATTGACCTTGACCTCATTTTCAAGGTTCATTGCTCAGTGTTAAGTTTTTGTGTTTTGGTCTGTTTTTCTTAAACTATAAGCAATAGGTCAACTATATTTGTTGTATGGAAGAATTGTTATCTGTACATGCCTGACTAGCATGGTTCATCTGAACTTGACCTCATTTTCATGGTTCATTGGTCAATGTTTAGTTTACTTGGTTAATGTTAAGTTTATGTGACAGTTGTACTAAAGCTTTATATTCAGGACTATCAACATAATATCAATGATTAGTAAAGAAGGCGAGACATTTCAGCGTGTGCACTCTTGTTATTTAACTTGTGAGTTTTTAATGTCCCCTTGATCTTCCACCTATTTTTTTGTTAGTTTTTAGCATAAGTTGGTTTTCTCTTTTGAATTGTTTCACATTTTGTCATGCAAGGGCTCTTTATAGCATACTGAACGGTATGGGTTTTGGTGACTGTTCTCTAGACCCTACAGTGCTCTATAGTTGTTTACACTTTCTACCTTGGGTGGATTGTCTCCCTATTTTAATACGCCCGTTTACGGGACGTATTATGGTATACCGTTGTCCGTCCGTCTATCCGTCCGTCGTCAACATGTCGGACAATAACTCAAAAACGCTTTTTTGCATGAAACTTTAATGAATTGTTTATATTTATTGACGTGAGCTCCCTTTCGTTTTTTATAAATTTTAGATTTTACGTTTCCGAGTTATGGGGTTTTATTCATTTAAAAAGGGGGATTTTCAAGTTTTCGGACAATAACTCAAAAACAGTTTCACCAATTTGCAAGAAACTTTGGTGAATTGTTAATATCTATTCAATTTTTATAAATTTTAGATTTTACGTTTCCGAGTAATGGGGTTTTATTCGTTAAAAAAGTTTTCGGACAATAACTCAAAAATGCTTTCAGCAGTTTTCATGAAACTTTGGTGAATTGATTATATCTTTTGACGTAAGCTACCTTTCGATTTTTAAAAACTTTAGATTTTACGTTTCCGAGTTATGCGGTTTTATTCATTAAAAAAAGGGGGATTTTCCAGTTTTCGCACAATTTCAGCAGTCTTCGTGAAACTTTGTCGAATTGTTTATATCTTTTGACGTAAGCTCCTTTCTATTTTTATAAATTTTAGATTTTACGTTTCCAAGTTATGGGATTTCATTCATAAAAAGGGGTGATTTTCCAGTTTTCGGACAATATCTTTAAAGTGCTCTGAGCAGTGTTTATGAAACTTTGGTGACTGGTTTATATCTATTAAGATAACCTCCCTTTAGCTTTTCATTGAGAAGTTATTGAACTTTATTCTTTGAAAACGCGACGGGCTTATCATGCGCTCATGTGCAGCTGTTTATTATATAAGATTTAGTAATGTATAGATAACCATGGAAGTATTATATTAATATAATACTTCCATGAGATAACTGACCTGTTTGTATAGCACTTAATGTCAGCTGGTTATATTAAACCCAAACTACCAGTTAAAGTTAAATGCTCTACTAAAAGAAAAGAGGTGGAAGATACTAAGGGGACATTAAAAACTCCTCATAAGTTAAATAGAAACCGACAATGCAGTGGCAAAAAACGATAACGGAAAATAAAAAAGTCGACAAAATACTACATATAAAAAACTGAGCAGCACAAACCAAAAAACAATCAAGGCAAAGAGGATGGCATTGTGGTAACGACAATTGGAACATCTGTCTGTGGTCATCTGTGACACAGATAATCATAATGGTCTACCAAGTTGTGAAGGGGATAGGTAACACTTTCAAAGGGGGACTACAATTTTACCACTGGTTCAATAGCTTCTTTGAAAGCAGTAACTCTCTATCAAGGTATAGCAAAAGGCATTCCTCTCCGTGTCTGATCCAGACTCAGAATGCTGTATGCTTCAATGTATTGCAATAGACATTTCTCCCGTATCTGATCAAGAAAAAGGCATATGGTGCAATGTAGATATAGCTAACGGCATTTTCCCACGTGCCTGATCCAGAAAAAGTTGTGTGTTGCAATGCATATATACCTAAAGGCACTCCTCTCCGTGTCTGATCCAGAAAAAGCTCTATGCTGAATTCAAGTGTATAGCAAAAGACATTCATCTCTATGTCTGATCCAGAAAAAGCTGTATGCTGAATTCAAGTGTATATATATATATTAATTGTCGAAATCCGGATATGGTGTACAAATTTTTGCACCTCATGTTTGCGGTATACCATCTATTCCGCAAGTTTTTTGTTTTCTATTTGGTATTATATTAAAATTTAGATCCACTTTGTTACATCTGTGATCCGTTTATTTGGCAATCGCCATGGCAGTCAGCAGGGTTTAAGAACATCAGTTGTTCGACCTGCAAGTCAAATGCGTTTTGTTAAAATATACTTTTTCACTTTTTGGTCTTTTGGAAAATGTTGTTTGTGCTGTATTTAGACCCCTCTACCAAGAAATTTGTTTTGCATGCACACGTATAAAAATTGCGGTTTTTATCCAACGCAATCATAGGTTTGAACGTTGTTTTCAATTTAGACTTGTATATATATATATATATATATATATATAGAAGTCTATAAAAAGGACCAACCAGCAAATTTACTATGTACCGGATCGTCTAGAATAGACGATACTGTGCAGATAAGAAAAAAAATTATATAAGTCTAGAGATTTGCACAACGATACTAATATAAGATATTGTTTTGCACAACGATACTAATATAAGATATAACCTGCTGGTGCGGGCTGAAGTGTCTGATAATAGAAGTACTTCTGGAGAATGTCGTTCGTGTGATGAAAAACGCTGCAAATGCTGCCTACAGATGCATCACTCATCAACTTTTCACAGTAAGGCAACCGAAAATAACTATAAGATATTTTGCAATGTTAACTGCAAAAGTATGAATGTTATTTACATTCTAGAATGTTCGGTTTGTGGCCTCCAATATGTTGGTGAGTCAAAGCAGCCTTTCCACAAACGCCTCAATGGCCATAGGAGTGATATCTCTAAGAAGCCACTTCTCCCAGTTTCTCAGCATTTCAGACAGTCTGGTCACACACTTGATGACTTTAACCGCATGAAGATCCTATTGATTGAACAGAACATTCACTGGAGTGATGCCCAGCGACAGGTTCGGGAAAGCTTTTGGATAAAGGAACTAAATGTACATCATCCAAACGGCATCAATAAAAAATATACTAAGTTTTATTTTTCACTCATTTTGGGTTGTTAATATACACAGTCACGTATATTTGAGTATTGAGTTTTGTTTTATATTATGATGTTCAGGATTTTGGATTAAATCAATAGACCAAAACTTACCTGTATTATTGAGCTATTTTTATACATATTATCAGTATTGTTAAAATAATTGACACCGAAGAAGGCTATTTGTTAAGCCGAAATATTTGTCAACACGATTTATTAACAACATCTTCGTATAATACCATCTTATATTAGTATCGTTGTGCAAATCTCTAGACTTATATGTATATATATAAGTCTGAAAATTACACCCAACAGTGTTAGAATTAGACTTTTATGCTGACAAATTTTTGTCCCTCAACGGGATTCGAACTCACACCTTTGATACACTACAGCACCAATCGCTTAGCCTCATGTCCAGCGCTCTAGACCACACGACCACATCCGCTATATAAAAAATATAACTTCAATAGTCGTAGTGTTACCTTGTCACGTAAGGCGAATCTAGAGATAGACATAAGACATGTGTTTTTAAGCGTGTGAAGATGTTATATTATTATTTAATACACAATGTATTTGTTATTTGTCAGCAATCTAACTCAACAATTTTTATATACCGTATTGGATAATGATTCAATTCATTATACAGTCACTAGAAATAAGTATATCATACAAACAAGTCTAAGCAAGTGACAACCATACAATATATATGCCCACTGGATCTCAGTGTGTTTGAGACGCAGGGTTAATACAAATATTTATATAAGTCTGAAAATTACACCCAACAGTGTTAGAATTAGACTTTTATGCTGACAAATTTTTGTCCGTCAACGGGGATTCGAACTCACACCTTTGATACACTACAGCACCAATCGCTTAGCCTCATGTCCAGCGCTCTAGACCACACGACCACATCCGCTATATAAAAAATATAACTTCAATAGTCGTAGTGTTACCTTGTCACGTAAGGCGAATCTAGAGATAGATATATATATATATAGCAAAAGGCATTCCTCTCCGTCTTTGATCATCCTAAAACGTTATGCTGCAATGTATAGCAAAATGAACGCATCCCCGTGTCTGATCGAGAAAAAGCTGTATGCTGCTTGTATAGCAAAAGACATTCCTATCGCGATTCCTTCACATGTAAGATCCAGAAAAAGCTGAAAAATATGACAGACATGAACATATTTGATCCAGGAAAAAAAAACCACGTTCTACATATATAATAAATAAATGAATACAGGGAGGGACTTGATTTTAGTCGTGCTAATGACTAGGCTTAATTTTACAGTTCTTTTTTCACTAGGAAATTATTACATAATTTAGAGGGGTTATTCTAAAGTTGTTGTCTATCATCCGCTTATTAAACACAACATAATTCAGAAAATGAATGGATAATCTAACTTGCCTTAGTCAAACTGCTGACATAGTTTATGGTGTGGAAGGATAACCTGGTAGCTACCTGATCCAGACTACTACTTTATCATAATAAAAATAAAACAAAACAGTTATGTGTGTTTGAAATGTTTGATGTATTTGGTGTCTTTTTCTGAATCATTTTACTTCAGATATTTGTCGATTGTTCAGTTTTTACTTTATTAGAGCTAGGACCAATTTTGCATCATGCTTTAGTCGTCGATCATGATCACAGACATTGTTTTGTCCAGCCTTGACTGACCTCAGTGACTGATTCTTACTAAAGCAACAACATTACATCTTTTGTTGCGCAAGTATTTTTACGTGAGTCTTTTTCTTATCGGGACACACATTTTTAAACTTAATAAAACGAAACAAAGTGCTTTCTCGATATTATATACAGGAACGATAATTGTGTCTAAAACAAATATTTTTTTTCTTACTAATTTTCAATAGAAACAAACTGTTTTCATTTCTCTTCTGAAACAAGAAACACACTTTTTTCATTTCTCTCCCGAAACAAACATTTTGTTTTAATTGTTATGTTATGATATTGTAATTATTATATTTATTCAGTATCTTGGACTAAATTGTTATGTGTGGCCTTACATAATACTTATAGTTGTTTACAAAATAACTGTGCAGTTTAGAAATCACTGGAATAATCATACTGATGGAATGATTAGAACTTTCTATTTGACTAACATAATAATTCTGGAATGATCATAATCTACGATGTGTAATTTAAACTTCTATCATATTCTAGAAGTTTCCGTTCTACGGTTTTCTAGGAGTTTTCCTTCTACAGTTTTCTAGAGATTTCCGTGACAACTATATATATATAAACAAACACTAAAGTTAGATTTTCGGATTAGACATTAACATTCTTGTATTCTCAGAAGTTCTCTCAGTTGGATTGACATTTTTATTTACGTTAACTACAACATACTAGATTGTGACTTATTGGACATAATATTCTGTTTGGATTCCCGCGATGAATTCCGGATAAAGAAAAGACAAAAGATCGGACATATATATTGACAGTAAAGTTGACATTTCTATTTGTGTAATACTTCTTGTAAACTTGTGTACAATAAATCTTGTTAAATTTTATCATTGATTTGTGTCTTTTGTTGACTATAATTCAAAGGTGATTTCTGGCCGTAACAGAAATCGGGGGCTCGTCCGGGATCACGTTAATATCAGATTAAATTTTTTTCAGTATTTTTATTGAATTAGAATTAACCAACAAATCTTAACAACAATATGGCACTGATTTGATGTTGGCAAATTTTTGAAAACGCCAGACCTTAAAGGGTTTGATAAACTAGAGAAAGAAGAGTTAGTGTTGCATGCTAAACATCTACAAATAGATTTTAGAGTATCTATGAGAAAACAAATTATAAAAAATTTGGTAATAGACAATTTAGTTGACTCAGAAATTTTTGGTGAAGAGGCTCTTGAACTGAAGGTCGATAATGTTGATGCTTTCAAATTAAAACAACTTGAATTAGAAAATGAACTTTAATTAAAACATTCGGAAAAAGAAAAAGAAGAAAGACAGGCAGAACTTGAAATGAAGAAAAGATTAGAGATGGAGAAGATGAAAAAAGAAAAAGAAGATGACTTTAGATTAAAACAGGCAGAACTTGAAATGAGGGAAAGGTTAGAGATGGAGAAAATAAAAATTGAAATGGTCAAAGAAGAAAGCAATACTAATGTAGTGTCAAAATCAGAACATTTATATTTTGATGCAGCAAAAAATATACGTTTGGTTCCCAGATTTTGTGAAAAAAAAACAGTTGATAAATATTTTCCACTGTTTGAGAAAATTGCTCAAAACTTGAAATGGCCAAAGCCTTATTGGACTGCAATGCTGCAAAGTGTTTTTGAGGGCAAGGCCGCTGAAATTAACTCAGCACTTTCTTCAGAAAAAAGTTCTGATTATGACACTGTTAAACAGGAAGTTTTGAAAGCTTATGAGCTAGTGCCAGAAGCATATAGACAGAAATTTAGGTTTTATAAAAAGTTTGATTCACAAACCTATGTTGAATTTGCTAGGGAAAAGGAAGATCTATTTGATAAATGGTTTACTTCAAAGAAAATAGATAACAATTTTGATAAAATAAGACAGCCTTAATTATGTTATTAGAAGAGTTCAAGCAGTGTGTTCATTTAGACTAAAAACACATTTAGATGACAAAACTGTTGAAACATTACAAGATGCAGCTGTTATTTCCGATAATTATATCCTTTCACATTAAAGAAGTTTCAAAGTCAAAATTTTAATACTTCAAGCGGAAATTACAAAAATCAAAGTACTGAGCGTACTGGTAGTAAGCCTGTTGCACAGAATAAGATTCAGTCTAGTTATGATATGTCTAGTCCAAAATTTTATACTTTTGAGAAGAAGTCACTAACTTGTGCTTATTGTAAGAAAAATGGTCACCTGATGGCTGATTGTTTTAGACTCCAGAAGAAGAATAAAAGAGATAATAAGCCCAAGTCTAGTGCTTGTACGACACCCCTTGTTACCAATAAGTTGGAATGTCCTGCGAGTCAGGCTTTTAAGTCCAGTTTTTGTGATTACATGGAGGATTATAAACCCCTTATGTCTGATGGGTTGGTTTCTATTGTTGATAATACTACTCCTCAGCCTATTAAGATTTTACGGGACACTGGAGCTTCTCAGACTTTATTGTTAGAAGGTGTGTTGCTTATGTCCGAGGAGACTTCTGTTGGTGCCTCCGTTTTGTTACACGGTTCGGAGTTAGGTTGTATAGATGTTCCCCTCCATCGTATTTATCTGAAGTCAGATTTCATTACTGGACCAGTTGTTGTGGGTGTTCGTCCTAATCTCCCTGTTGAGGGTGTTTCATTATTGCTCGGAAATGATCTAGCTAGGAACAAAGTGGTTGCTGAACCAATTGTTACCAGTAAACCGGTGGTGGATGTTAAATCACCTGAAGATGATGATGAACTGTATCCAGCTTGTGTTGTTACTAGGGCGATGGCAAGAAAACAACAAAATGAGGATTTATGAGAAGACCAGTTTGATTACATGGACCTTTCTGACACTTTCTTTGCCTACATTGACGGTTCCTGTGGCTCAGAAAAGGCCATAATAAGACAACCTAGTACTAACAAGCATGTAATTATGTCATGGCCAGACGTGAACAGCCATTCATTAGACAAAAAAAAGTTTGCAGAAGAGCAAAATAAAGACCCTAAGGTTCTTCAGCTCCGCAAGAGGGCTCAACCACAGGAGGAAGCAGACAAAATGGCCGAATGCTACTACCATCAAGACTACATTTTAATGAGGAAATGGAGGCCACCTGATGCTATCCCAGAGGTGGAATGGAGAGTGGTATACCAAGTGGTGGTGCCTACAGTCTATAGGCAAGAAATTATTGGTCTTGTCCATGACACCCCTTTGCTGGACATTTAGGTATAAGGAAGACTTGCCTAAAGATCTTACAGCATTTCTACCGGCCCATACTTAGAAATGATGTCGCAGAATACTGCAAATCATGCCATATATGCAAGGTTGTTGGTAAGCCTAATCAGAAAATACCACCAGCACCACTTCTGCCAATTCCAGCCTATGAAGAACCTTTTAGCCGAGTGCTCATTGATTGCGTTGGACCTTTACCGAAGACCAAAACTGGAAATGCGTATTTATTGACGATCATGTATACATACACTCACTTTCTACTTTTTGCGGTCCGAGAGGCTGTTCAAGAATCCCTTGTTTTTAGTCCCTTTGAGTTGGTGTTTGGTCATACTGTAAAGGGACCTTTAAAATTGGTGAAGGAAAAATGGATTACTCAACACACTGACTTGAATCTTTTAGACTATGTATCTAGATTTAAAGAAAAATTGTATACTGCTTGTCAAATTGCTCAGAAAAACTTAAAAACTGTTCAGAATAAGATGAAAATATGGTATAATAAAGATGCCAGGGACAGAGTTTTTGAGCCTGGTGATAAGGTACTAGTATTTTTGCCAGTCCCTTGACATCCTTTACAGGCTAAATATTGTGATCCTTATACCATAGAGGGCAAAATTAATGATTTGAATTATATTGTAAAAACACCAGGTCGGCGTAAACAAAATAGAGTGTGTCACATTAATATGTTAAAACCATATTTTGAGCGTACTAATGAAGATGAGAGTAAACCAGTTGCCACTTTAGCCATGGTTGAATTGGAGAAAGATCATGACAAACCAGATATCATTGAACCACTTTTTGATTCTAAGACTATGGACGAGACAGTTAGATTAGAAAATTCAGAAATCTTGTCAAATTTGGACTCAAAACTTGCACATCTGACTTTTGATCGCTGAGAAAAATTGAAAACTTTGGTATTTTCTTTTAAAAATCTTTTTCCAGATGTGCAAAACAAAACCACTGCTGTTTGTCATGATGTTGATGTAGGCAATGCTTCTCCAATTAAGCAACATCCTTACCGGCTCAATCCACTTAAACTTGATTTTATGAGATAAGAAATTAAATATATGCTTGACAATGATATTATTGAGCCGAGTAACAGTGAATGGAGCTCTCCTTGTCTCCTTGTGCACAAACCGGATAAATGCTTTCGTTTCGTGACTGATTTCAGAAAAGTAAATTCAATTTCAAAATCTGATTCCTATCCGATTCCAAGGATAGACGACTGCATTAATAACATTGGACAAGCAAAATTTGTAAGCAAATTTTATTTATTGAAAGGTTACTGGCAAGTACCATTGACACAGAGAGCTCGTGAAATATCAGCTTTTGTCACACCAGACGGCTTAATTCAATATACTGTCATGCCGTTTGGTATGAAAAGTGCTCCAGCTAGAAAGAATGATCAATAATGTTATTAAAGATTTAGACTGCTGTTATGCTTATATTGATGATCTTATTGTATGTTGTGATAGCTGGGAAGAGCATTTAACACATTTATATGATACTTTTGATAGATTGTCACAATAAAATTTGACTGTAAATCTTGGTATAAGTGATTTTTTTCAGGACACTGTTGATTATTTAGGGCACACAGTTGGCCAAGGTCAAGTGAAACCTATTACGGATAAAGTGGATGCAATTACCAAATTTCCTCCTCCTACAAATAAAAAACAACTTATGAGATATTTAGGCATGATTGGATTTTACAGGAAATTCTGTTTAATGTTGCTACTGTTGTTCAACCATTGACTCATCTTTTACGGAAAGATTCTTTTATCTGGAGTGATAATTGTCGAAACGCTTTTGAAAATAGCAAATCACTTTTAGTTAATAGTCCAGTTCTGATCACTCCAGACTTTGAAGAACAATTCAAACCTGCCGTTGACGCAAGTGATGTAGGAGTTAGAGCTGTTTTATATCAAGAAACAGATGATAATGTTGAGAAACCTATTTCATATTTTTCTAAGAAATTAGAAAAACATCAGAAAAAAAAATTATTCAACTATTGAAAAGGAGTGTTGTGCACTGTTGTCTGCTCTTCAACATTTTGATGTATATTTTAATCCCACTATGCCTCCTATTCTGGTTTATACTGATCATAATCCTCTCACCTTCATACAAAAAATGAGAAACAAGAACCAAAGGTTGACTAGGTGGAGTTTATTGTTACAGGAATATGATGTTATTGTAAAACATATTAAAGGTAAAGATAATGTAATAGCAGATGCTTTATCTATATCTTATTAAAACACTGTATACATACTATGTATTTTTGTATATATATTGTTCATGAAAAATTCTTGTTACACTCAAACCTTTTTTAAGGGGGGAGGTGTAATTATTATATTTATTTAGCTTGGACTTATTTGTTTTGTGTGGCCTTATAACATTTATAATATGTTTACATAATAATTATAGTTGTTTACAAAATAACTGTGTAGTTTAGAAATCACTGGAATAATCATACTGATGGAATGATTAGAACTTTCTATTTGACTTACATAATAATTCTAGAATGATCATAATCTACGATGTGTAATTAAAACTTCTATCATATTCTAGAAGTTTCCGTTCTACGGTTTTCTAGGAGTTTCCCTTCTACAGTGTTCAAGAGATTTCCGTGACAACTATATATATATATACAGACACTAAAGTTAGATTTTCGGATTAGACATTACCATTCTTGTATTCTCAGAAGTTCTCTCAGTTGGATTGACATATTTACGTTAACTACAACATACTAGATTGTGGCTTATTGGACATAATATTCTGTTTGGATTCCCGCGAAGAACTCCGGATAAAGAAAAGACAAAAGATCGGACATATATTTTGACAGTTAAGTTGACTTTTCTATTTGTGTAATACTTCTTGTAAACTTGTGTATAATAAATCTTGTTAAATTTTATTATTGATTTGTGTCTTTTGTTGGCTATAATTTAAAGGTGATTTCTGGCCGTAACAGTAAAGAAATTTGAAGTAGAATCAAACAATTTATTTAAAAATGCATATTAGGTGGGGGATAATTGAAATCATTTGTATAACTAGAAAATTCGCTTTATTTTTTATTTATTCATTTTTCTGTTTCATCAAAGCTTTCATATACATATGGGCCGGGTGTTAAAAGACCTTAATTATCCACGAGAGTCTCATACAGTCGGCACTGGCTTACGCCTTTCTTGGTAATGATTTATATAATGTAATTTTACCTTACGGTATTAAATGTAATTTGAGAAAAAAATAAAAAAAAAAAAAAAAATAAAAAAATAAAAAAAAAATAGATAAATAAATAAATAAATGAATAAATAAATAAATAAATAAACAAATTAACTGGAATATGCTTATATTTACGCTACGCTCAAACTATGAACAAAGTGTAGTAGTCAGCCGAGAACCAGCTTAATAAATAAATAAATGCCCGGTTTGATTTAACACGGATGGTTTTGTATAGACACCGACTACAAAGGGAGATAATTGTCAGGAATACGGTGAACCCGCAAACCACGCCCAAGATTTGTTTGTAAACAAGTTTTATTCGGAATTGATATTTTAGTAAGTTTTTGTCGAATATAATGTAGTATGTATTTATCACTCAGTTATTTGCAACAAACAACAAAAATATACCAAATCAAATACATAGAGAGAGGAGATGCCAAAAATTTATAAAAAGCCAGAAGACTACACCCAAATATTGCAAAATATTATCAATTATGAAAATCAAAAGCCATTAGACCGAAGTATAGATCAACACAAATGTTAACATACAGCAAATGTAAAAAATGAAGCTTTGTATAAAAAGGAACTCTCATTTAAATAAGTAGCACACTACTTAACACTCCCATTTAACTGTTTAAATAAGGAGCACACTACTTAAAACAAGTTCCAGTCACAATCTGAAATAATCTTACAACTCTCTTTTATCATGTTAAACCAATTAAGTTCATTTTAGGTGCCCATTATCTGAGCTGAACAATCCAAATATTGGGAACAAAATTATGTTTGATTAATATGAGGCATGTCCTGATAGTTGTATCAACTCTTCTACCATTTATGCCCCTTCTGGAGCATATAAGAAGGTCATAATGGGAGGTACTTTCATGACGAATAATGGTGAAAAATCTTGCCAAATGATGTTAACCGTAATTTTTGGTGCATGACTGCATGACGATAAAAAAAAATCGACTGATTTTAAAGAATCCCATTAAATTCTTTCCAAAAATAACTGTTACAGATAATTAATTAAGACTTCTGATGAATCACGATAAGGATATTTTGACGACACAATAAAATTTAACCAATTTAATGCTAATCCGAAAATGACCGTTTGACGCCAGATGGTAAAGGGCATTCCTACCCTTATATATTGATTTATATATTGTTTAGCAAAAACAATGTTTTGAAATATTCTTTTGATGAGTGTGATGATTTTTGTCACAAATTTTCTGTGATATTTTATGGGAAAAGGACCAGTTGAGTTACTGTCACTAATTACACTCTCCACTTAAAGATAGGAATTTATTGCAAGCTTATAGAAGAAGAAAAATATTTTATTCCAATGACAGGCCCTGAAAACATGAACATTTGACATAACAATAACATTATAATTTGAGATTAAAACAAATAACACAATAAAATATATATTCCTTTGTCATGTTTAACTTAACTTTTCCAAATCAATGATTTCTTGTTACTGTAGACCATGTAGATAGAAAATTTCCCTGTCTTTTCAGAATCAAACAAAACATAAATTTTACAAATACATGTAAATGAATAAAAAACATTTGTCTGAATTAAACAGCAATATGTGTATGTCATATTTTTGCTACAGGTCTCACTCTGTTATAGCACTAAACGCCAGGTTACAGTGTTTGTCACTGACAGTATCTAGTCCTTGACCAATAGCTAGGTATTAAGTTTAATTTAGACAAAGGTGAAGGTATGATAAGACCATGTTTTTTTAACTCCTTGAATTTGAAAATCAAAAAGTATTACAAATGTATCAAATAACATCCTTCAGATGTTCATAAGACATTACTATGTGGGACATCAATGCTCATATAATTATTTTTGTCTTTAGAATATTTCTTTTAGCATGTTTAGTGTAAAAAAAAGCTGCCAAAATAGCCTCATTTTGAAATCTTAAAATTAATATTTAGATATGAGCAAGGACGTATATTAGATTAGTTATACGTCCTTGATATGCATGATATGAGCAACCCCTAAAAAAGTTTTTCTTCAAAATGTATTTTAGAAAGAATAAGATGATAATCTGTGTAAAATATCTTTTTGGGTAAAGCTGTTGCTCATATATATTTCAACATGTTTATGAGGTCTTAGTGACATCACAAGTGATCTTTCTGCACTTAAGTGTCCAGATTATAATTACTTGTTTATCAATCAATAAAATTTACATTATTTTGAAAGGGTAGAATAAGTTAACTCTTTTTGCAACTTCAGTGGCCAAATAATATAATGGCTCTTATAGCATCCTCATTTCTACTAGATAAGTCAATGTAAGTACAATTAGATAAAGATTTATTTTGTATGGATGCAACTAGAGAAGTCGAAAGTAAGTGACGTTACTCTGACCTGCATTTCACAGTTCATTGATTTACCAGATTATAGCTGTTCTCCCCAGAATTGTCAAATAGTACTGTTTTCTTAAAACTTGTGTATATCTTCTAGGACCACATTTACAATACATTCTGTTTTAAAATCTATCCAGATTGCACCATGGTGGCATAGGGCTACATGGCTTTAGGGAGATTACTAGAATCTATTGTTAGTATTAAGTTTTACATCTGAACTTAAGTATCAGGTATTAACTGACTGTTAATGATATAACTTGGTGTAAAGATTCACTCAGGGGAGTGTTAAAGCCTTCAGTAAAACAAAGGTCACTCATCAATATTATATGCTTCATTGACTTATACATGTTTACATATATATATATACTGATGTTCACAATCTGTGTTTATTCCCCACACACTTTAGTAACCTACAGTCTGAAATTTTAAACAAAGTTTTATATCAGCAATTTCTCAGAGGAGTTCAAAAATTAGCACTGATCAACTTTTTCTACAGGAGCTATGTCATCTGGTAATATAACGACATGGCAAATTGGAGTGTAAGCACTCTTATGTCTACGCTAATTGTGGTGTTTTTATGAAATTTAAATCGAAGGTTTATACCAGCAATGTCTCGGGTACCAATGTAACATGTAACTAGAATTTTATCAATTCTCAAAATTTAAGATTCAAAGAAATAAAAAAAAAGGAATATTTGTTACTAAAACAAAAAATACCTAAATCTCTTATAAAGTTATAGTCGGTACAAACTGTTTAAGAAAATAGGAGTCATTATTTGATATTTTTAAAAGTTTTTGGTTGCCATATCTACAGTGTGAAAAAGTGTCAATTTTGATGTGGAATAATGATAATAACATGTCACAATTTACTTTTTGACATATATTAAAACAGGGTTCTCACTAAGGCAACTCTGTGAGTTCTGGAGTCATGAAAATCTCTCAGGACTTGTCATTTCCAAAACTGGTGAGTCCAAAGACGCATCAAGATCGTGAAATGTTGTATCAACTGAGCACATATGTCATCATTTAATTTTTATAACAAAAGTTTTAAAAAATAATCTCAATCTCTGCTCTTTTAATGTTTGTTATGGAGACTAGAATAATAAATTATATACATGTAGCAATAAAAAAAAATTTTACATTGTCATGACTGTTGGACTCGCCATGGCCAAAAATGATGAGTCCCAGGACTCACTTCAAAAATCTTGAGTTTGTGAGAACCCTGAATTAAAGAAATAGCAATTGTATCATTCAATGATTCATGCTTAAAAATTAAATTTTCTTCATAAAAGTCCAACTTGCATATTTTTTTTACTGATTTTTTTTGTTTTTGTTGTTTTCTTGATGTTCCTTTAAAAACCTACCAGTAATGTTAAACTCATAAAAAAATTATATTAAAGATATATATTTAAAACTACAACAAAATGTATATATATAATATCAATAACTTGCAATAAATATTGATAACTTTACTTCCATGAATTAAATCGGACTATTTAAATGTTCACCTATGATTTTAAATGTACATGTACAATGTAATATTAGTTTAATTTAGTTAAATAAAAATGTCTGGAATTAAGTATCCATTTAAAACAGGCGTGAGTGTTAAAGACATGACCTAAAGTATGTTGTTCCAGTATCTAGGCACAATAGTAAATAGAGAGTTTTCTATTGTAATTTAAAAAACCGGCAGATAATCTATAATTAGCACACAGATCAATAACCAATATCTAGGTTATCAATCAGCGACACAGGTAAGAGGATAATTTGGTTTCAGATTATCATGATTATAACAACAGTTAGAGGATAATTGATAAAATAATGTATATTTGTAGAAACTAAACAATAATACTACTGGTATTTATTTTTTTATTAAATTAATAGACATGTTTAACTTGCATGACTTGTGTTTGTAAATAAGTTATTTCAACATGTACAAGCTAAATTTTGAAATGATATATGTAGTAAGATGTCTAGGATAAACCTGTTCTACAACAACAGGTAACTGAGGTTGTACATTTAAAATAGTTCTGTTAATAGATATAAGAAGATGTGGTATGAGAGCCAATGAGACAACTCTCCATCCAAGTCAAAATTTATAAAAGTAAACCATTATAGGTCAAAGTACGGTCTTCAACACGGAGCCTTGGCTCACACCAAACAGCAAGCTATAAAGGGCCCCAAAAATTCCTGGTGTAAAACCATTCAAATTGGAAAACCAACGGTCTAATCTATATAAAAAACGAGAAACACTTATGAACCACATCAACAAACGACAACTACTGAACATAAGATTCCTGACTTAGGACATGTATAGGTGCAAACAATTGCAGTGGGTTTAAACGTTAATGCATGTTCTGGTATGGGCATAATAATAAGTGCACTTTGTGAGTTTAAAATGCATTTACCTTCTTTATTTAAAATCAAACATAGGTTGTTCAGTTCATAGTGCACTTTAAATAATTGTTAAGATGCCCCTTCCTCTATCAGGTTATTCCCCTTGCTCATATACCATGTATACATTTGTCATTTAAGATGCAAAGCTTTTTCTTTTTGGTGCATTTTCTTTTACTTGGAGAAATTTCAATCCATACATGTATTTTCTTTCCTTGTGAGAAAAATTGTGTGTTTTAAGTCACAAAAGGTGTTCCAATTATTTATATTACATAAGATTGTAAATAAAGAGATGATGTAACATGACAATTACATATATTTATAAAGTATTAACACAGTCTTATGAGGTAGGTATTACATACAACCTATTTTATAATCCCTGACATTCAACAACTGTTTAAACAGTGTAAACACACTAATATTACACATGCACAGAAATTCTCCCACATTGATTATTTGAGCTATAACTGAATTGAAGGAAGTTTAACTAACATGGGGAAACTCATTAGTCACAAAGAATAGAAACCTGTAAAAATTATAAAATTGCACAATTGTTAGGTTTTTGGAGTACTGGAAAAGAACTTGCTAACATCATGTATAAACACTCTGACAAATGATAAAACCATTGTAAAAAGCCTGATATTGAGACTATTCATTGTGGCATGGAGATTGCAGTCAACAAAACTTGTTTGAATTAATGCGAGGAATAAGGTCTAGAAGCAATCTTTTTATGAAGTTTATATTTCCAGCTGGTTATTACCAAAGGGTTATTGAGGTATACATTGTAATTATATGGGCGGACATTTGAACTTCAATTCAACAGTAAAACCAATGGATGGCTTTTTGGGGTGGGGGCACTTCCATCCTATTATGGTAGGGATCTGCAGCTGAAACATCCAGAACCCCACCCTTTTTATATATTTTGAATATTAAGATATATATTTTTTTACTAGAATTAGACTTTTAGCTATGATCATGAATGATGATTATATTATTTCATAGATGAATAAATTTGACAAATATCTGATGCATTAATAACTGGTTTTAATCATATGTACAGTATTAAAAGTACTGCAGACATCTGATTAGTTTCAGGTTGTTATATGATTATCATACATATATTGTGGATTTATTATTATTCATGGGATACCAATGTTAGTGCATTTTGTAGGAACAGGTAAACCACAAATTTAAATGTTCAACAAATTACAAATTTTCTATAGGTTTGTATGCAGACTTTGGCTAAACCTTGAAATCAAATATCCATGAAAATTGGTACCCATGAAAATAAAAGTAATCTACAGTAATCAACAACCTTGCCATATATTTCATCTAAATTTCTCATCCTTACCATACATTAACAAGCTTGAATTAGCTACCTATTACAGTGACTTATTCCTCTCACTCATTAAAAAGTAAGTAGTCACTCCCTTCCCTTGGCTGTTGGGTCATCCATGTATTAGTGCATGAGTTATAAGTAAGTAATCACTCCCTTCCCTTGGCTGTTGGGTCATCCATGTATTAGTGCATGAGGTATAAGTAAGTAGTCACTCCCTTCCCCTGGCTGTTGGGTCATCCATGTATTAGTGCATGAGGTATAAGTAAGTAGTCACTCCCTTCCCTTGGCTGTTGGGTCATCCATGTATTAGTGCATGAGGTATAAGCAAGTAGTCACTCCCTTCCCTTGGCTGTTGGGTCATCCATGTATTAGTGCATGAGGTATAAGCAAGTAGTCACTCCCTTCCCCTGGCTGTTGGGTCATCCATGTATTAGTGCATGAGGTATAAGTAAGTAGTCACTCCCTTCCCCTGGCTGTTGGGTCATCCATGTATTAGTGCATGAGGTATAAGTAAGTAGTAACTCCCTTCCCCTGGCTGTTGGGTCATCCATGTATTAGTGCATGAGGTATAAGTAAGTAGTCACTCCCTTCCCTTGGCTGTTGGGTCATCCATGTATTAGTGCATGAGGTATAAGTAAGTAGTCACTCCCTTCCCCTGGCTGTTGGGTCATCCATGTATTAGTGCATGAGGTATAAGCAAGTAGTCACTCCCTTCCCCTGGCTGTTGGGTCATCCATGTATTAGTGCATGAGGTATAAGTAAGTAGTCACTCCCTTCCCCTGGCTGTTGGGTCATCCATGTGTTAGTGCATGAGGTATAAGTAAGTAGTCACTCCCTTCCCCTGGCTGTTGGGTCATCCATGTATTAGTGCATGAGGTATAAGCAAGTAGTCACTCCCTTCCCTTGGCTGTTGGGTCATCCATGTATTAGTGCATGAGGTATAAGTAAGTAGTCACTCCCTTCCCCTGGCTGTTGGGTCATCCATGTATTAGTGCATGAGGTATAAGCAAGTAGTCACTCCCTTCCCCTGGCTGTTGGGTCATCCATGTATTAGTGCATGAGGTATAAGTAAGTAGTCACTCCCTTCCCCTGGCTGTTGGGTCATCCATGTATTAGTGCATGAGGTATAAGCAAGTAGTCACTCCCTTCCCCTGGCTGTTGGGTCATCCATGTATTAGTGCATGAGGTATAAGCAAGTAGTCACTCCCTTCCCCTGGCTGTTGGGTCATCCATGTATTAGTGCATGAGGTATAAGTAAGTAGTCACTCCCTTCCCCTGGCTGTTGGGTCATCCATGTGTTAGTGCATGAGGTATAAGTAAGTAGTCACTCCCTTCCCCTGGCTGTTGGGTCATCCATGTATTAGTGCATGAGGTATAAGCAAGTAGTCACTCCCTTCCCTTGGCTGTTGGGTCATCCATGTATTAGTGCATGAGGTATAAGTAAGTAGTCACTCCCTTCCCCTGGCTGTTGGGTCATCCATGTATTAGTGCATGAGGTATAAGTAAGTAGTCACTCCCTTCCCCTGGCTGTTGGGTCATCCATGTATTAGTGCATGAGGTATAAGTAAGTAGTCACTCCCTTCCCTTGGCTGTTGGGTCATCCATGTATTAGTGCATGAGGTATAAGCAAGTAGTCACTCCCTTCCCCTGGCTGTTGGGTCATCCATGTATTAGTGCATGAGGTATAAGTAAGTAGTCACTCCCTTCCCTTGGCTGTTGGGTCATCCATGTATTAGTGCATGAGGTATAAGCAAGTAGTCACTCCCTTCCCCTGGCTGTTGGGTCATCCATGTATTAGTGCATGAGGTATTAGCAAGCAGCATCATCTGATCAGAATGAGGACATTATATCTGATGCCCCTAGAAGGTAGATTACTAGGTTCTCTCCACATTTAAAGACCCTTTCAATAACTCTTTGAGGGGACAGCAGATGGCAGGTTAATAAAATGTTTGCCCAAATCTATTATACAATGTACATAATGTACCCTCTTTTTTGAGTGGGATGTGCTTATAAATCAAAGTTCATGTAAACTTATTATTACATAGCAAATTATTAAGATGTATACAGAGGAAACATAATGTTTGGCAGACAAGATTTTATTTGTAAAGGAGTCTGCTTTACATGTCAATAGGGATGGCTATAAATAAAAGGACCTTCACTAATAATTCAAAAGTAAAGTTAAAAATGTCCTGTTAAAAGGAGGTGAAAAAAGTTCTTATCTAATGATATCACCTCCTCTAGTTCATATTGAAAACAAGATGGAAAGTTACTGATGTGCAAACACATGAGCTTCGTCAGATAGAAATCGACCTTATGCAAATGAATATTAATACATCTTTTAACCTATTTAAGAATGAAAAAAATCTCTTCGGGAAGTCTGTAACTGTTTGAAAATTGAGTTGTCATAAGAACCCTAAAAAACACACCAGCATTCACCTTTTATTTCGTATTTGAATATTATAAAATCAATCAATGTCGTATACATGTACATGCAAACGTGCACTTACATAAGGTCGATTTCTATCCAACGCAGCTCATATGTTAAAACAAAAGGACAAATACCAGCTTGTAAAGTATAATAACAGTTGGGGGGGGGTTACTTAAAAAAGGTTTTTTTTAAACACTTGTTTAAGAAACATTTCTTTATTCCCTGAAGTAGACCTAGGACATACTGTGAATCATTATTATTCATATGGGATATCAATTTTTGTGGATTTCTCAGGTATACATGTAGGTACATGTACATGTACTACATTACACCATGACCTTCAAAACCACAAAAATGAAATATTATCGAAAATACAGTTTTCCTCAATCTACTATATTTGGTACCCACATGTACAAGAGTAAATGAATTCACAGTATTTTGTCAATTATAAAAAAGTTTCATATGTCATTCAAAATACATGTAGCTAGAATGTTCATTAATAATTAAGATATAGCCTGAAAGTAAATGTTACTTCAACAAGAAATTTATGTATTTTAATATGGTTTCTTAACTGAATAGAACAGACAAACTTTCTTTTCAGATGATGATATTCCTATATCATACATTTTACAAAGGTCATAGTGTATAACCTCTAGACCTCTAGATGTCATTACTGTTGTTGGGCTACTGTGTTGTTGGATCTCATTGACATGTTCTCTAAATCTTTTATGCATATTATTCATAATTTAAAAAAAAAATTTTTTGAAGATTTTAATGTTTGCTGTAAATGTGAATATTGGTATAATGACATAAAGCCGTGTTTATTTCTATGAGGAATTATTCTGCAGTGAATAAACAAATAATACATACAATTTATTTATTCATGCTGTAGTAAAATTAATATATATTTTTATTTTTCAGTATTTTAAGATATAAGAAATATTATAGTAAAGAATGTCCTATCCAAAGTCAGAAATGGCAGGTGCACCACCCCCAGGTCCTGCCCCTGTTGTGGCACAACCAGGAGCAGGTATTGTACTTTTATATCTTAATTTGTCTTAAACATTTTTATAAACATTCATGTCAATTATGACTGATGGCCATTTCGGGGACTTACTTGGGCCGTAGTCCATTATAGAAACCACAATAAATTGCTGACAGCTTGGGGCAGAAGATTCTTTCTAAATATTGTATTAGATCCATTGTCCCAAGGTCCAAGCAAGTCTCCAAAAAGACTCAGACTTCAGAGCAATCTACCTATTTTAAGTCTATTGAAAAAAAACATGCCTGTTGTTTACTTTTCAGTCAACACTGCACAATATGAAAAAAAGCACAAACATTCAAATTACTTGTTATATCTTCTTAAGTGAATATTTATTTCTATTCACAAAAAAAAAAAAACTACATGAATTCAAAACTTTAAATTAATCAAATGGTTTTACAATGAAATAAACACATAAGTTGCTGTTTAAAGATATGAAGATGGTAAATTTACAAATGGTAGCAGGTGAGGTTTGCAATAGTGTGCTAATAATTATCTTGTTACATTGTACAGTTGGGTAAACTCATTGTATATGTACATTTACATATCAGTGTATACATGGGAACTTCAGTTGTCAGAATTTATTGTCATTTGAATTCTTTGACCTACTAAAATAAAGTCCCATTTGAAATTTTGAAAATAAATTTATATATTCTCCAGTGTTTGACCATTGAAGTTCTACTGTATATTATCAACATTTTAACTCTCATGTTTCCATATTGTAACAGTTCATTGCTAATGCTATTAGTGGTTTATTTCTGTTACTTTTGCCTGTATACAGATATTAATATAACTTTCTTTGTAATAGTTAAAACTATATATGATCATATATACCTAAGTTCTGGCAAATATCTGGCAGTTACATTCACAAAAATTTTGACAAATAGAAAAATCATGTCACAAAACTTACTCATTCTTTCAATCTTTGTTATCAATTTAACTTGATAACACTATATGTATATATTGATCAGATGTTCTGCACATTTATATTGTGAAATAGCAGCCATAAGACACAATGTTAATGTCAAAATTTGTTAGCTACTGAGCACAACAAATAAGCCAAAACGCTTCACATTGTGTCGAGCAGGTGATATTTTATGATATCTATATGCAGAAACTACAGAGTGACTGAACATGGTTATAACGGTGCAGGGAAGTACAAAATGTACATACCATAATGTTCAGTATTATTGAATCTACATTTGTACTACAAAGTATGGAAATAGCAAGTTACTAATCACAATTACAGTGTTAAAATGAATGTTCTAAAACTTTGGCGATATAATTACAAATGAACTGCTGTTTTAGCATTGCTTGAAACTAACATAAACATGATAAATGATGGAATACTAGGGTGCATGTTATTATATTTTAAAACTGTTTTTACAATTTTGATTGATGCTGTCTTAAATTTGCTTGTGTTTGAATTTTTAGCTCCAACTGATGGTAGGCCAGCATGATGCTTTGTAGAGGCATACAATGGTCCTGTGCATGCTGGTTTACTACAAGATTCCAGTTTTGTTCATTCATTTTACATTTTGATTTATAACTCTCTTGTTTTGGATAAATAGTTTACAAGTAATCAGTACAATTAATATCTGATTATGATTAAGAATAAACATTATCAACATATATTTTGTAAAATAATGTTATGCTACTAAATAAAAGAAACAGAAAAATATTTGACTAATATATAAATAGGAGCAATGATTGGAATCTTGTATTACAAGTAACAATTGTAATGTCAATGAAAATAGTAAAAATGTTTCAGTGGATCTTGTTCAATATAACACGGGAGGACTTGTTCTGCCAACTAGTAATGTGTAGCTATAGGCGTAGTCAAGAGTTTAAAAGTATATACTATTTTTCACCTTTTTCTCTAATTAAACCTAAATGGCCAACATGAGGCCAAATTTGTTAGGAACATTAAATGGACTGTAAAATATAATAACTTTTCTTTCCATCCTGACCACACAAGGTATAATGCCACCATAAACATGATTCTGATTATAGAATACTTAATTTACTCATTTCTCTCCCTAGAAGCTACAAGGTATGAACGTTGTAAGAATGATTAATGTTTTCTATTGAGAGTTATAATTAAAAAAAAATTTGGCTACATTAAACACAAGATTATCATTGCATATTTTCTTAACAATTAAAATGCCACTTGTTGAAATCTCAGCCTTAAGCAACAAAATAAATCAAGGATAATGTTCTTTTATCTATATCTTATAAATTCACTTTGAATTATTGGTGTATTTATTTATTAGATATAGTTAAATTTCTAGACATTCATTTCTGACTTCTTTGAAATTTGTATTTATCATATTTTAAAATCACAGAAATATTCAAGTCAAATTATGAAATAAATGCATTTAGACATGTTTACTATGTTGATAGGTAAATATTGGTTATTTTATGTTGATTGCATGAGTAACTTTTGTGATATTGTGTGTTTTTTTTTTTTATTTCTTACACAAGAAAATTTACAATGTACAAAACATAGTGTTCTGCAGTAGGAATAAAGTGATGACTTTCCAAATAATAGATATACTTTTAAACTCGAGTTTTTTGTTTGTATTTATGATTTTACCATATGCTGTAAATCATTGCACAGTAGTTAGTTTTTCTTCTGAATGACTTACTAACAATGCACTTACTGTTAGCTACATGCTTTTACTGTGAAATTATCCCTCCTTTTCTTTTATTGTTATAAATGAAAAATTCAAACAAGAAGTAAATTGCACTATATGTTTACAATGAAATTAAACATTTAAAGCATGATTTGAATTTGTTTTGCTCAAAATCAATATTTGTGAATTTTCACATAAAGTATATTAGTTTATTGGTCCACTCTCTCAAGATAAAAAGCATGTTGATCTTCCCATGCATGTACAGTATCAAGGCATTCCTTATTAGCAATACAAATCTGATTTTTAGTTTCTTATTAAATGTATTTTTCTTGCATGCTGAGTATTTTCTATTTTTTTTCTGGGAACATCATCATTTTGCATGGCAGTTATGACTTTTCCTCCCAACACAGGGATTTGTGATGAAAGCAGGCATTTCTTTTTACAAATTTAGTTACTTATATTTAAGCTGTGTAGAAGATGCTATAAACATAATACAAGATTTTATAATTTACAGTTCATCATTCCTACAATTGTGTAAAAAATAAACAAAAAACTCAAAGAAATTGAAAAACAATTTATTGTACACTTATAACATGTTTAGTAAGTGAATATAAATTAATGTTATGATGAAAAAATTTACGTTGGATAATTCTTAAAAGGTTGATGAAGGTATATAAATATATATACATTTTATGAATAATTGGAAATAAGAGATACATACCAAAGAATTAGAACAAAACAACATAATAAAACCATAAAAGGCATGATACAATCAGAAGATGTACCATATTTATTTGCTGAAATTTCCAAAAGTCATCCAATATAATGAGATGCATTTCAGCTAAAGAAAGATAAAGAATCATATGACCTTGAAGCAAAGGAACAGAAGCTGTTTTTGGAAAAGTACTTGAAATCATTCTATGACTTTTTCATGTTTAAATTACTTGATTTCTTGCTTTTTCTTGCTTTTTATGTATGAAGGCTGTAGAGTTCCTCTTTTTACTTTCTTCTCAATATTTTACTTTCTCTTTAATGTTTTATTTTCAACTTTGATGTTGTAACTTGATGTTGTACCATTACAGGGGCTCCTACACAATGGGCTGCGGCAGGACAAGCTCCTCCCGGATGTCCAAAGGGACTGGAATATTTGGCCGGTGTAGATCAGTTATTAGTTAAACAGAAAGTTGAAGCAATCGAGGGTATGTATATATATTTTTATAGGTGTATCTGGACAGAATTGGGCAACAGCTCCACAAGGTGAATTTTCATGTCCAAAAGGATTAGAATATTTAGCATCTGTTGATCAGCTTCTTGTTAAACAAAAAGTGGAGGTTTTGGAAGGTAAAATTAACCTTTAATGAGATTATCATTAGAGAATTTTTTTCTCCCAGTTTCTATTAAGAAGTATAATTTGAATTCAGCTTATTGTGAAAGGAAACTCAAAGAGATATCTTTATTCTAGCACATTTCCAATGTGTAACTTATACAAAATTGTACACATGAAAGAAAAGCCTACTGGAAGTGCCACTTGTAAAATTTGAAAAAAAATTGATAAAAAACAAGCCCATGCAACAGTGTTATAGGCTTTAGTGATCTAATGTAGTTATAAATATGTGCTGAATCAATATGGCCTTTAATCTGCACACACACATTTTATTTTATACTAATCATTCAATTAGAGTTGAATTAAGTAATGAATGATAATAGTACAGAGAATTCTGGTGAAGGCAAAACCAGGAAACTATAATATCATAATATAAATATTAACCTTAATATTAAATGCAAAATTTGAATTTCAACTTCTGTAAAAAAAAAAATACTCTGAAGACAGTTATAAGTTGATTATTGAAAATTAAATGGTTTTGATTTTATATAACTCTAGAACATCTTGCAAATTACATCACTAATGAAATAATTCTGTATATTTTTTAGCCATCACTGGATTTGAAACAAACAACAAATATGATATTGTGAATTCTCTGGGCCAGAGAGTATACCAAGCTGTAGAAGGTAGGATAGAATGTAGCATTTTGTTGAAATCTGTCAAATATTGAATCATACAGACCTGAAATTAACCGCCTCTTTCTGCAGAAATAGTTTTTGTCTGTGTCAGACAGTAGATTTGAAAGATTCTTGGACTTTTTGCCCTTCTTACATTTTATCATTTGAAAACTATAAAATGTTGTCACTAATTCCAAAATAGAGTTTATATTAATACTTCTATAAATGAAAACTTTTTTCACAGAAAAAATAAGCATGTCCAACTGGCAGATTTCATCTGACCGTGGCCCATTTTAATGGTTCATTGGTCAATGTTAATAAGTTTTTTGTGGTATGGTCTGTTTCTCAGATACTGTAAGCAATAGGTTCACTGTATTGGTGTATGGAGAGAATTGTAAGGTAACATTGCAGGTTTCATCTGACCTTGGCCTCATTTTCATGGTTCATGGGTCAATGTTAAGTTTTTGGTGGTGTTGTCTGTTTCTCATGTACCATAAGCAATAGGTTAGCTATATTTGGTGTATGAAAGGATTGTAAAAGGTGCTTGTCTATCTTTCAGGTCTCTTCTGACCTTGACCTCATTTACATGTTAAGTTTATTTGATTTTAATAGGTACACCTTTATCTAAAAGAACTTGATCAGTAAAGCAGGTGAGACATTTCAGTGTTATTACTTTTACTGCTACCTTTTCACTTTTACTGCTACCTTTTCAGATACCTGTTGTTGTACAAGAAACTGTTGTGGATCTACTAGACCTTTTGATATTAAGATCTTAGACAATAGAAATATGGAAGTAATACATTTATCTCGAGGTCTGAGATGCAGTTCCTGTTGGTGTCCATGTTGTTTACAGGTATGATATAAAAATGATCTTTTTATCTGAGAAGAAAAAACATAAAAATCAAACCTTTTTAAATTGACATAAAAGAAATGCTAACAAAGGTTTATTGCGGTAAATGTCTGAAGGAATTACAGAGTAAAACCTGAAGATTAACATCAAATTCACAGAACGCAGGAAACTGGTTCAATTAAAATTTTTCATCTGAGCCCTAATAACAGATGTGTTGAAGTGATGCATTTATCTGAAATTTAATAATGATTACTATTTACTGGTTTGATATGAGAGGAAGTACCGGTAAATGGGAGGAAATTGCCTGGATTTGTGAAACATGTGATATGATATCACAGGGATGGAAAATTAAATTTTCAAGTGGTAGCCCAGTCAATGGCCAATAGACCCTCTGTAGTGGCCAAGTGTTACATGAGGAAAAAATTTGGAGCCCAGCTCAAATTGTAGGGGTCATGGGCTACTGGGCCCCTTTATATTTTCATCCCTGAATTATCTATATGATAATAATTGACATTTTGAAAATTACATGTAAATCATATTGCATTTACTATTTAACATAACAAAAACAGGCAAAGGTAAGTTAATGTAGAGAAAATCAGCTAGAATTAAAATAATTTTCTTCAGGCTAAGAAAAAGAACGTCAACACTGGTAGTATACCCATGTGTCAAATCAGTTATTTAATCCTTTATGTCTTAATTTGTATAATCGTTGTAAGCAAATCAATATTTTTCGTTTAATCTATAATTCTTTCATGCCATGGTTTATGCTCATTTTAACACAAGTAGGGATTATATTTGTCATTTTCTTTATACAGAGCATCAGGGAAGTGTAAACTGTTAATTGATTTTAAAATATAATGCCTACCCATGTTAAAATGAGCATAGAGCACCACATGATAGAATTATTTCTATTCTAAAAGGAAATTTAGAACTTTTGAAATTTGAAACAGACTTTCAGACATGTTCTAAAGGCAACCATTTTGATTTGATGAATCCAAACATTTTAGAAAACTGACTGTTTCACGATTAATAGATAAACAGATACATGTAAACTAACTTTTCAAAGAATTTTATTTAATTTTCTAGCAAGCAACACCAACAAAAATGTCCATTTTGGTCTCTTGTGTTGTTCAAAATACAACTAATGTTGCGATTGTAATCGTCAAGTCATGCACATGCTCCCCATGTTCTATTAGAATTAGAACATGACTATGTTTACAAAGCAAAAGAAGAATGTCATATTAGAATCTCTTTATAAGACATGATGAGGCTTGTAGATATGTCACTGTCAACCTCTATTCTTGAAATTACTTCTATATTTTGCAGCGAGTGACAGTTGAAGCGCCACCTGGCCAGGTTTGTGGATATGTTTCCCAGGCTTGGAGTTTGTGTAAACCTAGATTTAAAATCGAGAATGCAGAAGGAGAGACTGTATTGAGAATCAAGGGACCATGTTGTCAATGGGAGATGTGTGGTGATATTGAATTTGATGTGAGTGAAATTTACATTCTGAGATGTAATATTTAGGTTGACTGGAGAGTAGGTTCGTGTGGCCAGTATTTACTTGTTCACAATAATTAAAGTTCCTCTGGGAAAAAATAACCAATAAACAGGGTCATGTGAGATATAAATTATTAACCTTGTGAAATGTATGTATCTTTCATGACCTTACGCATAGGTCTGTATCAGCCTTTGAACCCTGATTTATACTAACAGTAGTTAAATCAGTAATTTATAAACCATGTATCATTATTATAAATTATTAAACATTTATAGTTGTTTAACAAATTTAAAAAATAGTAATTTTACATGTATGTGTGAATTTAGACTTTAACATGATGTTTCAAAGTTTTTGAATAGCATATTTGATCAAATTATCACTGTGAAAAAGACTTTAAGGTTAATGTTTTAAGATGGAAAAAGTACCTGAACTCAATTTGTATCTCTTTATATAGGACAATTATATCCTAGAAATTGCCATGGCAAAAAACAAAAATATATGTAACCACATTAGTCCAAACAAATGTGAGAAAATAGAAAACAGTAAGGTTTTTCTTCTTTTTTAAGTTTTGTGACATTTTGTTTATAACATTTACACAGGTACATACAGAAGATGAGACCACCTTCGTAGGCCGTGTCTCTAAACAATGGACAGGACTGGGTATTTTAAGTATTATGACACTTTGTTTATAACATTTACACAGGTCCATACAGAAGATGAGACCACCTTTGTAGGCCGTGTCTCTAAACAATGGACAGGACTGGGTATTTTAAGTATTATGACACTTTGTTTATAACATTTACACAGGTGCATACAGAAGATGAGACCACCTTCGTAGGCCGTGTCTCTAAACAATGGACAGGACTGGGTATTTTAAGTATTATGACATTTTGCTTATAACATTTACACAGGTACATACAGAAGATGAGACCACCTTCGTAGGCCGTGTCTCTAAACAATGGACAGGACTGGGTATTTTAAGTATTATGACACTTTGTTTATAACATTTACACAGGTCCATACAGAAGATGAGACCACCTTTGTAGGCCGTGTCTCTAAACAATGGACAGGACTGGGTATTTTAAGTATTATGACACTTTGTTTATAACATTTACACAGGTGCATACAGAAGATGAGACCACCTTCGTAGGCCGTGTCTCTAAACAATGGACAGGACTGGGTATTTTAAGTATTATGACATTTTGTTTATAACATTTACACAGGTACATACAGAAGATGAGACCACCTTTGTAGGACGTGTCACTAAACAATGGACAGGACTGGGTATTTTAAGTATTATGACACTTTGTTTATAACATTTACACAGGTACATACAGAAGATGAGACCACCTTTGTAGGACGTGTCACTAAACAATGGACAGGACTGGGTATTTTAAGTATTATGACACTTTGTTTATAACATTTACACAGGTACATACAGAAGATGAGACCACCTTTGTAGGACGTGTCACTAAACAATGGACAGGACTGGGTATTTTAAGTATTATGACATTTTGTTTATAACATTTACACAGGTGCATACAGAAGATGAGACCACCTTCGTAGGCCGTGTCACTAAACAATGGACAGGACTGGGTATTTTAAGTATCATGACATTTTGCTTATAACATTTACACAGGTACATACAGAAGATGAGACCACCTTCGTAGGCCGTGTCTCTAAACAATGGACAGGACTGGGTATTTTAAGTATTGTGACATTTTGTTTATAACATTTACACAGGTACATACAGAAGATGAGACCACCTTCGTAGGCCGTGTCTCTAAACAATGGACAGGACTGGGTTTTTTAAGTATTATGACATTTTGTTTATAACATTTACACAGGTACATACAGAAGATGAGACCACCTTTGTAGGCCGTGTCACTAAACAATGGACAGGACTGGGTAAAGAATTGTTTACAGATGCTGATAACTTTGGAATCTCTTTCCCTGTAGATCTGGATATTAAAATGAAAGCTGTAATGATTGGTGCAGTATTTTTATTAGTACGTATTCTCTTGTTAAAATGATAGTTTCTATAATTTGTCTAGTACTGTTAGCCCTGCCTTTGATAGTAGAAGGCATTATATTGTCCGCTCTGCAAATCTATCTATTTACCTATCTGTTCATCTTTCCGTATTAAAACCAAATCAAGTTAGAGTTTACTGTAGTTTACCATGAAGTTGTGGTCACATCAACTTGAAACTTAGTACACATGTTATATGATATCAAAACTTAAAAAAATGTATACCAAATAAGGGCTTTGACCAAGATTTCACAGTTCACTGAACATGGAAATAAGATATTGTGAACAGGGCATGGTATCCTTTGAACACATATTCTTGTTATTTAAAAGCAGGTGGAAACCCAGTTGAAATTCAACAAAAGAAATGGAACTCTTTGTTAGAGAAGGTAAACAAGGCGAACTTGGTAACTTTGAATTGTTTACATCTGTTTCTATGGGCTTTAAAAGTTTAATGAATTTGCCTAATTTAGGATTTTATGCATCTTATGTTTGTGTTTTTACTTAAATTATTTAATTGAGCTTCGAGATATTTGTAAAATTTTAAATTATAGACAAATTTTCACAAAACAGTCAATTGTGGCAGGTGCAAATTCACGTGGATCTTTTTTGTGCATAAGCATAAATTCCGCTGAAAAAAATTCCGAAGAAAGATAATAGATGTATCTTTTTAAAGCATCAATTTGTATCTCTGCCCCCGGTGACAGTTTTTTGGAAAAAAAATCCCCAAAATAGGCAATAATTTCAACGAAAAGAGAAAGTCAAGTACATTTTTTTAGGTTCAGTTTGAGTTGACTATTCTGTCTTGAAAACGTATAAAAGAAAAATATTTGATGTATCATCTCGCTTCAGATTCTATTATTTTTATATATTTAGGCTGTAGGATGATACAATAACATTAAAAATTTACAGTACTAAAAGATGAAATATATGGGTCAAGTGAAATACCTTTCTAATGAGTCATAACAACAGAGTATTTGTTTTCGAATAACAAATTTTTACTAAAAGTACTTGACGACAAACTTTTCTGGTGGATCTTAAAAATTTTTAGTCTGCCCTTCCACGAAATATTTAATTAGAATTTTTTAAAATATTTTTGAACTTTCAAAATTTCCCCCTGACAACCGCTCAGACAATAGTTTTAAGTTGACCAAATGAATAAAAGTACATTAAATGATGTCCAATAGCTAGTAGATACATTTGTCTTTTAAAATACAACAGGCATGTAAGGATCGTAATGATACTATGTGGATAAATTTATCGGTTTTCAAGAGCTAAATTGACAGCACGTCATCACTACAATGGCTTTCATTTTTATGATTATGAAAATTAGGTGGCGTAATGGGGAGATAATTTTGACGAAGTAGAATCCTGACTGAAAAGGTTAATGAAAACTGTTATGTTTGGTACAATATTTTTGAAATGAAAGTGACTTTTATATTTTGTTTGTTATTTTTCTATGTAAGTATAAACATTATAAAAAAAAATGAAACTGACATGATAATATAAGTAAGACATTATTTGGTATCCTTTAATAATTCAAACAAACATTTCAGTACTGTGAAGAATGTCATGTTAAAAATATAGATCACTGCTAATTTATGTATTTTATTCCTATGCAAACAGTTTTTCTATTTTATTGAGTTAGGTAGAAAAAAATGAAGGAAAAGAATAAACAATTTGGATGGACTATTTAAGAATAAGGAACATACAGACCGAAAGAGAAATAGTGAATTAGTACACATAAGATTAGATATCTCAAGAATAAATGTGCCATAATAGTAAATACTGTTTGTTTACAAATCAGATATCTTATTCATGTCATTATCAAGTTGTTTCCCTTCCACCATTCACAGAATATTGTGAAAGTTCATCTATAAAGACTAAGGAAGGATATTTAAAAGTTTTGTTGATCCTAATGACTTAGAGACCACAAAAATTCTTGTTTAGTTGACTTTGTTGCCACTTTTAAAATACCGGTATGCTATTTAATGAATTTATTTTTTACTTATAGGATTTTATGTTCTATGAAAATAACAAGAAGAAGAACCAAAAAGATGCTAAGAAGGTATGATTCACTCAATGTCTAAGACAGTATGATTCACTCAATGTCTAAGACAGTATGATTCACTCAATGTCTAAAACGTTTTATTCCAAAAATATTTTTTGATATCGTGATCATTAAGGATATCTTGACAGAAACCTTTAGTACTCAGCTTGTTTGTATGTTTGTCCGTCCGTCACAAATTGTTTCAGCTCTTTACTTTAAAATTCCTTTGAGTTCCGTGATGAAACTTGGCAGGATTATTCAACACTACTAAACGGTGTGTCATGGACACGGAAGAAAACTGAAAGTCATTGTCAAAAACTTAGTTCAAATTTCCTGCCCCTATGCGTATGTACAAATAAACTTTGTAAGCAATCAACCCATGAAGTCTTAGTGACATATCCAATAACTCTTTCAAAATATGCTTTAATAATTCCTTTCAAAATAAAACAAAAGCAAAAACTTTATAAAAGGAAATTTCAAAATGCTCTCAAGGAACCTAATTGGAAGACAAATGTTAGAACTCTATTAAAAATATCAGTTACAAAAATTAGAAACTTTATTAAAGACCAAACAGCCTATTCAGTTCTACCAGTGATTTTTCCTTAAAATTTTGTGTGAACGTATTTCATGATTTGAGGAACAAAATATGATAAAAAAAAATTGGGGGTCACCGACTTAGTTTTGTCACTATAGCAACCTCAGTTTCGTGTTTTCCCGAATATTAACATGATATTTGCTTGTTATTTAAACTCTAAAAAAATCCCATTATATCAAACCTACACACATAATTCTTGTTTCATGTTAAACAGTAGATTTGTGTCTATCAAATACAGGTTCAAGAGTTTAAGACTCTTATTGTTTTGATCTTAAAAAATATGATTTATTTCATTCCCGCCAAAAATAAAACGCAAGAATGAAAAACGTTTCAAGTATTAAAAAATATCTACCAGTGATTTTTTCATAAAAATTTCAAGAAGGAAAGTGCCATGTGTACTCTTCAAAATAAAACAAAAAAATGTATATGTCACCGACCTTTCAAAAAAGTTATGATTAATTTTCATGTTTTTTTTCTCGTTCTTTTTGAAGAAAAGAGTTGTCTTTCTTCAGAACATTGAATCTGACGTCATAGTACAAGTTTCCCTTGCTGGCGTACTGTTTGAAAAAAATTGCAAATTGGACGTTTGAAACCCAAATTTAAATTTCCAAGAATCAAGAATAACAACTATATTCAACTACTTTATTATCCGGTAATACAAGAGATCACATGTATGTATCAGTATCAGATCTCATGATGTTGTTGCCGCACAAAATTAACCTTCAGAAACACCATCTGTCGGAATGAAAAATTGTTCGAAATAACCTTTTACGACGCTTTAGAAAGGAAAGTCTGTTTTTGTCCTCTCCCTCTCATAAGCAAAATCATTGAAAATAAAAAGAGAAATGAAAGATGACACTTGCTAACTTACAGACTATTTGACTATATTAGACTAGATGTGTGGGTTTTTTTTGTCGCGTCAATTTCAGAACTTCGCCCTAGCGCACTCTTTCGCTACTGTTGACGGACGGACTTCTTTATACCATTATGTGTCCCGACTAAGACGAGCGTGTACAAAATATTCCATCTAGTTTGTGGATTCATTATTTCTGAATATTTAAAATATAAGTAAATTAAAGTTATAGGTATTATATGAATTAAAGTTTTTGATTCTAAAACGTTTTACATCCATTTAACCTATCATAAAATACGATCCCCGTAATTACTACCTCATGTGTTTTGAATGAACGAGACAGTAAATATAAAAAACAAATAAGTTTTTAATTCAAAAATTGATTTAGAATCTAAGAAATAATTTTCCGTTGAAAACTATAAAGTATTTCTCAAAACAGGATGAAATATTATGAATCTAAATAGCTCATTTTGGAAATTAAAACAAAGACAAGGTTGTATGTATAGATTGCCGGCATTGAACATCGAAATTTGTTTTCAATCTTTCCGGTCATTGTAGCTTTTTGAAAGTGAGAAATTTTATGTTGGATCTTATTCTTGAAGCAATTGCTTTTGTCATAAGTTAAATTTACAACAAGTTACGTTTTAAAAACCGTAAATTTTTATTTTAATTCACATTCACTGAGTATATTAATTTCTTATATTTTTTGCCTTAATCTGTGAGATCAGGCGAAATCTTTATCATTTCTCCTTGAGACAATTTGAAATGAAACAAATGACAAAAGACAATGAACCTTTATCATTTTTATTTTTATTATAAGATTTTGTCAATTAAGCAGTATAGATAAAATTTAACTTCATTGCAAGATCACCATTATTTTACGAGAATCTTAAAGAAATAAGTTAATCTCAACATGCATACGTTGCCAGTATATCGAAACTTCTAGAAAGTATTGTTTTTCGGCCTAACCTTCTGAAAACTCAGTTTTGAAAATCACATATTAAGTTATTCTAAGCGTTAGTCATATAAATTTACCAGTGTAAAGTTACACGGGCGTACGAGATTTGCGCCGATTTAAAAAAAAAAATCGATCTTTAATTTTGCGCCGATTTGATTCTTTCATTATCGCCTATTTTATTTTTTTTTTATCACTAGCCCCGATACATAATTTGCTATACGAGTAAATACGTGTACATGTAGTAAACCTAGAATGTATATTGCATGGTAATATATGGATATAAATAGTGTTCCCTTATGTTTAAGATAATTTTGGTCATATTATTCGAGAACTTCGTTTTGACACGAGAAAGAAAAGATGGACTTCGTTATTGGCAAGTACAACAAGTATAGAAAAGATAAAATGACAAGAAAGGAATATATCAGATGTGTGGCATATAAATTCTCGGCAAGATAATAATTCATTGTACTAGTATTACATTTTTATGGATTTTATTGTGGTGCTTTGAAATGCTGTAAATAGAATTTTACTTCCGTGATTTTAGTGGATGTAAACAGAGTGCACAAATATCTTTTAAATTGACTTATCCTGTTCGAAATTCTACTCCCACCTCCCCTTTGTGAGCAGAGGACAACAGTTATATACATGTTATAATTGACAATTCATAACATATGTACAACTGGCTAACGGAAGAGGTTTATATGATAAATAAAAAAATAACTTTCACCTATAATTTACCTGTACACAATCGGCGCAAATGAAAGACAAAATCGGCGCAAGTGAAAGAAAAAAGGGAAATGCAGATCGGCGCAAATGCAAAAAGCCGAGTTCAAAATTTATATTTTCATTATTATTTTTATTAGAACGGAGGTTACAGATAGTGTAGTATCTTTTGTGTCCATTTGTGTTTAATTTCCACTAGGTATCAGTGCGACGCTTAATTCCACTTTTCTTGGAAGACGTAGTTTTAAGCGTACACCATGTTGGAATCTGTGAAAAACGCGAAATAGGACGTTATAATTTGACGTTTTTTTCATGGCTAAAAACAACGTCATAGAGCTTTTATGTCACTACCAAGTTGCGTTAGTTGATGCGCATCAACAATAGGCTGTTTGGTCTTTAAAAAAGAAAACATTAAAAAAATAATATTCAATACAACTGTACAAAAATAAAGGAAAGAAAATGTCTGTTTCAAGAAATTTTCATATGTATTAGGCAAGTTGAAGTATTACATGTAAAAGAAAAGTACCAAGAGCTGGTTATCAGCAGTTTATAACTTTTTATCTTTTTTTGTGTAGGAAACAGGCAATGTTTCAGATAATGCTGTTACCGATAACTAGGTGAAACAAAGTTCAAGAATTTTTTATTATAAAAACTGGATATATTTGGTCATTGGTTGTACAAATTTATTTAAACTAAACTATTTTATTCAAACCCAGATACACATTTATAAATGATAACTTATAAGAAAAGCATGTTTTAGTGAACTAATTTAGGAAGTGTTTGGATAACAACATTATTGTTAACTGCATGTATATTAAGTGCATGTTCCTGTAAATTACTGGCTATATAATTGTGTAATATTTTGGTTTTAAGATTAAACATAAGCAGGTTGACCAGAGTCATTGTTTTTATCTTTAACTAACTTAAAGAGGAAATAAAAAAATAAAATTTACTAATTATAAAAAGTGTATTAACATTATTTATATATTTACTTCTAATAATCATTAAGTTGATAAAATAATAAAATCGCAAGAATAGCATTCAAAAATGAGAAGAAAAATAAAAAAATAAATTGATAACATGAAATCTATTGCATAAAAAGTTTCATTGATAAAAAGAAAACTTTTCTATCATGATGTATCAGTTACTGTAAATTCAGAAATTATTGTATGCATTTATTTTATTGCAATTTTTCGAAGAAAGGACAATAAATGTGAGATTAATTATTGTGATTTCAGGAAAATTTGCCCACAGATATGTGCATCAGATATCAGAATACGAGTTATTATTATTGCAATACTCACCCAGTCGCATTATTCTAATTGTTAAAAATCTCACAATAATTTCTGAATTTACAGTAATCTGAATGATAAAAAGGGGATTTAATTTTGAACTTATAGTATAATTATAAATGGAATTTTGTTTACAGGTCTTAGGATAAATACATGCCAATATGGGGTTGGTACACATACATTACACATGTACATCTATAATTATAATATTCTAGAACTGTGTGCTGCATTTTAATAAGCTAGGAATGCTATGTCTGAAAGCTTTCAGTGAATGTGTCAGTTTTAAAGTACTTCTAAACAGCATGCTGCTTTTTAAAACTAGAAAATGGAAATAAAACAAGCAAGTTCAGTTAGAATTAATGCTAGATCCTTATTTAGCCATGATATCACTTGATCTAAATTTCATTTTTGATAATATAGCTAGTTGACTTATTATTTCTTATTTCAGTGGCTATGATTGTTCACTATGATAACTTGTTTTGGAGATTTACTATTTACTTAAAACTATTTTTAATTCCCATTAATTTTGTAATTATTCAATTTTTTTTGGTAAGGAAATTTTCTATTGAAAAAGTCCAATAAATAACTTTGTAACACAACTTCCAATAATACACCTTCATGGAATGTGTCTAAGGTATGCATGTAATGCTGCAAAAATCTGCACTTCTTAGTATATGTCCTGGATAAAAAAAACTACTTTTCAACACATGATTTTTTTTAATGATTTCTTTTCATTAACTATATATATTCATTAATGTCATGATACTTTTAGACCTGTTAAAGATAAAGTAAATATTTTTCTGAAAACAAATAAATTGCTTGACATTTCATGTAACTGAAGTACCTAGCCTAGAATACTTGTGTTTTCCAATATGAATTTTGTTTTGTTGTTAATTATTTGAAAAGAGTAAATTTTTGGTTTGTTTTATGTTTTTAATGTATGGTGCATAACTTTCTAGATTCATCAGTTACTGAGCTAAATAATTTTGGTAAAGAAGTAGAAATATTTGATAGTTAACAATATTTATGCTTGGTTTTTACTGTTAAGATGCTTCTTGTTACTCATACAAATGATATAAAATGTGATGGCTGCTTTATATACTTGTTTCTATTGATTACTTTTATTTTATTTTAAAAGTTTTGTTCAAACAGATAACTTGCTGTTATGTCTGATGATAAAATACAAAAAAAACATCAGGAACAATAGAAACATTACCAAAACCTTAACCAAGCTATGTTATAAGTATGTTTCTCATTTAATAACCACAGGCTAGAATATCTAGACTTTACTTTGGGGAATGTTTGACATGAATATCCTAAGGCTGATCCTGAAATTCAATACAATGCACACTTCATTTCACTAAAGCTCATATGAGTTATATGTATTCTAACATTTAAGGGCCATGCATAAAATTTACACACAAATCAAAATGCAGAAAAAATTTTGTTACTAAAGAAAATTATTTGTCAACTGAAGGCAGAAACAGATGTATCAGCCATTTGTGTCATGATAAAAACATACAAATAAAATGTTACATTGAGTATAATTATGACATTTTGTTTACAGGTTACAGGATAAATACACACCTATATGGGTTGGTACACACATTTATACACTTATATCACTGTAAATATGTTAGAAATTTGTCCTAATAGTTGGCTTCTAGTACTATTATTTTGCATGTTGACCATATTTAGACACTTTCATGAGATAACCAATTCGTGTAGTTGCATGATCATAATCCCTTAGTTTTAATTTAACACATTGTAGTTTTTGTGTTCAAGTTCATTTCTCTAGAATCCAGTATTTTGTAGTAGCATTTGTTTTGGTGTAGAGCATTTCTCTTTATTTTATTTTGTAATACATTATTGTAATAGTTCGGTCACTATGATGTACATTTCTGCTTTGGCAACTTTGTTTAGGTTTTCATTTTAGTTACTCTCTCAGAAAACTTTTTATACAGTAACATTTGATTCACCATGATTGATTGATTGTTTGTGTTTAACGCCACCTTCAACACTCTTGGCTATTTTATGGTGTCCAGTTTTTGTTGGTGGAGGACCATGACCTTCAGCAGGAAAATTGGCAATCAAAGTCAATTAAGATGAGAGCCAAATGCAGATTTTCTCCTTGAAATATTAAAAAACAGTTTGACATTTTTCACATGCCTTGCCAGTGCATATTTAGTCTTGCAATAAGGCACAAGTGGAAGTTTTATTCCATAGATAACTGGACATCTGACAAACACATTATCCCATAGATAACTGGACATCTGACAAACACATTATCCTATAGATAACTGGACATCTGACAAACACATCAGTCTGTTAAAGACTAACCTATATAACTGTTACAGTAACACATTTTTTCAGTGGAACTTTTTGTAACAAATTTTTGTTATAAATGTGATTCGATTGGATATTTGATTGTGATTGAATATGATGTTATAACCTCTTTAAGATAGTCTGACATATACATCTATGTCATTATAAACTCCTTATAGTCTGACATACACCTCTATCATCGTAATAGGTCAAAACCTCAAAGGTTTTATAGATAATACTAAACAAGTTGATTACTTTGCTTTCAAGGGTTCATTCATAATTGTTATAAAAATATACATCTAGCTTATGTTGGAGTATGGTGATTCTCTTGATTGATTTTTTCCTTTAAATTTCAGAGTTTATATAATTCTAAAACTGAATCCATTAATCTGAAACAGAAGTAAGAAGATCATGCAGTCCAATAATCCTAATCAACAGTATCTGTAGACATACTGATTATTCATTATAAATTAGTCAACCAACATGTAAAACTGAACTCAGTATTAGATAATGAAAATAGATGCTGAAAAAATCTCATGTAATTTTTAAAAAAAAAATTTTGGATACTCTTACACGCTTTGGAAATACTTTTATGGATGACCCCTTAAGGGAAATGGATAGAAATGCTAATGATACCACATATAATCCTGCTTTGATACTTACACATGTTTATTTCAGATGTATGACTAAACCCAGAGGTACTAATGATACCATATATAATCCTGCTTTGATACTTACACATGTTTATTTCAGATGTATGACTGAACCCAGAGGTACTAATGATACCACATATAATCCTGCTTTGATACTTACACATGTTTATTTCAGATGTATGACTAAACGCAGAGGTATGGCCCTCACGTTGTTTCACCGACAAAATACTCAACACAAATACACTTCTGTCCTGTCAATAATATCTTCTTACTATCTGCTGAATACTTTTGCCTGTGTCATTTTGTTCCTTGTCTGTGTTTTGTGCTTCTTTATAAATTTAATTATCTCAACCAGATAGAAAGTGTAAGGAAGATTTTATTAACTAGACATAAGGATTACTTTGACGGCGACGATGACAACAGCGTCAACAATTGTTAAGTTTTCTGCTTAAGTTAGTTTCAGAGGAACTACTTGTGATAGATCAATGATATTTTGTATGAAGTTGCATTACTATCAGCACATATCAGTTTGACGACAAATTTGAGGCCCTGACCCCTAGGCCATGGTCCAGCGACTTTGAATTAACTAGCAATTTTAAATGTTAAGTTTTCTGCTTAAATCAATTTGATTAGAACTATTTGTGATAGATCAATGATATTTTCTATAAAGTTGCATTACTATCAGTACATATCAGTTTGCCAACTATTTCAAGGCCCTGCCGCTAAGGTCATGGTCTCAGTGGCTTTCAATTAATTAACAATTTTCAATGTTTTCTGCTCAAGCTAGTTTGATAGGAACTTTTACAATAGACAACAATATTTTCTATAAAGTTACGTTGCTGTTTGTACATCTCAGTTTGTCAACCATTTAGAGGCCCTGCCAACTAGATCATGATCCAGACTTTGAATTAATAAGCAATGTTGCTGTCCATCAGATTGTCTTTTTCTGAATTTTATGCCGACAGGTGAGACATATCTCTGTGTCAACAGTTTATTAAGTTGTTCAACTACCATCATCTAAATTCTATAAATTTAATTTACCAGTTACTCATTCTTAACAGGCAATGCTACTTCTTCTTCATTTTTAGAATATAAAGATGTATATATTTATACATCTCAGGCATTCAAAACTTTAAATCTGAGCATTTCTAATGAAGGTTGATATAGATACATCAGTTGACAATTTAATGCCCTTAAAATTATCATTTATGTAACTTTTTTGGTTATGATTAAATCACAGATTTATGATATTAAAACATGTGACGGGCCATAATTATAGTAATAATACCAATGTAAATATAATAAAGACTTCTTTATTTAAAGAGGATAACACAAGTTATATAAGTAAAGTTACAATTAAGCAAAGACTGGGTCAATTTTTTCATTGTTAAATTTTGTCTTGTTTGAATTTGAAGATGAAAAAATCTGTTAAATAAAGTGGTATCTCAAACAAAAAGGTACATTGTTGCACTGTCCAATATTTTTATAGTTCCTGTTATCCTATTGATGTATTTATAGAAAACAGTCAGAATATTTCAACTCATTAATGATTGTGTAACATTAAAGCTGTGTACCATGGGCACATGGAAAGTGTGTTATATATGTGGTATCAGGTAGTGTTTAAACAAAAGTCCATATATTGAACAAGCTTTGATAATGGTATTTTTCCAGTGATGTGATATTTAGATTTTAGATTTATGTTTCCATAGCTTCATCAGAATATTTCATCTTTTTAATTTCTAATTGCTTTTTCGTCTAAATGTTTTTAACAAATTAAATAATGCATTTTATTTAAATATACTTTGTAAGAATAAATAGCATTTCAGGAAATATGGTATTACTATTGTTAAAGTATGCTGTAAAGAGAAATGAAGAATGTTTTTGTTAACTAACCTTTAACAAATCTTTTGGTATTGACTTCAAGCATTTATGTATAGATTATCCATGTTGCTAGTAGTTTATTATACCAATTTTCATATTTTTTTTAAAAACAACTGTTTACTGTTTGATATATCAATAAATTTTTAGTCTAAATTGAATTTTAGAGGCAATATTAACTAACCAGTTTTTCTTGTTTCAGATCAAACACTGATGTATCAGTAGCCTTGAGAAGAATCTGCTGGAAGAAACAAATACTGATTTATTCTGCACAATTTCATGTCTTTCAATGTAGATGATTTTAGGACTAAACTTTTCTTCAGTTTTGTTTCTGAATTCTTCGACTTGCTATAATTTTATGAGATGCTCTTAAATATATATCATAAGTTTTATATCACTTTTACTTGTATTAGTTTAAATTTTATTCTCTTTTATTTATTTTAACTTTATCATGAAACTTATTGCAGCTTTTTTATAATCACAAATAATTAAATCTTTTAAAAATGCTTTTGAACGTCATGTCGTGTAACTATCAGATGACCAAAAAAAAGAAGCTTAAATAAAGAGAAATAGAAAAAACATTAGAAATCAAAATGATAAATTAATAAATTAATCTTTTAAAATGAACAAACCACAGATTAAAAAGATTTATAAATATATGCATATCATTATGTTTCATAAAATAACCATGAACAGTGCTTAATACATAACTGAACTGAGAAAGGATAATAAGCTTATGTAAGCATTATTCATGTAAACATTGCTTAGTAAATTTATTTGATTCGTGTATCATATACACCATATAGTATTGTACTGTAAAGATAAATACTTTCACATTCATTATTGCTTCTCATAGTCACAATTTATAACGAAATGACAAGGTTAAATAAAATTTACTCAAGTTTTTTGGATTTTAGCAGAAAAAAAATATGCAACTTTCAAAGTACTGTTTTATCAAATGAGTTCACTGAAGTGAAAATTTTATCACATTTACATTTTGAGAAACTGTTTTTCTTTAAAATATGACATTTTTAAAATTTGATTTTAGCCTTATCGTTTGACAGAATTGTTTACATTGTAATTCAGGTAAATGTTTGTATGCTTTACTGTGATTAACCAGTTGGTTGTTGTTAGAAAAGACATATACACAATGTAACATCAAATAATTAGGGGCATTGTATGTCTTGTTTATGTAAAATATGTAAATCTTTATATATATTCAAGCTAAATATACATGTAATAACAACTGTAAGAGAATTTATGGCTGGATTATGTAATGAGTTATAAATTTTATCAAATTTAAATATGGAAACAGGTTGAAATTTTTTATCTTTAAACAGTATTCTTATTAACAGATTTCATTAAATTTCATTGCTTTACTGATAAATTTGATACATACAAACAAGATGACATCTAATGGCAAAAATGATTTGCTGATTGGAAAGAAACATATGATACTTTTTAAATGTTTAAGATTTCTTTCATGCAAGTGATTTTACCCCCTCAAACCTTTCATTGATAGTATTAAGGGTAGAAGTAATATAAATAAGAATCCCCCCTCCCCCTCCCCCTTATACAATCTTTTTATATTGAGATATATTTGTTGAACAATTCTGTAGTTAGTTAAGATTTATGTATCTGATATATGTAAGTCCATTTGAATTCATTGGGTTTTGATTACTGAGTTTACAGGCCAGTACTACAGGAGTTCTAAACATTGAGTTTAAACATGAAGTTTTCATTTTTGCTTTGCTTTTTAGATTACAGTTTCTTTACTTATATAGTAACCATATTTATGTACTGGCTTACTATTTCTGACTGATGTTTTACATTTGTCTTTTTGGTTGATGATGCCTCATCATATCAGACAATAACTACATACTTGTATTTTATACATCAATTTTATTATCTAATATATATATATATACTTTAAGGCAGGCTATGTTGTATCCATTAACAGCCAAGATTTATTTTATATAATTGTACTTTTAGTCATGTGTTGTTTTTACACTTTTTCTTTTTTACAAGATTCTTTTTTTATTCTATTTATTCTTGTATAAAGGAGATTTGTTTGTCTGTTTGTCTTTTTCATTCTCCACATTATTTAAAATATTACGGCTTCTTTTTAGAATTAACATTTCATCAAATATATAACTTAATACTTCATACTAACTGTAGTGAGATTAAGTTAGATGTTTTGGGGTTTGCTATCCTGTCTTAAAGGACCATTCGTACATAGATAGGAATAAAAAGATCAAACATTGAAATAAGCTTCACTACTGTAATCTAGAAACCTTATTGGTCCATACATTTGTTGATATAAGAATGTTTACAATAGGGAAATTCATACAGTCAACAAAGCCAGTAATTTAAGTAACACAAATATAGTAAAATAGATTATTGAAACATACTAAGAATAGGAAGAAACCTAAAGTATTGATAAAACCTATTTTTGACAATATCTTTTGCTCTGTGCTTTCTTTTACCTCAAACACTCATGGATTTATATATTCCAAAAATATGAAAAGAAATTTAGGAACTTTTTGAAAGTGCAAGTACTGGTATTATATTCTGAATCAATTTCTTTGTATTGGGTACTGAGGGTTTAACTGTAAATTCTTAATATGTATAATTAAAAATGATTATTAAACAAATTTATTTGTATGATACATAATCATGATAATGTACATAATGGTGTTGGTAGCAAATACTTAGCAACTGCAAAATTACATCAAAATGACCTTAGTGCCTCTCGGTTTTGCATGGTAAAAATTTATATATGGGAATAACCATAGTCATATCTTTATTTTGTGTTTTGATAAAATTTAATAAGCAGGTGTAGTGAAAAGATTGAAATCCACTGTAATATATGACCAACCTTAATCCGTTTTGTATGAAGATAGTTAATTATTGTGCATATCAGAATCAGTGAATCACCCAAATTTTGCTTAATATTTTCTACATTAAAATATTCAAGTTTAACAAATCTAAATAAATATATTTTTATTGGAAAGTAAGGTTTAAAAATTCCATTTTTTTGTGGGGAATATAATGTTTAATCTTTTAATAACACTGGGTCTAAATAAAATTTCTAGACATGTAAGTCTTTGAATTGGCTTTTTCCTTTCGATGGACATGCTGTGTTCATGTATTTGGTTTAGAGATTCAGAAGTTTGATTCCTTTAAAACAATCGATTTGGTATTTTTTGTCTGCTATAGACAAATATTGACATTCAACATTTATTGACCTTCACTAACTATCTCTGTGTTCAAGCTTTGCACTTGTTGTATTCCCATAGATGTAAGACTACACATGTAATAATCTGTTATGTATAGTAGTATTATAAGTCTTTGTAATTTATGATATTAAAATAAAAGAAATTCGTTATAGCTTTTATATAAATTGAAGATCTTTACAATTTTATTTTTAAGTTACTACTTGGCCACTTGTCTTTATTTGTGGTATCCAATAACTGAAGGGAAGTCTCAGTATGGTATCCATAAGAAGGGAAAGGTAACAGACTATTCAAAAAAAGATATACAAGAATAGACCAAAGCGGTTAATTTCAAGCTTTAGAATTTGAAAAATTCTTATATTTTGTCAGAATTGTACACCTAATAAGCTTCCAGTGACTGGTTAGCCAAACCTCCTGCTTATATGGCAAAGTTAAAAACACCGCTAAAATGACAACATTACGTGACAGGAATACAGTACAAAGAAACGCAAGAACACCCAGGACAGAGAAATACATAAATAAATAAAATAATAGTATATTGAAACATTTAAACCACAGAATAACAAATGACACCTCCTATTAATTTACAGTACACCAGTACACCACAATAGAATTATGAACTGTGCGTCACACAAATGTATCAATGCCACAAAAAGTGACGTCACAGGTAAATTTCTGAAAATAGAATATAAAATTGGGATTAAGTTTGTAATGGTGTTATACTGTATTTTCTAACCATTACAAGACTATTAATATAGAATTGTGTTAGTAATGGTCTAATTATTTGTATTTTCTAACCATGTCGGTTTTTCTTCTTAATCAAACCTGTGTAAAAAAAAAACAAATAAATTCTGTGCATATAGTAGCTTTAAACTAAAAATCATATAAATGAACTAGCTGATTAACCATCTTAACTTTTACATACATATAGCAAATAAAAATAGAATTCAAACCACAAACGATAAGACATGACACATTATTGAACCAGACTTACAAAAGAAACACCATAACTAAATACATGAATGTTGGATGTATAAATACTGAGACACGTCTAATAGCAATGCGAATTCACACTCGGCAAAACAGTCATATTCGGGAATAGGTCACACTCGGTATTTAGCAGACCAGACGACGTAGATGGTAAACCACAATCTAAGACGTGGTAAAAATTATGTTAGGTAGTTCAGACACAGACATATCGTATAGATCAACCAATTTGTGATGGTGCCCATAAAATGTACGGAGTGTCATTTTTGTCTCGCCTTGATGGAGTCAAAAAGCGAGACATAGGTATGCTGTTTCCGGTGGCGGTGGCGGCGTCAACAATGTATTAGTTTGTGATTAGGTCTAGTTCATGGTGAACCACTAGTGGTAGGTCAATGATATTTGGTATGCAGTTGTATTAGCATTGGCACATCTCATTACCATAGAGATTATTTGGCCCCGCCCCCTCAGTCAAGGTCTATTGACTTTGAAACTTTTCATAGTTTACATGTATTAGTTTATGATTAGGTCAATTTATGGGGAACCACTAGTGGTAGGTCAATGATATTTGGTATGCAGTTGTATAAGCATTGGAATATCTCATTTCCATGGAGAATATTTGGCTCCGCCCCCTTAGTCATGGTCTATAGACTGAAAATTTTGCTAAGTTAACATGTATAAGTTTGTGATTAGGTCAGTTCAAGGGGAACCATTAGTGATAGGCCAATGTTAATTGGTGTTCAGTCGTATAAGCATTAGCACATCTCATTTCCATGGAGAATATTTGGCCCCGCCTCTTCAGTCATGGTCTATTTACTTTGAAACTTTTGCTTAGTTTACATGTATTAGCTTGTGATTAGATCAGTTTAAGATGAACTGCTAATGTTACGTCAATGATATTTGGTATGCAAATTTATTGGCATTTGCAAGTATCGTTTCCATGGAGATTATATAGCCCCACCCCTGATCATGGGTCATTGACTTTGAAACCTTTACATAGTTTACAAGTTAATGTTTGTGGTTAGGTTTGTTTAAAGGGAACGACTTATAATAAATCAATGGTATTTGGTATGCAGTTGTATTAGCATTGGCACATCTCATTCCATGGAGATTGTTTAGCCATGTACCTTCAGTCATGGTTCATCGACTTTGAATATTTGCATAACTTACATGTTAAAGTATTGCTATTTCAATTTCAACATTTGCATTATCAAAATTACAAAAAGGCGAGACATATCTCTGTGATAACAGTTTATTAATCTTTCCTCCTCATAACTCTGTTGGAGCAGTTTCTGCGTAAGGAGTACATTCCGTATAGTGTGAAAATGTTCGAGCATAACGTTTCAACTGAGATATGTAAACACCATACGATGGGGCAGAGGGTATGTTACTGCTGAGAAATGGGAAATTGATAATTGGGAAGTTGAAATCGTCCCGTTTGTCATAGATTTTAGTGTGAAGTCGTCCATCTGTGTCAATATTGAGGAAAAGAAAAAAGGTATGCAGCAGTCCTTCTAGTATCAGTAGTATTCTTAATTTCAAGTTCACTGAGATATATGAGATGTAAGTATTGACTGAAATATGGGTTATTCAGTGATAGAACATCATCGATATATCTTAAAGTAAAATTAAAGAATTTCGCAAGGTGCTTTTTCTTTTTGTCTTTTAGAAGGTCCTGAATGAATTCTGCTTCCTACGAGTACAAAAATAAATCGGCCAGTAGGGGTGCACAACTAGTACCCATTTGAATACCGACTGTCTGTTGAAATATCAATCCTCCAAACTCAACAAATATATTGTGGATCAAAAAGTCCAGCATTTTGATAATATCATCTTCAGTATACTTTCTGATCAAATCAGTGTGGTTCTTCACAAAATAAGAATTATTATAACCCAAAACAATAAATTTATATCTACGATTCCCATTTTTATAGAAAAAAAACTCTGTTTAATGAGATGGTGAAGTTGACCTTTCAATTGAGCATGGGGAATAGTAGTGTAAAGCGTAGAAAAATCAAAAGTTTTAATCTTGCTGCAAAATTGCTGAGATTGTGATCTAAGATTTAGCAGTAGATCTTTAGAATTTTTAAAAATCCACATTTGATTGACACTACTGAATATATCTCATCACAATATTTTTGAAGGGCATCTTTTACTGTAGAAAGAATATTAGTCAGTTTAGAAAGATGTTTAGTTGAACATCTTGATGATCCAGCTATGTATCGTTCTTTATAAGGAGTTTTGTGAAGTTTTGGTATCCAGTATAATGACGGTAGATTTTCTTCGTTTTCTTTGATGTTAATACCAAAAGAAAGAAGGACAGACTTCTGATTTTGTAAAATTTCATCCTTTGTAAATGATGTCGATATGTAGGATTACCAGTTTTGCTGTTTATCCAAGCTCTTTTGTGAGACATTCCAAGTAATGGTTTTTACATATGAAGACAATATTATTGGAGGCTTTATCTGCTGGAATAACGACATATTTGTCATGCAAAGAGCATAAAGCATCCACAACCTTCGGGTTCTTGAATGGGTTAGAAACCATTTTGCTCAAAGTACATCGTAGTTTCTGAATGCGTTTCTGAATGCATGATCGAAATTGTCTTTTTTGATTGTTTTGATTGTGTTGTCCTCAGGATGGTCTATTATGGGTAATCCCATTACCATTTTCTGGCTGTTTGACTGTATTTACCTATCAAAAATTGTCGCTTTCTTGTCGTCAGTGTTGATTGTTTGTTTATATTTCCTTCCGAATTGTCTGTTTAGGGTTATTTTGTATTTTCTTCAAGATTGTTTTTTCTAAAAATTTCCACAGGGATTTTTGTTTTGGGGGGTTTTAGTTTGTCATATGCCTCATGTCTGTTGTTTTTTTTTTATCCTGTATGATTAAGTTCTTTCAGATTAAACATTCTTATATTTGGTTCAATTATTATTCTTTTCCGCTAAGCCTCTCGCAAAGACGTTGTGACATCAATTTGAGGGTTTGGACCCTAAAGTAGTCATACTTCAACGTATTCAAAAACACACACCAACATCGTACTCTTCAACTTTTCTTTACGGATTTATTTACCCAATCACCAAAACCTGGTTATATTGAATGGTCTCAGAATCCATCTCATATAGATAATCTAAATCATGGAAAGTGCTTGGGAGAGTGGCAAATGATGTTAAGATCAAAGTTGTTACGGTCTTTTTCGCTCTCATGGAATGCCTGTTTTTGGTTTTGAATGTACGGTATAGTATTCATTCGTTTAACAGTGGCGTAACTAGCAAAAACAATAGAATATTTACAAAATATAAAGAGAATGTACACGACAGGGGGCAGGGGCTTCTGAGGTTAAAACCTGCATTTTGATTATCCAACACTTAAAATAAGGTTAGGAAAACTTTTTAGTTCAAGAGTAATATCTTTACTTAGGAACAAGCATTTGTGAAAAGATAAAAAAAGAATAGAGCTGAACATACGTAAAACATGTAAATAAATAAACATCTTCACTAAGTAGTAAAGGATCATTATATCACATATAGAACAACAATGCACGATTCCCTAAGAAAGTCTACTAAAAATGCATAAAATACACAAAAGTAAGAATAAACACTGAAAACATGCCAATTGGTGCGCCCAAACTTAACCTATTCGAAGTTAGGATTTAATCCTATATATAGTAGTGATACTATTTGTTTTGATTATTGTGGTCTCTTTCTTTGTTAGATGGTCTTCATTATTGTGGTCTATTTCTTTCCTTGTGATTAACTGTTAAATGTTTTGCCGAGATGGTCTATACCTTTTGACTGTTGGGTTAGATGGTAGTGATTATTGAATATTCCTTCTGATTATTTAACTTTGGCTTGTCATGGTATTGTTCCGTCCAAAAGGTTGTCTGTTCTGAGTTGTCTGGCCTAATATTATGGCTATGGTTGTCTGTTTTGAGTTGTTTTGCCTTGTATTATGTCTATTGGTTGTCTAGTGCAGGATAGTCTGTTCTGTGCTGTCTCGCCTTGCATTGTGTCTATTGATTGTCTAGCCTTTTATAGTTAGTCTGCTTTGAGTTGTCAAGCCTTTGTAGGATTGTCTGTTATGATTTGGGTAGCCCTTGCAGGAAAGTCTGTATTGTCTGTTTTGAGCTGTCTCGTCTTGTATTATGTATATTGGTTGGCTGTTTTTGAGTTCTCTAGCCTTTGCAGAATAGTCTGTTTTGAGATGTCTCACCTTGTTTTATGTCTATTGGATGTGTGTTTTTGATTTGTCTCGACTTGTATTATATGTATTTTGTGTCCGTTTTGAGTTGTCTCGCCTGGTATTGTATCTGCATGTAATCTGTCTTGAATTTGTCTCGTATAAGTTTTATTTTTGAGTTGTATCGCCTTGTATTGTGTCTTTTTTGGAAGTGTCTAGCCTTGTATAATGTCTTTTAAGTGTCAGTTTTGGGTTGTCTCACCTTGTATTATATCCATTGGTTGGGTTTTGAGTTTTCTAGCCCTAGCAGGATTGTATGTTTTTAGTTGTCTCACCTTGCATTATGTAAATTGGGTGTCTCTAGCCCTTGCAGGATAGTCAGTTTTGAGTTGCCTTGCCTTGTATTGTGTTTATAAATTGTCTGTTTTGAGTTGTCTTGCCTTGTATTGTGTTTATAAATTATCTGTTTTGAGTTGTCTTGCCTCGTATTGTGTTTATAAATTGTCCCTAGCAGGATAATCTGTGTTGTCCTGCCCTATATTATGTCTATTGGGTGTCTATTTTGAGTTGTCTAGCGCTTGCAGGATAGTCTGTTTTCTGTTGTCTTGCCCTGTATTGTGTCTATTGGTTAGGTGTTTTAAGTTGTTTAGCCCATGTATGATAGTCTGTTTTAAGCTGTCACTATTATCTTCTAGATTGTTTTTGGTCCTTCAATAAGCTAATCGTATAACGAACCCATGTTTGATAATATTTAACTTACTTTACGACCTCTGTAATCAAATTAAGTGCAGGTTCACAATTTCATAATACAATTTTATTATCTTACATCTCTTTACGTGTCATCCGATTTTATTTCTAATTACTGTATCACTAACTCTAAGGTCGTTGCTATTAATACGTTATATTATCGTATCCCATTTTCAGTCGAACATTAAAAGTGCAACATTTTTTCAGGGAAGTTTTCTTATTGAAGATGACTACTTGGTCAAACGTCTTTTGTTATGAAGCTACATCCTTCAGTTGTTAAAAAGGTAAGTAATAAACAGCTTAAGCAGACGAACTACTTTCCGGTTCCCTGAGAAACGGAAATTTTTCTTTTTTGAGTAGGTAATATTGTATCTATTAGACTTTCCTATACGATAATTGCTAATCTACGTAGAGCCAATCTTGAATTATTAAATAAAAAATCATGAGCAAGAACTGAATACACTTCCGGTGCACCCGAGTTCACCCCCGGATCTGGTGTGGTTCGTGCTAGTCCATCAATAATTTTCTGATGATGATGATGATGATTTTTTTTGGGTCTGAAAGGGATTTATCGTAAAATTCTTTCAATTAAATAGTCTTCTGTATTATTCAGGTTCTGCAATGACTGTAAATGATGAGAACTCTGAGGAAAGTCCGTTATTGGAGAGTAGAGTGTTATTTGGAGAAATAAAGCTGAAATATTCCAAATGGGTGGCTTATTCAATAGTGATGTTGATAGTATTTACCCAATGTTATTCGGTTATTTCAAGTCTTTACATTATGAACCAATATGCTTACTACGCATTCATGAAAGAAAAGTATCCAACCAGAAACGCAATACAGACTGCTGGTACAAGTGATTCAGCATGTACAGTAAACACTAGTAAAGTGGAATATAAGCAACAAATTGTAGTTCAGAAATTAACGTCAGAATGGAATATTTACTGTACATTGGCACAAAACATTCCTGCAGTTTTGATAAGTATGAATTTAGCTTCTTACAGTGATGTGTATGGTAGGAAGCCATTTTTCCTTGTCCCTTTAATAGGAACATTTCTAAAAAATCTGGCTTGTTCACTGGGAATATATTTTAAAATAAGTATACAATGGTTTATCGGATTTTATGTTATAGAAGGCAGTACTGGAATTTGGGCTTCTACTCTTTCCATGGCATTTTGTTTTGTTGCGGACACTACAATGCCAGGTAAAACGAGGTCATTTGTTATAGCTTTGATAGAAACCAGCATTGGCCTCGGTTCCATAATATCAACTTCATTATCTGGTTATCTCATACAATGGACAGACAGTTACATGTATCCAGAACTTCTCTCAGTCATTATAGTTACCATAGGAATCATTCTTGCAGTTTTTGTTTTACCTGAAACGCTTCATCCATCACGGAAACGAGACGATCAGGTATCAGTATGTCAGAACATGAAAAATGTAACTGAATGTTACACATCCGAGTTTTCACCGTTAGGTAAGAGATGGATGTTTATATTACTCATTTTTATATTCATAATGTCTGCATTCGGAAATTTAGGAAGACCTAATGTGGAACAAATTTATCAGATGAACAGTCCATTTTGTTGGGATTCTGTGAGGATTGGTTGGTATGCCGCAGTGCGGAATATGGCATGGAGTTTTGGCAGTATAGCTATCATTAAATTATTCCACATTTGTACTACAGACGATGTGATTGCTGTGGTAGGGTGTATTACATGCGTGGCTTCTGCTATTCTGGAAGGCATTGCAACAACAGATCTGTACTTATATTTAGGTTAGTATGTATTATTTTTTTTTTATGTAAACCAAATTCTTCTTTTTTGAATTCATTGACCTTTCTTTAATACAATATTGCATACTCAGCGTTAGGATTTTAGTTATATATGTTGAGTTCGCACACAATATATTAACTAGGCCTGTGTAGATTTAACCCTTTCTATGTTGTTCTGTTTTAATTGAGAAAATGTATGACACTTGAAAGCCTGTATGTATCTTATTTGGTTTCTAATTTCTTCTGTGGATCTCGTTTTATTCATTTCACTAGAATTATTTTGAAAAGTGTCCAAACTCAATTGAAAATTACTTTTTCTTTCAGCTGCCGGTGCTAGTATTGGTAGTGTTGTAACATTACCAATGGTTAGAGCAATTATGTCCAAGATGACACCTCCACACAAACAAGGTAATGTAAAGCTGGTAGGTGTTGAAACATTAATCTTGAAGCCAAAAGCAAAACGTCTAGAAAGCTAAAGATATAGGTGTTGAACCATTAATCAAGAAGACCATAGCAAAACATCTAGAAAGCTTAAGACATATGTGTTGGACCATTAATCAAGAAGTCAATAGCAAAACGTCTAGAAAGCTAAAGATATAGGTGTTGAACCATTAATCAGGAAGCCCAGAGCAAAACTTCTAGAAAGCTTAAGATATAGATGTTGAACCATTAATTAGGAAGCCAAGAGCAAAACGTCTAGAAAGCTAAAGATATAGATGTTGAACCATTAATCAGGAAGCCCAGAGCAAAATGTCTAGTAAGCTTAAGATATAGATGTTGAACAATTAATCAGGAAGCTCAGAGCAAAACTTCTAGAAAGCTAAAGATATAAATGCTTAGTTAGCATTAAGACGTATATTCATCGACTCGGTTGACAATTTTTTATTTGGGGTATTAAAATGTTCTATCACCCTCTCAGCTTATTTATATATAATAACCCTACTAAAAAGTAGAATAACAAAAATACCGAATACTCCAAGGAAAATTCAAAACGGAAAGTCCCTTATTTAATGGCAAAACCAAAAGCTCAAACACATCAAACGAATGGAAACAACTGTCATATTCCTGACTTGTTACAGGCATATCCTTATGTAGAAAATGGTGGATTATACCTGGTTTTATAGATAGCTAAACCCCTTACCTGTATGACAGTCACATAGAATTCCATCATATTGACGTGTGTGAGCAAAAGATAGGTAAAAATATCAAAAATTGGGGTACAGCAGTCAACATTCTGTTATAATCTTCATCACTTTAAAAACAAACAACTATGTCAACAAAGGAAAAAAAAGGCAAATAGACACTTTATAGACAAAACACATAAGCAAAAATGAAAGACAAGAATACAAAAAATGACTATAGCACAATAACACAATAGCGGGATGTATAAATACCGAGCCACGCCAAAAGAATATTACCAAAAATGGACTAAACAGTAAAGGTTAAAATTATACAAACAAAATAAAAATAACACTATAACACGTAATTAAGACGACAAACAACGTTAGTACCTAGAATATATTCTTCAAGACCATCATTTATTATTTGTGAAGTTGATACGGAATATTTATCAACAAGGTCTGGTATCTTACGATGATTTTTTTTAGAAAAAGGACGAGACGTTCTTAAGAATAACCCTGATACATCAACTTTCTGCTCAGACACTGGTGACGTTTTATAAAGTCTGAGTAGTAGCTGCAAGCTCTTGAATATCGAATGAGTTATGCAATGTATATCCCATATGCAGGTGAAGTTGGTATATTGCTGCTAAGATGGGGGAAATTTATGATTTCAAAATTAAAATCGTCTCGTTTGTCATAGATTCTGGTACTGAGATGATCGCTTATGTCAAATTCGAGGTGTAAGACTGAAAATGAGGCGGAGGAAGCTGTGTTGTTTCTTTAATTTCTAGTTCTGGAGGATATATTAATGGAACCCAATCAGAAAATTTGGATTGTAAATGGAAAGAACATCACCAATATATCTGAATGTGAAATTAAATGATGGTTTCTCGATTTCTGGTTTTTGACAAGTGTCTGAGGGAAATCCAACTCATATGAAAATAAGAAGAGCTCGACAAGGAGAAGTACACAGCTCGTTCCCATAGGAATGTCGACAATTTGTTGAAAAAGTCTACCTCCAAATTCAACAAATATGTTGTCAATAAGAAACTTCAGCATACTGATCACTTGTTCCTCGGTGTAGCATGTTTTACCTTTTTGTTCACTATTAACAAAATATGCCGTATAAATTTATAACGTATGCTGCCATTTTTTTTATTGAAAAACATTATGGATTATTTCTTTTAGACGATTTTTCAATTTCACATGGGGAAAGGTGGTATAAAGGGTTGAAAAATCAAAGGTTTTGATAGAATTTTTTACAGAGAAAGATCGAGATTTAAAATTATCCAGAAGTTTTTTTAGAATCCACATATGGTCAACAGTTTCTCACAGTATTTCTGAAGACCTTCTTTCACTGCGGACAGAATTTTTGTCAATGTAATGGAAAATTCCTTTGTAGAACATGCAGATTTGCCGGCAAGGTACCGTTGTTTGTACGGATTTTTTTAAGCTTAGGTATCCAATACAAAAAAGGTATAAGTCCTTAGATTTGCTGTTCAATGTAATGTTCATTGAAGCCAAATTCTCATCCTTGTCAGATGATTTGTTTTTGTATGTGGGATTACCTGAGTGCTCATTTATTCTTAATTCTTTTACAAGACACTTGTAGCGGTACAATTCATTTTTTTGACTACTGTTAGTAAGCTCGAGATATGTTTGAATCAAAAGTCTGTAGTTCAAGGTTAATGGAGATCTATACATCTTTACAGACAACAGTATATCGTTTGGCCTGGCATTTGTTTCACTAAGCCTCTTTCAGGATAAAATGTTCAACAGATGGCTGACTATCAAACCGTACTAATTCTGCTTTCTATCGGATTTATTTTTTACTCGTACAAACAAAATTTATCTATGCAAAGGTTTTTATCCGTTATTATCATTATTATTATAAAAACTTAAAAGATGTTTGAATGATTTGACAATATCTTAATACTTTTAAAACAATAATAGATGTAGGATAATCTACATATGAAAACGGAGATGTAAGGTAAACATCAATGAGACAGGCAACTCAACGACACAGTAAACCAAAAAAAGCATACATCATTCCAATGAGCTAGCAAACGCTACTACTAAAGAGTCTGCTGCATTCTAGAAATAACGTCTTGTCGTCTATCACGCTGCTCAGTCGCTGCGTAGTTCTCGTATTACTGCTTTGAGACGTGAGCAGAAATGAACAGCCGCGTCAAAACGTCTGCGGAGAAGTTATCAGCGACTTTACAATGTCTTAGGAGAAGTTATCAGTGATTTTTTTCAATGTCTGAATTTATCAGCGAAATCTCAATTCACGTGAGTAAAATTTCCTTGTGTAGTAAATTCTCCCGTTTTAACATCAACACAGATGATTCGCTTCACATGAAATTATGTGAACTTTTCTTTCGAAAACGCATTATAAATGTCACAGGATCTACTCAGTCAGGGTCTTATTCGGGCAGATATTAAAAACAAAATACAAATGCAAGTACGAGGTGGTTTATTGCTTTCATGTAAGTTAATAATTATTGACCGTTCACTTTATTATACTAAACGGTTCACTTACCAAATTAGATTGATCATCGGTCTTGACCAGTGGGAATTACGATGACACTTGTCTATGTTTGTAGTAGGATAAGGAGTTGTTCAGGTCAGGTCTTGCGGTCATAAAAAGTTTGAGCATTACATATATAATGGTACTCAGACTAAGAAATCAACCCATCAAAATACTGGATTTTGTATTTCGAGTACAAATTTTGTACCCTGTGTACTAAGTAAAATTTTATGACCGAGAGCCCAGATGTAACATGTTTTCTGTTAATAGGTTCAATATTTGCTGGAGTGGCAGCTGTCGAAGTGATCTGTAATATGGGAGCTTCTGTGAGTGCTAATGCTATATACGATGCAACATTAGACTTTAACAAAGGGATGACATTTTTTGTTATGGCTGGTTATGGTGGAGTAGGAATCATTTTATGTTTGTAAGTACTAGAATTATATAAAAAAAAATATGACGTAATCGTCTTCTACTTGTGAGTATTAGGTAGTAAAACATTATCAATGAGCACATTTGTAAGACTGAAACACGTTCGCAGACAATGCCCCCAAAAATTAATCTCAACCTTCCTATTGTGGTGTGGAACCTTGTGTTAAAACTTTGACTAAAGAAATATCCCATGTTCGTTCTTATGTTGTTTAAGTTATTGACTAAAGAAATATCTCGTATACTTATACCATCCTGTTATGTCAATAACTTAAACAACATAAGAACGAACATGAGATGAGACTATATTTGGGTCCTAATTGGCAGACATATCTAGCTTGATTTACATGTACCGGTATATGTCCATTCATATGATATGAATATATATGGTAAATGGTCCATTCTGTTGGTAAATGGTCGGACAAAAACATTGCGATAGGAATTATAAAAATTTCTGATACTATATGGATATATATAAAATGTAACGATAACATTCAATTATCAATCAGAGTACCAAAGGCTGACAGTTTTAATAGAAGTTATCTGCCAATGAACTCACATAAGTAAATAACCAAGTATAACAGGACAATGACAACTATTGGACCATTAGCCACTGGTACGGCGAGGATAAAAGAATCTTGTTACTTCAGTCCTCTAATAATGTTACAATGCTTCACCTACAAAACAACTAAACATAAACATGTTATGAAAAATATTTAGAATAGGACGTACCTCCTACAAGCTTAAAAGAGGGACGAAAGATACCAGGGGGACCAATCTGAGATAAAATAAAAATATTATCTTTGAGACCAATCTGAGATAAAAGCCTACAGTTCCTGTCCCATAAGAGTTAAATACATGTATCATTAGACCCTTTAAACTATATTTATTTACATTTTGAAAATATCTTTAACATTTAAAATTTTTTTGAAATTTAAATAAGAAGAAATTGCCTTGACCTTCTTGATGACTTTTGTCAGTTTAAAATGATATCAACTTTTAGTTAAAAATATGTTGGTAATTGTTGTCAATAGATATTTTTTGGAAACATTATCTAAAACAAATGTTAGCTTTTTCTGTTTCTATTTGTAGATTGTTTATAAGCGAGAAGAAGAAGACATTATCAGACTTAACACCGAAGTGAAGACATTTTCATAATAAAATACAGAACAAAAGAATACATACTAAAAGAGTTCAAAACAAAAGGACACCATACACCCCTGCCTTCACAAAAAAGTTCAAACACAAAAGGAAACCCTACATCACTGCCTCCCATAAAAAGAATTCAAAAGGACATCATACACCCCTTTCTCTCCAAAAAGTTAAATTTCACAGTTTCGAAAGCAAATTTTATTGCACACATCAAGACTTTCGTGGGTAATTTCTTAGTGTACTTCGTTGGGCACTTTAACTAGTACTGCTCTCTGAATTATTTTTAATTTTCTTCTTTCTTGAGGTTGTTATTTGTGCTATATCTTTGAGACAATGATTATCTTTTACTTCTAACTTGATGTTTCCTTTTACCAAACACCCATATATTGCACGGAATTAAAGCATAATATACTTCAAAGATTGAGACTACTAATACCTAAATTAAGTCCTGTGAATAGCGTTTTTTTCATTTCAATGTTTTGGTCTTTTTTTCGTCTTAAAAAAAATGCACCTAATTTATCATACAAACCAGGAATTCAAGGTACTCTGAATCGTTTAATACTCTGGACTATCCATTATCATATTATCTTTATATTTTCGTCGTTCACTTAAAATTATTCACTACATGTCCTCAACTTAAATGATGTTACCACATGAACTGCCATAAGAGTTTTTAGTGATAAAAATAAAGAGGTATGGCCAATTTCTCTGTAACTGTTTCACAAGCAGGGTCGACATAGAAAAGTTGTCACATAATAGAGAAATTCGAATTTTAAAGAGTTTATATCATACACTTTAAACATTTTTCAACAATTATGCTTATTTCCATAAATTACAAATGTTATTCATCGCTAAATGCTTTCAGGAGGTCCTCAGTGATTTATGAATATTCTGAATTCGAATTATGGAGGACTTAAAATATTTCTGGAGCTCCTTTAAGTACAATATTTTTTATTAATTCCGCGCCTTACCCCTTCTATTATAAGAATTCTACAGAAACAGTCAAACTTCCAAAACTTTGTATCTATGAAAGAATTTTGTAAATGTGTTTCTTAATTTGTCGAACCGATATCATTGACATGATAAGTTACAAGTTATACAATAAATAAAGAACATCAATACAGACTCTGGCAGAACACACGAGTTAATATGACTGGAAATGGCACATGCATCGTAGTACAGGTAGTTCGTGCATATTCCTGTCTATACACCTGGTTTCAAAGCTTAAAGTAAATGCGATTCCGACTGTTTTCGGCAGTTTGACTGATGATACTACCTCTATATATATTTTGTCCAGGAAAAATTAGTTTAAGAGTGATTTGTTTGCACTGCTTAAGCTAAGCAGTTCATGTACATGTATTTTAGTCCTGCATACAGGAAAATATGTTTTAATCATTGCATAATTCTTCAGTCAGTATATTTGACTATATTGAATCATTTTCCGCGATTAATTCTAGAATGACCCTGTTTTAAAATTTGTTCTTCCTTTACATTGAAGAGGAATACGACAACATTTGATGTTCTAGTTTTTATTTTTTGCTTTTAAAACGTTTGGTTTCAAGTGTACCTAACGGTTTATTCTACATGTCTAGAAACAAATGAGCAAAATAAATGTTCAACTTATTTTTAGGTCATTTATCTGCCTAGATTGGAGTAATTGTAATCAAAGAAATGTATGACTCAAAACTTAATCAGGTAAAACTGACATACCAGGGGTGTTTGTTGTCCATTCGGGTAGTATTAGCTTTTCTCAAATTTATAATTATTTGGCTTTCTCCAATTCTTTGGCAATTAAACCCTTTCCGGACCCATTGTATAAAAAAAATAATCAACGTGTGGTTGCCGATGATCTCGGAGAGATGATTGGATGAGTTGAAGGGTCATAACCTTTATCATCTCACTGGACGAATCAAAATGTGTTAACAGGACTGGTGTTAATGAAATTGACAACTTTGTGGAATGTGGAAGGCACTCTAAGGGGATTTTTGTTTATCAAAAATGAAAATTTATTTGATGATCATCAGAGAAACAGATTCCTACCTAGTTAATCGTGGATTATCGGATTTATCCAATCTCGATAGTTAAATTATCAATTTTAAAGTCCTCGGCGAGACTCGGACTTTATAAAATTCGATGATTTAACTATCTTAATTGGATAAATCCGATAATCCACTGGTACCAATGTAAGAATCTATGTGTATCCCATATAACAAATGCTTGATCATTAGTTAGCAATAACCAACAATTCATCTTGTTTAATAATGTAAACGAAAAGTCTTATTCATATTTTGATGTAAAGTTATTTTTTTCCATGTAAAACAGACTTATAGGCAATATTATCTTTTTTTCTAATAAATGCCGCATGGCCGAGAAATACGAAATCTGCCACCCCGTACTTTACATTTCGAGGCAAAAGTAACTTTAAAACCAAAAAGTTTTGACTGGGAAGCATATTATGATATTAATTTATTTCTATACAAGTTTGAATTTTGGTAGCATCACTTTTACCGTTCTAGAGTTATGCCCCTTTACAAATAGAAAAATTGTTGAATTTTTCGTTTCCGTTCTCTAATTTTAGTATGCCTCAACCAAATGTTATAAAACTTATGCACAATGCTTATTACCACAAAACACAGATCAAGTTTGAATTTTGGTGGCGTCACTTTAACCGTTCTTGAGTTATGCCTCTTTATAAATGGAAAAATTGCTAAATTTTTATTTTCTTCTAAATATCAAGTAATTTTAAAATTGGAGTTATCTTCCTTTGTCCATGATTATAGTTGAATCAACTACAATCAATGCTTTATACAATGCAATGTTTAATTTTGACTTCCACTGATAAAATACAGATCAAGTTGAATTTGGGTAGGGTCACTTTAACCATTATTGAGTTATGCCCCTTTATAAATCGAAAGATTGCTAAATTTTTAGTTTCCATTCTGTAACTTAAGTTTGCTCCAACCAAACATTATGAAACCTATACATAATATTCATTACCACAAAACTAAGATCAAGTACAAATTTTTTGTTTCCGTTTTCTAACTTTAGTTTGCCACAACCAAATGTTATGAAACTTATACACAATGCTTATTACTACATAATACAGATTAAGTACGAAATTTGGTGGCGACACTGTTACCATTCTTGAGTTATGTCCCTTTATAAACATACAAATTGCTGAATTTTTCGTTTCCGTTCTCTAACTTTAGTTTGTTTCAACAAAATGTTAAAAAACTTATACACAACCGTTCTAGAGTTATGCGTGTTTATAAATGGAAAAATTGCTAAATTTTTATTTTCTTCTAAATATCAAGTAATTTTAAAATTGGAGTTATCTTCCTTTGTCCATGATTATAGTTGAATCAACTACAATCAATGCTTTGTACAATGCAATGTTTAATTTTGACTTCCACTGATAAAATACAGATCAAGTTGAATTTTGGTGGCGTCACTTTAACCGTTCTTGAGTTATGCCTCTTTATAAATGGAAAAATTGCTAAATTTTTATTTTCTTCTAAATATCAAGTAATTTTAAAATTGGAGTTATCTTCCTTTGTCCATGATTATAGTTGAATCAACTACAATCAATGCTTTATACAATGCAATGTTTAATTTTGACTTCCACTGATAAAATACAGATCAAGTTGAATTTGGGTAGGGTCACTTTAACCATTATTGAGTTATGCCCCTTTATAAATCGAAAGATTGCTAAATTTTTAGTTTCCATTCTGTAACTTAAGTTTGCTCCAACCAAACATTATGAAACCTATACACAATATTCATTACCACAAAACTAAGATCAAGTACAAATTTTTTGTTTCCGTTTTCTAACTTTAGTTTGCCACAACCAAATGTTATGAAACTTATACACAATGCTTATTACTACATAATACAGATTAAGTACGAAATTTGGTGGCGACACTGTTACCATTCTTGAGTTATGTCCCTTTATAAACATACAAATTGCTGAATTTTTCGTTTCCGTTCTCTAACTTTAGTTTGTTTCAACAAAATGTTAAAAAACTTATACACAACCGTTCTAGAGTTATGCGTGTTTATAAATGGAAAAATTGCTAAATTTTTATTTTCTTCTAAATATCAAGTAATTTTAAAATTGGAGTTATCTTCCTTTGTCCATGATTATAGTTGAATCAACTACAATCAATGCTTTGTACAATGCAATGTTTAATTTTGACTTCCACTGATAAAATACAGATCAAGTTGAATTTGGGTAGGGTCACTTTAACCGTTCTTGAGTTATGCCCCTTTATAAATGGAAAAATTGCTAAATTTTTATTTTCTTCTAAATATCAAGTAATTTTAAAATTGGAGTTATCTTCCTTTGTCCATGATTATAGTTGAATCAACTACAATCAATGCTTTATACAATGCAATGTTTAATTTTGACTTCCACTGATAAAATACAGATCAAGTTGAATTTGGGTAGGGTCACTTTAACCATTATTGAGTTATGCCCCTTTATAAATCGAAAGATTGCTAAATTTTTAGTTTCCATTCTGTAACTTAAGTTTGCTCCAACCAAACATTATGAAACCTATACACAATATTCATTACCACAAAACTAAGATCAAGTACAATTTTTTTGTTTCCGTTTTCTAACTTTAGTTTGCCACAACCAAATGTTATGAAACTTATACACAATGCTTATTACTACATAATACAGATTAAATACGAAATTTGGTGGCGACACTGTTACCATTCTTGAGTTATGTCCCTTTATAAACATACAAATTGCTGAATTTTTCGTTTCCGTTCTCTAACTTTAGTTTGTTTCAACCAAATGTTATAAAACTTATACACAACCGTTCTAGAGATATGCGTGTTTACAAATAGAAAAATTGCTGAATTTTGAGTTTCTGTTCTCTACTTAAGTTAGCCTCAACCAAATGTTATGAGACTTACACACAAAGCTTATTACCACAAAACTCAGATCAAGTTCAAATTTGGGTAGCGTCACTTTTACCGTTCTTCAGTTATGTCCCTTTATAACTACATGTATATGATATGCAAGCGGGGGCATCTTCTGTTTTCACATGTGGACACTATTCACATTTTTTTACATCTGTACTGCCTACTGGCGACTCAGTCCTGAGTGTAAATGGTCATTCAGTATGTTAAGAAAAAGACCAAAATTTATAAGGCCTATCTGGCCTAATTGATTTCTAAAATATATTTCATTGTACACCTTCAACATTTATCATTCATTTGTTTATTTCTTAATTTGTGTGAATTAACAGTAAATGCTAATTACTACACATTCATACCATAACAAAACTGCCTTACTGTATTGGTATCACTTATATTTGTATCCATATAACAAAAAAAAACTGAAAAGAGAATACTTTTGCAATAGCTTTTTCATATTGAATACTAAAACTTTTTAGATATTTAGACATATTAAGTAGATGTTCACAATATCCACTAGACATTTTATCATATGACTTCTGTAGTTAGTTATGAGTCTTTGAAGCATGCTCACAAAGGTTCTTTTGTTGATATCATTTTCATACTGGTCAAAACTTTGTTTTGCTTTGACCAGCTTTGGAGGAGATATTTTCAAAGATTTAATAAAAAATAAAACAGAAATTCACTTTCTAGCTCATCTAGCCCCAATCATCATGTCAGGCATTGTCATTACTAAAAAACATTAAATGTCTTCTAAACTGAGAAACAATTTCCACATTTAACCGAAATCTTTTACTTATGATACTGACAATCCCCCACAAAGTAATATAAATAGAACCATACAAATAGTAAGCAAATACATGTTCTCAGATACCATCTCCCATATAAAAAAATCACATTAAGAAAAAAATGAACCTATTATGTGTTCCTCTCCTAGCTACAAAATGTATCCAAAATCAAAGATGTGGAACATATATATTCTATCATAATCATTTGGTAATTAATGCAATTAGTATCTCTTCCATGTCCATGTTGAACATAAACAACACCCCTAATGCTCATGTTGGTTGTCATTGTGCAACACAATTAATACATAGAAAACATAAAACATAGAACTCCTTTTGTCATATAAAACACTGTCAAACATCCAATCATACTATCCACACTGATCTGTGTCCACACTTGTTTATTTCTATAAAATATACTGAATCGTATGGCAAGCCGTTCTCGTCAAAGCTTTTTTTCGAAAAATTTACACACTGAGATCTCAAAAAGACACACTGAGATTAAAAAGAAAAGAAAATGACACACTGAGATTTCAAAAAATGAAAAGCACACAATGAGAATTGAAATTACACACTGAAATTTCAACAATACACACTGAGATTTAAAAATGCACACTGAAATTTCAAAAATGCACACTGAGATGTATATGCACATTACTAGTGAATAGTTATGATTCAATAGATTTATACCTTAGTCACCTGAACTCATATCACACAAAATTATCAATTGGAACACCTCGCGTGACTTTCGTGCCTCACCTCGCACGTAAGCATAACATTATCCAAACACTTTTTCGACTTCCTCCGCTCGGCGCTTAATTTTACATTTTCGGCCAATGCACCCCTTTTGAAAATCCTGGAATAAGAATAAGTTTCCATAAAAACTAAGAAGTGATTGAGCAAACAGAGCACTAGGGGCGTATACATTTGATTGACGGAGATTGATAATTGGTCGGTACTTTCTGTGAAATATGGCCATTGGGATTCGGCACAAACAATTCTTTAAAAAGAAACTTCTACACTTGTATATACAACGAGCTACGACGACACAAAGTTCTACACAATGATAATAGATAATCTAGCCAACACGAACCATTTAACGTTTTACACGATGATAATACAAAATCTAGCCAACACGAATCATTTGACGTTTTACACGATGATAAAACAAAATCTAGTCAACACGAATCATTTGACGTTCTACGCACTGATAATACATAATCTAGTCAACACGAATCATTTGACGTTCTACACGATGATAATACAAAATCTAGCCAACACGAATCATTTGACGTTCTACACGATGATAATACAAAATCTAGCCAACACGAATCATTTGACGTTCTACACGATGATAATACAAAATCTAGCCACCACTCTTTGGGTAACTCATATAAGATCATGTTTCATTGTTGATTTATGTGCCGACTCTTGATAAAATTTACTTACTTACTTACTTACTTACTTATTTCTTTGAACCAGATTAAGAGGAACAAGGTTGGAATCTAAACAAAACGAGTTAGTGAAGCCCGTCACATATTTATATCTGTCTCAAGCACAAGGAATCCCGTCAGTGCATAATCTTTATCAAGTGGGATGGAGACAATATGATTAGAAAGCCAAAAACGAATGTCGGCATCAAACAATAAAGGGCCTGGACATTACAACCATAACCATCAAGAATCACAGGCCCGTAGTCAGGCTGTTTCTGAGGGGAATTTTCAAAAATCAATTTTGTCTGAGAGAGCAATAACCTTATACATTACAGATCATCATTTTTCATTGTAAAGTACATTGGAATTTCAACAATGCTTAACGATGTATTTTTGACAGAAACAAATTGCAATCATATTTTCTTTATTCATATCGGTTACAACAAAATAGTCAACAGCTGAGGACGTCGAAATGAAAATTTAATTTTAAGCCAGGCAGTTGACATGAATTCAGAGAAGGCCCCATAATATTTATATTTATTCTCCTGTAACTGATGAATCGACTTTTATCACAATATTTGACTGACTGGTATGTATAACTGTTGGTCGCTTCCTGTTTTCCATAACCAATATTCTATTTAAAAAAGAAACACATAACAAACAGTTTACAATTATGGTTAACATAAAAGGTAGTTTCGACTATAATCTTGAAGCCGCCGGGCCTCCCTAAAAAAAGAAGAAAAAAAAGACAACTGTGAGAGCATGAAAATCAAAAGGCCTAAACTGAAAATCCTTTTTTTTTTATCAACATTGCTTGATGAAGTCGTAAAAGGGAGGTGTACGATAGCAAAGATACAATCGAAGTTCGAAGAGAAACCATGGCAAAAATAAAACAAAAAAACGACGAAAAGAAAACATTGTACAAAACACTACACAAAAACTAAAAACTAGCAACATGAACCAAACGACGAGCTGGCGTGATCTCATAATGTTCGGAAGGTTAAGCCAATTCTGCTTAAAAGTAAATACAAATTATAATGATAAAATTAACTCTGTGATGTCAGAATCGAAGAAAAGAGGACGAATTGTGTGACGACAAGTGGAACATCCGTGGTCGTCTGTGAGACAGCTAGATATTCAATAAAAGTCAAGCAAATCATGATGGCTTCCGATTGCTTCAATACCTTTTCAGTTCCTTTGTAAGCAGCAACCATGAATCATGATAGGAAACACGAGGTCGAATATCGTATCAACTGGGAGATGTAAACTCTCCACACGAAAGAGTAGTCCGAGATTACTCTGACGTCTGGCGGCCTTTTAAGGATTTGCTGTCGCTGTCTTTAGAAAAAAAACTCATCTTTTTCTACTCAGTATAAAGTATGATTGCAATGACGTGGATATAAACAATTATAGGTCACCCTACGGCCTTCAACAATGAAAAAAACCATACCGTATAGTCAGCCATAAAAGGCCCAGACATGAAAAGTCTGAAACAGTTCAAACGAGAAAATCAACGGCCTAATTTATAACAATACACTTAACGAAAACAAATATGACAGACATGAACCAACGACAACCAATGAATTACAGGCTCCTGAGTAGGACAGGCATATAAAGAATATTGCGGGGTTAAACATGTTTATGAGCGCTAAATGACGAGGCAGTGATGTAACATAAAAACATAAGAACAAAGTTTAAAAATCAGTTGCAAAAGGCTCAACTGAAAAGATTGTCACGAAGCACAACTAACATAAAAACAATAACGCACCGATATAAAATTCTCGCAGTTACTGAAAGCCTGTTCAAATTACAACCTAATAAATAATCATGTTCTCACAGGCTTATTTATTAGTCATTACACATCAAACGATTTCTGGCTAAAGGCATCATAAAAACGCATGAATTTGTGCAGGACAATTTAGAACTCGTTATATGATTTTGACGGTTGTTCAAAATGAGCGCTATTTAATAATTTCTGGGTATGTCTATTTTGGTGATTGTTTATCGTTGTGTTGCTGTCTCGTTTAGGTTTATCTGGCATTTTATTTGATTTATAAGTAGGATATTTTGTATGATCGGCAATGATTTATAAGTAGGATATTTTGTATGATCGGCAATAGGAAAAAGCCTATTTTTTACTAAATTACAAATGATCTAATTTAAAAAAAAAAAAAATGAAAAGCGGATAACACGAAAGGGCTACAATTACTTAAGGTGGTTTTATACTTACAATGACAGAATGATGCCAACACCTCCAATTCCAGCCCATATCAAGAATGTAAGTCCTCTATATATAGTTACTGTGGAATCGTATATTATACCGATAACCACTGTACCAAATAAACTAGAAAACGATTCTACAGCAGCCACTCCAGCAAAAATAGATCCTGAAATTTATTGCAATAATTATTAATCAATTAATGCATATTTAAGTAAGTTTTTAAATTTGAAAATGACTAAATATATTGTTTTTATGATTCTGATCCATGTTGATATCATTAGGCTACGTTTTATTTATTAGGCTTTATTTTGACATAGTATTTTCTAGACATGTCTTTCCGAATGTGTATTGTATATGATTAAATCTCCACGATTGTCTTTGTAACCAAATACCCATGTTCTCAAGTTAGATTTAGGGTATAAACCAATGAAACAGCATCAGGTCATTGTGGACTTCGAATTAGTTATATTTTGGTATTCCATCTGCTGTAAATATTATTTTCCCTTTTCGTGACTCGCAGAGTTATTATCATTATATACTATTGTTAAGTGATGTTATTGCATTGAAGGAACAATTTTCAATTAGTTACTTTTTGTTAGAAACTGTTACGTCGACTTTTTTTTACCATAACAACCAAAGACATTATATTTGAGGAATTTTTTTCAAAACAACATTAAGATAAATTTTCGCTGAGCTTGGGTTATGACCCATAATCAAAATTTCTGTTTCCTAGACATTTTGACGTTAGAATCTTGATAAAGTTGTGATTCATAAATGTGATTCGCGAAAAAAAAATAAATTTCAGTCTGTTTTACTGAGGTGAAAATCGGTTGAAATCTAGAATAAGCTCATAAATCAGTTTGTGTAACATCAGGCCGTTCGTTTTCTTGTTTGAATTGTTTACAATTTGTTATTTCAAAACCTCTTTACTTATAGCTGTCTGGAATAGGTTTTGAACATTTTTGAAGGTCATAAGGTGACCTATATTTTTTTAAATCTACGACATTTGGTATCTACGGAGCCCCGCTAGGGACATGCAAAGGAAAAAAAATATATTGTGCGCACAAAATAATATATTGTGCGCACAATTTAAATATATTGTGCGCACAAACTAATATATTATGCACACACAATAATATATTGTGCGCACAGTTTAGATATATTGTGCGCACAATTTAAACATATATTGTGCGCACAATTTAAATATTTTGTGCGCACAACATAGTATATTGGATAACTATATTTGGTATGTGCATACCTAGCAAGGTCCTCATGTTAGCCTGTCAAACAGTTTTCACTGGACCTTGACCTCATTTCATGGATCATTGAACAAGGTTAAGTTTTCGTGGTTAAGTCGACATCTCGGATACTATATGCAATAGGTCTTCTATATTTGGTTGTAAGGAATTATTTTAAGGTGTACATGTCCAACTGGCAGGTGTCATCTGACCTTGACCTCATTTTCATGGTTCAGTGGTCCGGCAAAGTTAACTTTTTGTGTTTTGGTTATATTTCTCGGATACTATAAGCATTTAGTTAAATATATTTGGTGTATTGAATGTTTGTAAGGTGTACTTGTTTGTCTGGCAGTAATCATCTGACCTTGATCTTATTTTCATAGTTCATTTGTCCATGTTATTTGATTCTTGTTTGGTCTGTTTTTCAGATATTATAAGGAATAAGTGAACTATATTTGGTTTATGGAATGATTGTAAGGTACATATATTTGTCTGGTCGGTATCATCTGACATTGACCTTATTTTCATGGTTTATTGGTCAATGTTAAATATCTCAGATTTGGTTTGTTTTTCAGATACGATAGTAATGGTATAGTAGAACTGTATTGTATGTATAAACTAATTATAAGGCGCGTATGTCGTATAAGGTTTGTTTCTGGGATACTTTTAGCTATTGGTTAATGTTAATTTAACATAATGTTAATTTTATGTAATGCTTGGGGTATACACTTCCTTTTTTTACTTTCAACATAAATTCAATTATGAACACAAGAACAGGCGAGACATTTCAGTGTGTCCACTCTTGTTTTTCAGTATGTCTATGCAGACTTATATATATGAGAAGTCAATTGGATATGTATTGATTGATAATATCCTAAACCAGGGAACATGCTTCCCATTTTTTGCAATTGAATTTAAACTAGCTTCCAGTACTCGAACAGCGATACTTTGTTTTTTTTTAATTATAAGTTTTGTGCCTTTTCTTCATTTAATAAATTCATTTTCAACTATTTTTACAAGTTATTCTTTTTTTGTGCTGTTTCAGCTTTATCACAGTTTTGTGGATGATTGCTCGTTCATAAACATGTTTAAACTATGACATTTTATGTTTGCCTGTTTCAAGTCAGGAGTCCGTAATTCAAGGCTTGCATCGATACCCGTCTGTCAAATTTGTTTTCGTTGATTGTTTCTTTGTATGAGCTATGATGGATATGTAGTTTTGTCATTGACAATCGCACCGATCTCGATCAATCGCGCCATAAGTATTTGAATAAATAATGCACCAAAACGGACCATATTTGGAAAAAAATGAATCATAGTTGTTTCGTTTGTTTTTTCAAAATATTCCACTGAGGTATACATTTTCATTGACTATTCCTAAATTACTTTTTACCATTTCAGTTTCATAATGTATACGGACAACATTCTGTAAAATTTTATCATGAAATCAATCAAAAATATATTCTTGTGACCTATTGACATCTCTCTTCTATTAATCAGAACTAAAACTTGACCTGAAACATTTTTACACAACTCTTAAACAGTTTACATCATAATAAGCATACTGTTCTAAGTCAATTGCCTGTTGTTCAGTGATTGTCGTTTGTTGGTGTGGTTCATAGGTGTTTCTAGTTTTGTTTATAATTAAGACCGTTGGTTTTCCCGCTTAAATTGTTTTACAATAGTCATTTTGGGGCCCTTTGTAGTTTGCTGTTTTTTGTGAGCCAACGCTCCGTGATGAAGGCCGTACTGCAACCTTTAATTGTTAACTTTTAATACATTGTGACTTGGATGGAGAGTTGTCTCATTGGCACTAATATTACATCGTCGGATTTGTATATGTACTCAGTTTTACCTTTATTTGATGGTGAACTTCTTATGAATGTGACCTACCGAATTAGACTTAATACCGGGTTTGTACTAACATGAGCAACATGACGGGTGCCTCATGTGGAGCAGGATCTGCTTACCCTGAGATCACCCCCAGTTTTTGGTGGGGTTCGTGTTGCTTAGTCTTTAGTTTTCTATGTTGTGTTTTGTGTACTATTGTTTGTCTGTTGGGCTTTTTCTTTTTTAGCCATGGCGTTGTCAGTTTATTTTCGACTTATGAGTTTGAATGTCCCTTAGGTATCTTTCGCCTCTCTTTTCTTAGACTGATCACACCGTCACATTTCAATAATGAACAGTGAATTTTAGGTCAAAACCGTACTTAAACATGATCAAACATAGTAATCTTTTAATAAAGAACTTGTACGTGTACTTAGTTTTAAGTCGATTTGACTTACTTTTTTTTACACTTTTACAATGATATCTTCAGAGAAATCACAGAATTTATTTAAGTTGATGACACTACAACTTCATCATAAACTACTAAAACATTTATCCTAAAAAGAGACGGACGGATGGACGGACAAAAAGACTTTTAAATATAATGACCATCTTATATGGTCTTATATATTATATCGTCGACGGGAAATAACAAAATCAAAGTCGTGAATTGAGCAGCATGTCATTCTTGTGTCAATCAACATAATCCAAATCTTTTGATTTGCAGACATAAAGTATAATGCATAAGCACTAATAGTAGTTTTAAAATTGTCACAAGAGAATAAGTAAAACCATATTATCAAATAAAATTGATAATGGATATGGGGAATGTGTCAAAGAGATAACAACCCGACCAAAGAGCAGAAAACAGCCCAAGGCCACCAATGGGTCTTCAACACAGCGAGAAAATCCCGCATTCGGAGGCGGGCTTCAGCTGGCCCCTAAACAAAAATGTGTACTAGTTCGGTGAAAATAGACGTCACACTAAACTCCGAAACATATAAATGAACTAAAATTCAAAAACATACAAGACTAACAAAGGCCAGAGGCTCCTGACTTGGGAAATGCGGCGGTGCTAAACATGTTTTATGAGATCTCAACCCTCCCCCTATACCTCTAGCCAATCTAGAATAAATAAACACACAGCAATACGCACAGTAAAACTAGGTTTAAAAGAAGTCCGAGTCCGATGTCAGAATAGGTAACAAAAGAAACTAAGCAAAATGACAATGATACATAAATTAACAAAGGACTACTAGCAGTTACTGACATGCCAGCTCCAGACCTCAATTAAAATGATTGAAAGATTATGTCTTTATCATATGAAAATCAAGCACAATCCCTCCCGTTAGGGGTGTAGTGTCATACCATCATAAAATATTTGAGAAGAACATAACCCGTATCATGCCAACAACTGATTTTAGAATAAATGTGTTTATTTCCGATGCAAAGACCCTATGAGTGAAGCAATATTAATACCAACATATGCCATCTTTAATGACCTGACAACAGTATCGTAACTATATCCCTTCTGAATAAGTCTGTTTAAAAGGTTTGGTTAGCTTTTGAGCTGTCAAAGTCTATATAAGTTCGATAGTGACCTCACTCTAATGCCAAGTCTGTTTCAAACTGTTCCAATAAAAACCGATACAAAGTTTCAGCTTCAAGCGCATCTGTTGGTAAACCAAGTTCTATTTCTTCCATGTATAAGTTTGCGAGATCGTAAATGTCTTCATCGCATGGTAGACTACAATACGTAGATTGCTCTAAACAAATTTCGACTTCATCGATGTCAGGGCTACGAACATAGTCACGTGTTTCGTATGTTCCGAGTTGCTGTCTGCTTGACGTACATAAACATAAGTATATGCTATATACATTTCTTTACAGTTTTTTAAATGAAAACAATTAATTTCATCACTATAAATGAATTTTATGTCGGAGTACTGCCTCGTTATGCCATTTAATTTGTTATTCAAAAAGGTTTTTATTCTAGTGTATAATAAAAGCTTAACAAACAAATATTCGAGTTTAAAACAAATGGCTAGCCTTAAAAGATTGCATATATAAAAAGATTAACGGACTTACAATTTTAAGCCTTGAAAATTGGACCGGCGGGCAGACAGAAGTTTAGAGGGCACTCTTAGTTTTACAAAATTGGGTATATGCCCATTAATGGGTACAATATCATGACTCTTCTTTTTGTTTATCCACAACTACATTAACAGTGGACTTAAACTGTTTTCCTTTTGTTTCGCTTGGTCTATATGATTATATTAGCAAAAAAAATGAGTTGTTAAAAAAGGGAAAGGGGAAGGATAATTTTGATTGAAAATAAATACATGAATCAGTCTCAGGAAACAGAATCTTATCAAGTTTTTATGAAGAGGATCTCCTGAAAATAAGCAATCCTCTTTAATATTTTTAAAAAATGTCATTCAAAACTGTGAGTTTTCTTTTCTATAAATTCCCCACCACGATTCAATTCTTTTGTTATATTGGCTTGTGTCGTAAACAAACGCACTGTTATTTCGAGCATACGTATCATTATCATTGCGTCGTTAAAAGAAACTGCATTTCAGCGACCTTACTATTTTCGGTACCAAGATCTCCTCTTATCACCATAGATTCTTACTTCTGAAGAATAGCTTTAACAAAATACCCTGAAATAACCCGAGGGTCACTACTAGTCTGCCCTGCCTCCAACCATATTATCAGTCGAGAAAAGCCATATATGCACCCATTTATGCATATTCCAAAAGGTTTAAGTTTATCTTAGGAATCCAAATGCCATATGAAGTTTGGCCCTTTCGAACAATATTCTTTCCTATATAATCGACCTTTTCGTCGCATTTCAACTCCTTTATAATTTGCATCAAAATTCGCACATCCTCTTTTTGTATAGTTAAACCTGCTTGTCTACATTTCATAAACATCCAGCGATAACGATGAAGCCTTCCAGATCCCTTAATGTTGTCTTCGATGAAAGCAACGACATCTTCAAGTGGCGTGTTGTGTTTTCGACGAAATAAACGTAGCTTCTTCAGTATTCGTTTCAGGTGTCGGTAAGAAACAATGCAGTGATGATATTTTGCTAAAAGTGGGAGTATTTCCATGTAATCTAACCCCATTTCAAAATATCACGTTGAAAAGGAGACATTAAAGCGCCGTACCATGTGTAAGCTCAATGAATTTGAGCGCACAATATATTATTTTGTGCGCACAATACATATAAGTTGTGCGCACAATATGTTTAAGTTGTGCGCACAATATATTATTTTGTGCGCACACTATATTATTTTGTGCGCACACTATATTATTTTGTGCGCACAATATATTTAAGTTGTGCGCACAATATATTATTTTGTGCGCACAATGTATTTATTTTCTTTGCATGTCCCTAGCGGGGCTCCGTAGTGGTATCTGCCTAGTTGACAATCATACCACATCTTTTTTGTTTGTTATAAAGCAGTTTACAATAAAAAATATAACTACTTCAATCTTAAACCGACAGGATTTCTCTTGATATAACAATGACAAAAAGAGGGAGAAAAAATATAGTCCGAAGTATCCACTCTTTTTTCTTTGTACATGTTTAGTAACATCCACTTCATTTGGAACTCTGAGTTGTCTTATTGGCAATCATGCCACATTTCCTTATTTTTATATTAGTTATATGTATTTAATCTTTTATCAGATTCATATATTAAGTGTTATCTTACCTCCTATACATTTCTAGGAATATGATTGGTTAAAAGCAACCGCGTGGAGATCGTGTATATTTCATATGGGGTTAGTAGGCGTGGTTTATTTCAATACACGGTTAGTAGTGGTGTTACGTCCCTTTGTGAAAACAACACGGTGTTGAGGGAAAATCTGAAAGGTTTCAACAGACGAAAAATTTGATGATGAACGATTGAAAAAAATTCATAAAACACATAGAAAAGCTAACAAGTTGTTATTGTTGGCATTTGTTTGTGTATAGACCAATGGAAGTAGGTTCTTAATATAGAAGACTTGATCACTTTGATAGGCCACTAGTCTAAATACCACATGTGAAGATAGTCGGTAAGATAAATTCGTTACACAGTGTGCTAGTGACCTAATACGATATATATGGAATTTACTGACCCCATATATATCGTATTAGATCACTAGCACACTATGTAACTAATATTATCATTATCATGATTAGGGAGGGAATTCCTTATCCTCATGATCTAAACGATACCTTATGAATCCGGGAAGTATTTCACAACGGGCTTCATTCAAGGTCATTGATATTATGATCCCAAAACTTTTGGGGATGAGTCGGATATTGTTGGCTGGTACTGTCCAATGATTGTGACAAGTCTTGTTATCCTTTTTAAGTATTACTTATAGATTCCTAATTAGAAACCAATCCCACTTGATTTCTTACAGAATACCTTGCTTTTCAGGCGGTGCCATCCGGGACATTATCCCTCTGATCATTGGCATTGTCACAATACATCCTATACTGGATATAGCAGCTGAAATACAATGTTTTCATTCAGTACAAGCTAATATAGAGATACAGAAAATGAAATAAAACTATGTATACAAAAAAGTATCGACAGATACATCAAATGACCATATTTTTTTTATTTTAGAAAGATATTAACACAATATATAGTGTCAATTATATAATCTACATTTAGATTCTGAGCTATTTTCGTCCTTATTTAATCTATATAACAGAGAGAATGTTTTAAAGTACTGATTTGAATGTTAAGCACGTTTTTGATTTACATTTCTAGTTTGCCTAAAACAAATCCTTATCTGAATGATGTGAAACCAGTTATTTATGTATTTAGCAGTATTTCAACATACCTATATACATCATCAGATTTGTCTTAGCCATTCCTTGTATGATTAATGCTGCTGTGGTGGTTATACATCCAACAAGAGATATAACCTCATCTGTAGTACAGACCTGTAATATTATTATCAGAATTACTCCGCCTATGTTCCAGAGAATAATTCTTATCCCAGTGTATAGTCCAATTGTAATAGAGTTCCAACAGAAAGGAGCGCTGATAAAATACAAACTATCCACACTCGACCTGCTTAAAGTAGTCAGTGCCGACATTGAGAATGTAATTATGAGAACAACAAACACCCATCGCTTTCCGAATGGAGAGAAATTACTTCTATAACAGTCGAATACTCTCTGCATGTTTTGGAGAATTGAAACATTTGATCGTCTTCTTGATATTGGCAGTGTTTCTTGTACCATGGTCAGTACACATAGAAATGGAATAATTGCTATAATGACTGCTATAAACTGGGGATAATGATATCCATTAGTCCATGTGATCAAATATCCTGACAAAAGAGAGGCTCCAATAGCCCCCAATCCAACTCCACCATCAAGAAGACTTATAATGAGAGAACGACCTTTTCCAGGTGTCGTTGTGTCAGCAACAAAGCAAAATGACATTGAAAGTGTTGCAACCCATGCACCAGTGCACGCTTCAATCATATAAAAGATTAACATCAGTCTGACATTCATTTTATAATACATTCCTACCGCACACAAAATATTCTTTATTATCGTCCCAGCTAAAGGTACAATAAAGAATAGTTTTCTACCATGGACATCACTATATGTAGCAAGATTTATATTTATTAACACACCGGGAATAATGAAAGCAAGATTTGTATATATGGCCCATTTGGCTGAAATTTGTTGTATACTGGATTCTATGAAGTATGCAATTGAGGATTTATTTACATTACACGATGAAAGACTTCCGCTCAGCGAATGTGGGACGCCGGGATACTTCTCTTCCAAGAAATAAACATATGTATATTGTCCAACCACATATAAACTTAAAATGTACGACAGCATATGTAGGAATGGTATGCTAATTAAAATGGAAAAGGTCAGCCATCTTGGATATCTAAGTTTAATATCTTCACAGTTTTCTTTATTTACCAATAATGGTGCCTCCTCGGATCGATCATAGGCTACCTTGGATGTCATGCGAGTCCTGATAATAAAAACCAATAAATAAATAAACAAATAGTTCATTAAGTAAGTAAGTAAGTAAAAATTTATTTTGATTCGGCATATTGACAAACATACTACAACATAAGATCTAATGAGCTTTTCGCCGAATATAAAAACATATGCAATAACAAATAAAACAAAGGCATACAGCATGCAAATAAATAGTAATAAAACAGCACCACATTTGACTCTAGCATATAGTTATACATGTATCTTGCTAATACTAAAAACATATATATGAAGCACTAATACAGGAATTATTTCAACTTTTCATTTAAAAAATTATCTTAATTTGAATGAAATTGACATTTAGTCTGTGAAGTGCACAATGGTCCAGCTATTTGTAAAAAGTATGTCAGGCGTCAGAGCAATCAACGAACCCAGCAAGTCCTAAAAAGGCCATTACATGTCAGAGCAATCGCAGGACTATTTATCATTATGAGTAAAAAGGATAGACAAGTTATTTGAAATGTAGCCAAATCTAAAATATTTTTGTTTTCAATATGAAAAAAAGGAAAGTATGCTTCATAATACGTAAATGAGACGGCAACAAATCATCCCTCATCATCTATATATGAATTAAATAGAAATTATCAGAGATCTGCCATCAATAGTATTAAAGTTCTCCAAATAAAAAAGACTCAAACAAACCCATTACGCAATGACATGATAAAAGCAACCCGACGAGGTTCCTGACTTGGGACACAGTGACATGGCGGGTCAGACACATGTGGTGGATTAAAATAGCATTTTTGCGTATCTTTCGGTTTAAAACCACTAATTCGGACCCGGTCTTAAAGAACTTACTAGAAAGTAGAATTAAAGTATTAAATATAAAATTTAAACAAATTTTAGATAGTTTCTACGAATTGCTGTAACTTTGTCAACAAGTAAGATATTTGGGTAATTTTAGTATGAAATGAAAGCTTAAGGACTTGAAATCACTGTAGAACCCTTGTCGAAAGTTTTTTATTAATAAAAATTAAAATAGGAGGACATATTTTCCCTGTTGTTCAGATAAGAGGTACCTGTTTTTGTACCACCAAACTTCCGGGAACCAGTGTGCTCTAATATGTAATTTAAAAAGCAGACTTTAACATAGAAAGCAAAGGGGCTTTGAATTACTGGTTTTATTCCTATTATCCTCAATAAGCGGTCAAACTCCAGAAAAAAACATGAACAAATATATTGAAACCGGTATCGCTAATTGCATAAGGTTATGTCTACCATTCAAGCGAGAAAGGTTTTCAAACTTAAATATATTAGTTCGATTTATAACACTATAATTTAAAAAGATTAAATATACAATAATCGACTCCTCTGTAAAAAAAAAACCCCAAAAACAACAACAACACACAAACACACACTCACATTCACAGTCTTTATGATAAACTTTTGAATACACAGGCCCGAAGATCAATTTCACTAAATTTTTTAGGGGGATTCTGTTGGCCTGTATAGAAGATTTTTATAGGCCCGAAAGCAATTTTACAATCCTGGGCTGGTAGGCCTGTGGTAAAGCGTGAAGACTGCATTCAACTTACTGTTAAGTAAAGTGATTGAAACTGCTTTTGATACCCCTTTTCGTTTAAACAGGCATAAGAGGGCATGAAGTTTACATTTAATATAAATATGACAATTGCATAATTTATAAGCCTTTTTTCATTTGTTTGTTTATGTTTGTTTTTAAGCCATTGGCCCATATGGGCGTAACGTACTTTTCATTAAAGTATTAAATATAATAAAGTGTAATAGATCTTACCTTTTATCTTCATTTTCTATACTCTGCATTGTATTCGGAACAAAAAGTGTATATACTAATTTTAAAATCTATATGCCTAGGCCTACTTTCGGAACTTTTTCTGCTCCAAAAAACAAGTTTCTGCAATTAGTATTACACTTCGATATTATGGAGAGTCTGTGTATATTATATATTTATAACTTTTCGATCTATTTCCTGACATTTGACTTATCTAAATTGATACCCGAAATGTTGATTAAAATATCATTATCTTAAACAAAGAGATGACTGAAAAGTAATTTGAATTGGTGTCAGCTTTAATACTGAAAACTGAAAATTTAATTTAGATTATCGCATAAAAATAAACGTTCATGGTGTATAAAGGTTTAGACTCTTTCTGGCCTTTTATTATTTAGAAATGAGTAATATGTTTTGTTATTTTTTATGCACTTGTCTCAAGTAAAAGTTGACTGCATTTTTGTTTTAAATACATAAATATATATAAATAATAAAAATACACATTTAATACTTCATTTGTTAGTTCGAAGCTCATCTTAATATACTAATTTTCCGTCACAGTTACTACAGACTATACATTTGCCACTACCATGACTTCAGTTACTACAGACTATACATTTGCCACTACCATGGCTTCAGTTACTACAGACTATATTTACCGTTACGGTAACACAGGTTAAACTTGACGGTCTAATTACTGCAAGCAAAATTGACCGATATAATAACTGTAACTTCAGACTATATTTACCATTATACTAACGTCAGACTATATTTACGTTACAGTTACTGCAGACTATATTTACTGTTACAGTAACTGCAGACTTTATTTACCGTCACAGTAACTGCAGACTATATTTACCGTTACAGTAATGTCAGACTTTATTTACCGTTACAGTAACTGCAAACTATATTATAGGATTAAACGCCTTTTTAAAGGAATTTATTGGTGTATAAACTCGACCAATTCACTCACAAACAAATAAAAGTCCGAAGAACTTTTATGATATGTTTGTGAGTGACTTGGTCCAGTTTATACACCAATAAATTCCTTTAAAAAGGCGTTTGATCCTTATAATTCTTTAAAATTGGAGATAAAGAATTGATTTTTCCACATTCGTAGCCTCTGTCACACGTATATTGTATATTTGTGTTATTGAATTGGCCTGGTGCATGAATATGTGTGTTGGTTAACGCAAAAATATGTACTCCGTGAAATTTGCTATCTTATAAAAAATATAAACTACAAAAATAGCCTGTTATCATTCAAATGAATGTTTTTGTGTTTATTATTTAATTTAACGATTAGCGCGAAGTGAACATAAATATTTTTAACGTCGAGCCGGATTGTGTAATTATCGCCGCCATCTTGTTTACATTGGTTACAAAAAGTAGTTCGGTCAACGTCGTCTATCGAAAAATAAACAACGTCAAGATCCACTACCGGAAGCCCTCTCGACCAATCATATTTACGTATCCCCTAATATGCAAACCATATAAGAATTATTTACTGTTACAGTAACGTCAGACTATATTTACCGTAACAATTACTGCAGACTATATTTACCGTTACAGTAACTTCAGACTATATTTACCGTAACAGTTACTGCAGACTATATTTACCGTTATTATATACTTAGTGGTAAATACAGGTATATTGTATGTGTAATACAATCAATGCCAATCGTGCTGTATCAACCATCCGTGATGATATCGATATCAGTCAGGTTACAAAAGCTTTATCAAACCCCTAATCTGTATGACGTCACGTCATCAATATCAGTCACGGTTGTAAAGGCTTTATCAAACCCGTAATATGTATTGCTTGAGAAAAAAAAACATGTACTAGAGGTATATAATAAAATGTATATGATATGGTTTTTTCAATATCACACCCCGTATCAACCCTCAACCAATATAATTCCTCGATCAGAGCTCTTGGGATTATATTGATGTCTCGGGTTGATACGGGTGTGATATTGAAAAAGCCATATGATATTCTCTATTTACAGTAACTTTGGACTATATTTACCATTACAGTAACTTCAGACTATGTTCGCGTTACAGTAACTGAAAACTTATTATATACCGTTACAGTAACTGCAGACTTATATACCGTTACAGTAACTGCAGGCTTATATACCGTTACAGTAACTGCAGGCTTATATTCTGTTACAGTAACTGCAGGCTTATATACCGTTACAGTAACTGCAGACTTATATACCGTTATAGTAACTGCAGACTATATGTTATGCCGTTACACTAACTGTAGAATATATTTACCTTTACATAAAATGCAGACTACAATTATGTTGCAGTAAATGCAGACTATATTTTCCGTTATAGCAACTGCAGACTTTGTTTATGTTACATTAACTGCAGACTTTAGGTGGTATGAGAGTATAAACGAAAAATGATAGAATTTTTTCATACTTTGCTAAAATGTAGTATTTATAGTGATATGTTCAAAAAGATAATAAAAATGATAGGTCACCGAGTTTTTTTCAAGCTACAGGTTATGAAAAAAATGACGCATTTTGTATGGATTATAAATCCTTATGTGCATGAAAAGTAAACTAAAGGACAGAACTGTGAAATAAAATACGAGAAGATATCTCTTAGAAAATACTTTCAGAATATCAAAAAAATTGGGTCACTATACTTTTTTTCCCTGCTATAACATAAAAAAGAAAATTTCTAAAGGAATATTCATAAAAATTTTCTTTTTTATGTTATAGCAGGGAAAAAAAGTATGATGACCCCTTTATTCTCGTATTTTATTATTGACTAAAACATCTTATAGCAAAACGAAAGACCGTTGTTCAATCATTAATTTCAAATTTTTTATCAGTACACTATATAGGAAACAATGTGTGATAACAGTAAATATACAACCTTAAGTTAGATGTCACAAAGTGGATCTACATGATCAAACTAATATATACCGTGATTAGAAAGAATGATGTATGTGTAATAGTTTAATGATGATGATGATGAGAACCGAACATATTTGACAGTCTTGTAAGTAATAACAATATCTTTCAGTTATATCTATAACACCCATATATGTTGTGTTTACATGTGTGTAAAACAAGAAAGCTAAAGAAAGTAAAGAAATTTCATTTAGTTGATTAACAAGTTCAGTTGTTAAATATTAAAGAAGACTTATGAATATCATCAATGATTTTAAATATAAGTATCAAATTGTTTTTGTAATTATAAATTGATATTGATATCGACAACATTTTTCTCATGATAAATCAAAAAACGGAATTATTTGACTACAAAACGGTAATAATAATAATAATAATAATAATAATAATAATATAATAATATGAAATTGTTATAGTTTTAGAGCATATAAAAGAAAATATGAGCAAGACAGAGAACTCAGAGGAAAAACCATTACTTAACAGCAACAAAATCGAATTCGTTAAGCTTAAATATCCAAGATGGCTGACATATTCCGTGGTAATAGCAATTCCATTATCCCATATACTGTCCTTCATGTTGAGCCTGTTTCTTTTAAACCAGTATACTTATTATAAATTCATGAAACAAGAATATCCAAATGCTTCTGATACATCCGAGAAGTTACCAACATGCACTACTAATACAAGCACTGTTGAATATCAACAACAAGTAGACGTACAGAAAATATCGGCGGAATGGAGCATGATTTGCAGTCTTTCCTATATTATTCCAGGAATGTTTTCCAATATCAATCTCGCCACATATAGTGACGTTTACGGTAGAAAACTATTTTTCATTATACCGTTGGCAGGCGGTGTGCTAAAAAGTGTACTTTGTGCAGTTGGGATTTATTATGAAATTGATGTGAGATATCTTTTGTTATTTTACATGATAGAGGTTTGTACTGGATCCTGGTTTGGAACACTTTCTATGTCCTTGTGTTTTATTGCTGACACAACAGAAGAAGGAAAAGAAAGATCGATCCTAATCGGTTTGTTAGAAGGTGGTCTTGGGATTGGCGCTTTCATTGGAACATTCATATCCGGATATCTGATATCATTAACCGACGGATTTTTCTATCCAGATGTAATTGCCTCGTGCGTTGTAAGCATTGGACTACTTCTTGCGTTAACAATGATTCAAGAAACTCTTCCCGAATCAAGAAAACGTAAACATGTTTCACCTTTAGATAACATGAAGAGGGTTTTAGAATGTTATTCCTCAGACTTCTCGCCAAAAGGAAAACGCTGGATGTTCATTTTATTGATATTTATCTTTTCAATGTCAGCCATTTCAAATTTAAGCAGACACAACGTAGAAACGTTATACGAGCTAAATGCCCCATTCTGTTGGGACTCGGTGAAAATTGGAGTATACTCGTCTATACGGATATGTTTCTTTTATTTAGGAGCAGTGGTTATAATAAAATTATTCCATTTTTGTTCATCAGATGAGGTGATAGCTTTAGCTGGTTGCTTCACCACATTAGCATCATTGATTCTGGAAGGCCTGGCACAGTCAGACCTTATGATGTACTTGTGTAAGTACTTGTTATGTAATTATTATCAGAACTAGTTTCATTATAATGACTATTTCATTAAAATTCCCGTTGATATTGCGGTGATATAATTTTCCACATCGCTATTTTCTTAGTTTTTGCTCTGATTGTTTTGTGTGTCATAATTTTCCATCTCAAGATACTGTACTGAGAATTGGTTTTCTCAGTCGAGTAAATAAAGAACTCAGATTGGCGTTGCCTAGGAAAGAAAAGTAAAAAAACCCAGATTATCTACGGTCTTATAACTTCAGGAAGTTTCTCGGCTTCTTTAATTTATATATATATCTACAAAAACATTTTTCTGTCATTAAAGATAATCGTCATTTGTTTCTAGGCTGCCGTTTCCAGATACAGTTTGTTTTGCAATTGACGTATATATTATTTCTAAGCTAGGTTTAATTCATATCATAACAAATCAAAGCAATGTATTTATTTACGTCGATGCTGATAGATTGGAAATGTTTCCATCGCCAATTGTTTAAAAAACTGTTGAGGCAAGTTAAAAGCATTGTATCGTAAACATGTTAGTTAAAGTCATATGAAACTTCAAATTTAAAAAAAAAGTTGAATATTTTTATATTCTTGAATGGCTAAGTTTTACTATTAAACAAGTGTACGTGAACTTTCTTGTATAACAAAATCCCTTATATTACCAAAATCTTCATTAATGTACTGCTATTGAATTATTGTCTTCCCGTACCCTAATTCGCCGACATTTTCCAGTATGCGTTGAGTATGCGTTGATCTTAACTATGAGACCTCTCGTTTAAACTTCGGCCACCGCACGGCGCAAGTGCGAGGGGAAACCCGTGATGAAAGACCACTGGGACCACTGGAACACTGTTGAAGGTAAATAGTAATAACCAAACACATAGGAACGCATGGTAAAATAAAAAAAATATCATGACCTTATCAATGCACTTATTTGTCACGTGCGGCACGTGCTCTGTGTTGATTGTTTATCAATGTCACGATCCGGTAAACTTCGGCAACAAACTCGAAAGTTAATTAGATTGCGATCTCTAAATGAAATATTATTTGTCGATAATACGTTATAGATTCGTAATAAATATTAAAAAAAAACGTGCACAAAGGACTTAGTTTAGTATATATGCGTGCATTGGTTCAATAATTTCGATAACATTAAAATAACAAGAAACCCGTTTCATATGACTTTAAGATTGTTTATAACCAAGCCAATTTCTATAAATTGTTGTGTCTAGTACAGGTACTTTCTGTAAATGTGTTAGTTGTAATAAGTTGTACTTATACCATGGCAATGTTTCCATTTAAGCTGCTGCCGCCAGTCTAGGTTGTATTGTAACCATGCCAATGTCCAGGAGCATAATGTCTCGAATGACACCAGCTAATAAACAAGGTCAGAAGATTTATTCTTTTTAATGCCATTATTAAGTTTGTACAATTATTTATTTATATTTAAAAACAACATTATTACCCGAGTAATAGCAAAATAAAGAAAGCCATAAAACTGACAAACAAAAACAATTGATACGGTTAAAATTTTATGTGAAATATTTCTTTCTATTGCAAATGGAAATCTTTTTATAACTAGCCATTATATCTGTCTCATGATTGGTCATATCATTTTCTGTTTGTTAGCGGATATTTCTATTAACACTTGTTTTAAGTATGATGATTTCACCAACAAAGGTGTACTAACTCATAAACTAATTCAGGAACACTACGACTCAAATAATCCCTAAACAAATTTTACAGTCACTGTCACAATTTGGTTGCTCGTTTCATTGTCCCTTTTTTACAGTCACTGTCACAATGTGGTTGCTCGTTTCATTGTCACTTTTTTACAGTCACTGTCACAATTTGGTTGCTCGTTTCATTGTCCCTTTTTTACAGTCACTGTCACAATTTGGTTGCTCGTTTCATTGTCCCTTTTTTACAGTCACTGTCACAATTTGGTTGCTCGTTTCATTGTCCCTTTTTTACAGTCACTGTCACAATTTGGTTGCTCGTTTCATTGTTCCTTTTTTACAGTCACTGTCACAATTTGGTTGCTCGTTTCATTGTCCCTTTTTTACAGTCACTGTCACAATTCGGTTGCTTGTTTCATTGTCCATTTTTTACAGTCACTGTCACAATTTGGTTGCTCGTTTCATTGTCACTTTTTTACAGTCACTGTCACAATTTGGTTGCTCGTTTCATTGTCCCTTTTTTACAGTCACTGTCACAAATTGGTTGCTCGTTTCATTGTCCCTTTTTTCCAACTTGCTATTACTTGTTTTACTTCTCTGATGAATCCCATATGTTCACTATGTCCCATTTGTTACAAATACTGGTTTGTCATGTTCCTATCTTTGACCGTTACTGCTGTATGTGACTTTAGATGATTGTTGCATACGTTGTAGGCGATACTTGTTTGGAGTTCATGCGACCCAAGATTACGTCAAGTTTAAAATTTGATTATACATTAGAACATACAAATAAATATTTATATTTCTGCTGATAGGTTCTGTTTTTGCTGGTGTTGCTGCAGTAGAGCTTCTATGTGCTCTGGTCGGGGGACTAATAATGAATGGTATCTATAAAGCGACTGTGGATGTCTACAGAGGAATGGTGTTTTTAATATGGGCGGCTTTCAGTGTCGTAGGGATAATACTTTGTTTGTAAGTAATATGTTTTAAAAAATTATGTTTCTACATGTATCAATAAATTAAAACCCAACTAATTATTATTGCTATACACCTCATGATCATTCACGGTCCTACATTCTGTTCATACCTATATTTTGGCATTGCACAATATCATGTATTTCTCGGACTGTTAATGACGTTTTTACACTAAATCTATTGGATGCTAGCTGTGTACTGGATTGATACTTTAGTTGAATATACAATAAGACAGGTGTATATCTTTTTAAAAAAGTCCTACATAATGACTCTTTTATGTGCAAGACACTCTTATACTTAATGACAAAATCACTATATCTACTATATACTAACATTCGAATGATAAATATTGAAACAACAAGCAACGTATCAAACATTTCTTTTGCAGATGAACGCATCACATTTATTAGATAGCGTCAACTGGGCTCATGCCAAAAAAAAAAAAGAAAACCCCGATGTAACTGCAAATAAAAATGCACACAAGAGTTCAACTGAATTGGATTTTTTTTTACAAAGTAACAGTAAAACGAAACTATTTAGGTTTTAAAAAATAAAAAAAGAACTGAAAAGCCAGAAATTTATAAACTTCATTGACAGATTTTGAACATATTAAAAAAAACATCGATTTCAAAAATATTTTTGTTTACTTGTACAGAATTCTGATAACAGGAAAGCGGAGAAGAAAACTTGAATTAAAGCAGGAAGAAACAACTATAAAAGTAGAATTCACAGCCAGTGAAAAGAAGTAGAAATACATGTACATGCTGACATACATGGGGAAAAGAGAAAGTGGAGAAATACATACTGTCTTACATGGTGAAAAGAGAAAGCGGATAGATTTATGTTACTTTTTTGAATACAATACAAGATGTTCAATCTATTTTTAAAATGTCCTTGTTACTTATTTCTAAGTAATTTTGTCAGTAATTCAATTTATAATAAAAATTCATCACTAACATATTTAAAAGTAATACACCAAGTATCGTATTAAGTCCAGATACAGAGGGACAAAATATGCCACTGAACATACTGGGAGTTGTATGAATTCCAAACAATAGTGAGATTGGGTGAATCCACAGGGTAATGTAACTATAAATATACCACAGGATGAGGTAACTATACATACAACACAGGGTGGGGTAACTGTACGTATATCACTGGATGAGGTAACTATACATACAAAATAGGGTAGGGTAACTATACATATATCGCAGGGTGAGGTAGCTATACATACAACACAGGGTGAGATAACTATACGTTAATCACAGGATGAGATAACTATACATACAACACAGGGTAGGGTAACTATACATATATCACAGGATGAGGTAACTATACCTACAACACAGGGTGGGGTAACTGTACGTATATCACAGGATGAGATAACCATACATACAACACAGGGTAGGGTAACTATATTTATATCACAGGGTGAGGTAACTATACATACAACACATAGTGGGGTAACTATACGTATATCGCAGGGTGAGGTAACTATACGTATATTATAGGGTGAGGTAACGATATATACAACACAGGGTGGGGTATCTATACATACAACATAGGGTAGGGTAACTATACATACAACACAGGGTGGGGTAACTGTACGTTTATCACAGGGTAATGTAACTATAGATACAACACAGGGTGGAGTAACTTTACGTATATTACAGCGTGAGGTAACGATATATACAACACAGGGTACTGTAACTATATATACAAGATAGGGTAGGGTAATTATACATGCAACACAGGGTGGGGTAACTGTACATACAACAGAGGATGAGGTAACTATACATACAACACGGGGTCGGGAAACTGTACGTATATAACAGGGTGAGGTTACTATACATACAACATAGGGTGTGGGCAACTATACATACAACACAGGGTAGGGTAACTTTACATATATCACAGGGTGAGGTAACTATACATACAACATAGGGTAGGGTAACTATACATATATCACAGGATGAGATAACTATACATACAACACAGGATAGGGTAACTATACATATATCACAGGGTGAGATAACGATACATACAACACAGGGTAGGGTAACTGTACGTATATCACAGGATGAGGTAACTATACATACAAAATAGGGTAGGGTAACTATACATATGTCACGGGGTGAGGTAACTGTACATATACCACAGGGTGGGGTAACTATACGTATATTACAGGGTGAGGTAGCGATACATATATCACAGTGTGAGGTCACTATACATACAACACAGAGTGGGGTAACTATATATATATATATCACAGGATGAGGTAACTATACATACAACACAGGGTGAGGTAACTATGCATAAAACACATAGTGGGGTAACTGTACGTATATCACAGGATGGGGTAACTATACATACAACACAGGTTGGGGTAACTATACGTACATCACAGGGTGGGGTATCTATACATAAAACACAGGATGGGGTAACTATACGTACATCACAGGGTGAGGTAACTATACAAACAACACAGGGTGGGGTAACTATATATACAACATAGGGTAGGGTAACTATCCATATATCACAGGTTAAGATAACGATACATACAACACAGGATAGGGTAACTGTACGTATATCACAGGGTGAGGTAACTATAGATACCAGACAGGGTGGGGTAACTATACATTTATCACAGGGTGAGATAACGATACATACAACACAGGGTAGGGTAACTCTACGTATATCACAGGATGAGGTAACTATACATACAAAACAGGGTAGGGTTACTATACATATATCACAGGGTGAGGTAACTATCATACAACACAGGGTGAGATAACTATACATACAACACAGGATGAGGTAATTATACATACATCACAGGATGAGGTAACTATACATACAACACAGGGTGGGGTAACTGTACGTATATCACAGGGTGAGGTTACTATAGATACAACACAGGATGGGGTAACTATACGTATATTACAGGGTGAGGTAACGATATATACAACACAGGGTAGGGTAACTATACATACAACATAGGGTAGAATAATTATACATACAACACAGGATGAGGTAACTATACATACAACACAGGGTGGGGTAACTGTACGTATATCACAGGGTGAGGTAACTATAGATACAACATATGGTGGGGTAACTATACGTAAATCACAGGATGAGGTAACTATACATACATGACAGGGTGAGGTAGCTATATAAATACAACACAGAGTTAGGTAACTTTACATACTACACATAGTGGGGTAACTGTACGTATATCACAGGGTGAGGTAACTATACATGCAACATAGGGTAAGATAACTAAACATACAACACAGGATGAGGTATCTATACATATATCATAGGACATGTAACTATACATACAACACAGGGTGGGGTAACTATACGGAGTTTGTCTCTCGTGCTGTGTGGAGGCCGTAGAAAGTTTCCCCGTGCTTGAGGTGTATGCTTTGTTTTTTGTTGTCTCTTTGACACATTCCTTGTTTCCATTCTCAATTTTTTTTTTTATATTTTTAAGTTATGGCTTACTAATATTTGAGATAAATCCTCTTATGTGTACTACATCATTATCACACTTTTAGGCCAGTTTGTGTACTAAAATTTTTATAAGACGCACGCCACCTATTCTTGGCCCCCATTGCTCGTGTGTGGAGGGGGGGGGGGGGGTGTCAATATACCGTTATCTATATAACAGAGCGCACTGGTTACCGGAAATGAAGATATACAAAAACAGGTACTTCATATATAAACAAGCCCTCCTTTTTAGATTTCATTCATATAATTTTATTATTAAAAATTAACAGTCAAAAGGTGTTCTACAAGGATCACCAGTCCTTCACCTTTTATTTGATACCTAGATTACCAATATATATTCTACATAGTTTGATATTTATACCTATGCGTAGCTATTTTTTTGTTTTAAATATATACTTCTTCCGTGATTCATCTTACAAAGTCTTCCCGAATATCATGTGCCCTATACATACGTTATTTCCTACCAAGTTATATATTATATATTTCGATGGCCCTGTGTTTGTCTAAATATTTGTATTGTTTTTGCACGCTTCAGTGTGCTGGCCGGGCTTAATTATGACAGTAAATGCTTGATTTCATTGCAAAATTTGTTTTATTGATATTAATTCGTGGCCTTGTTCATCAATTCTCAGTTTTGGCTTGATCGTCAGTTTGCAAAGAATTGCAAACCGGTACTAGTTTCCGTCTTAAACTTACAGTGAGGTGAGATTTTTTGCCCCGTGTTCAAGGCCTCACTGTGACTTTGAGATGAAGAACAGCAATAAAAGCGTTTTTCCATTTATTTTTGTGTATTTTGCTGTTCATGTACTGTTTTTAGTGATGGATGGACACCCCATATCCTTTCTTTTCTATTATATATTACAGAACAAGGTAACCATACATATATTGACTCGCTGGCAAAGTTTGTTAAGGCGGCACTTGTGCTTACTAACTTATAAATACGGTAAAGTTCCTCTCGACTTCACTGCTCTGATTGAAATGCATTTACATTTAAAAAACAAGAAAATTCCAACAACAATGTCAGACCAGTGTCAGATACAGATCATTGTGTTGTCTGGTTATGGATCTGTTATCTGTGTTTCCTTATACTGTTGTTCCCAATGATTAAGCTGTATTTATTCATCTAGTCTCCATCAACAAACACACAATTTAAAAGAAAGAGACGGAAAATAACAAACCAACAACAGAGTTAGGAAACACAGTCAACATATTCATAACCAAACAACTCAATGACAACAAACACACAATTAAAAGAGGGTGGAGGAAAAATACCCAAACCAACAATATTGTATGGAAACACAGACAACAAATCCATAGCCAAACAACTCAATGACAACAAACACACAATCAAAAGAGGGTGGACGAAAAATATCCAAACCAACAACATTTTAAGGAAACACAGACAACAAATCCATAGCCAAACCAACTCAATGACAACAAACACACAATTAAAAGAGGGTGGAGGAAAAATACCCAAACCAACAACATTGTATGGAAACACAGACAACAAGTTCATAGCCAAACAACTCAATGACAACAAACACACAATTAAAAGAGGGTGGACGAAAAATATCCAAACCAACAACATTTTAAGGAAACACAGACATCAAATCCATAGCCAAACAACTCAATGACAATAAACACACAATTAAATGTTTTTCATGCATGATCAGCACGTAAAACAGTACACCCATAAAAAGACAACCCAATGACAACAAACACACAATCGAAAGAAGAATGGACCAACATTAAACTGTTAAGTAATGCATTACATCGCATACAAGTTAAAGAGTGGCGCAATAAAACCTACTTTAACATGGAAGTATCTTTTAAACTACTTGAAAATATTAAGAATTCAAATCTTCTATCGTCTGATATGATACATGTCTTATGTGTTTTCCCAATGAACTTGGTATCTGGTAGATACAAAAAATTTAATGTCATAATTTAGAAAATTAACACTTAGTTACAAAATACAAATTATCCTTTACATCATTCTGGCAGGGAAATTGCAGTATTTTCATTTAGGTGGAATAAGAAGTTGTCACAACCTCTTTGTTTTAGTTGCTATCATATGTACAATAATTTATAAAATTATTGCTAAATTGTATCGCAAAAATATTAGAAAAAAAGAAACGAAAAGAAACAACATCAAAAACCAAACGCCACAACCCAAAGCAATTTGAAATTTGATAAAAAAAAAAAACCACGAATTTGATGACGTCTGTATATAGCTAACATAAGTATCAGCTCAACTGCATATTTATTGTGCACATCTATCTCCGTAAGTAAATTAATTATCATTTACACATATAAAATGAGATAGCTTTGTGTAACGATACAAGATACTAGGTCACATGTAACGATATCAAATCACATGACCATGATGAATCTCCAAGACGACAGATTTAAACCACAACAGTAAGTTTAAGTTAAAGTTAAGAAAGAATTTTTCTTTTATATTTCCACATGTTAAGGTTCTTATGATTAGACGGAATACATCTTAAGAGACTTTAGAGCGGATACACCTGTATTGAAATACATATTTGATCATAGTTCGATACAATGTCTCTGTTTTGCAAAATGTGTATAAATTTGGTACTCGGTGCAATTTTGGTACTGGCAAGTTATCTATAATTTGTCCGTATTTCGAGTAGCTTTAAACAAAATGTGCATCGGTCAACGCTTAAACACTTCATTTAAATTACAGAAAAAAGCATTCAATTCTCAAATATTACTTTTTTATTTTGGGGAATTTTGGCAATTCTGACAAATTTGTTTTTTTTATAATTTTGGCAATTTTTTTGGTAGTTTTTTTTAGCCAAATTTTAACCCGTGTGTAAGTATATTATCTAGGGTGGGTGTTATTTACACCCTGTTGATTAACCAATCAGATTACAACATTCTTGATTCACAAGAAATAAATACTTATACACCTTAATATAATACACAGGTATAAAGGCATAATTTTACAAAAGTTGTTCAAAGGAGCTCATTCGATCAAATCAAGCTAACTACAAGTATTTCTACTGTATATTAGTTTCTGAAAATGTACCAAGTTTATTGTAGATGGAATAAACTATGTAAACATACTCTTTTTTGTGCTAAAATCTGATTAAAAAATACTAAATAAACGTTACACAGTACATAACCCGTTGGTTTTCTCGTTTGAATCGTTTTATTGTTTTACATTATTCCATGTTTAGGCCTTTTATAGCTTGTTATTCGGTATGGGTTTGGCCATTGTTAAAGGCCGTATAGTGACCGATAGTTGCTAATATCTACGTCATTTGGTCTCTGGTGGATAATTGGCATAATTGTTTCATTGTCGATCAGACAACACCTCCTTAATTTTTTAATACGTTTTTATTTTTACACATTTCACCCCTATAAATATGGCAATAGAAAAGCAAAGACAATCAATAGTCCAAATACAGTTAAAAGGAGAAAAAAATCAATTGTAAAAAAAGCAAAAAAGCAATAAAAAGCAAAATATAAAAAACCAATTGATTACTGTTGACTGTTCAGTCTTTCAGTTAACACCAAAAATGTATTCATAAATAAAAATTGTTTAATAGTTTGCGAATTCATTTTTTTAATCCAAGGAGTATGTGACAGTGCTGTTAGACAAATTGAAGAATTTATGTCATCAATCTTTTGTAATGAAAGGTAGTGTAGATGTTATTGAAAATAGGCCACTTTTGCAAGACCAGAGCTGTAAACAAAAGTACAATGATCAGCTGGAGAAAACTAGATTTCCAAGATGGCTGACGTTGTGCCTTGGAATATGTGTTGTCTTCCTACATTTTGTTTCCTATCTTCTGAATTTATATGTGATGAATCAGTATTCATATAAGGCATATTATGAAAAAAAATATCCAAACTCTTCACTCAAGTCATCAGGAAATACATCCGCGTGTGAACAAAACACCAATACCACAGAATATAAGCAACAAATTGTTATACAGAAACTAACTTCCGAATGGGGTATTTATTGTACACTTGCCAGTAACATTCCTGGTATTATCTTTACGATCAATATTGGATCATTAAGTGATACTTACGGAAGAAAACTATTTTTTGTGGCACCTCTTATTGGGACCATTCTTAAAAACGGTCTTTGTTGTATAGGGATTTACTACAGTTTGAATATAGAGTTTTTTATTATATTTTACGGTATAGAAGGGTGTACCGGAAACTGGATATCCACCATGTTAATGGTATATTGTTATATTGCCGACCTAACAGAGCCTGGTAAACCAAGGTCGCTTCTTTATGGTATTCTAGAAGGAATTATTGGCATAGCAGCATTTCTTTCATCGACATTTTCAGGCTATCTTATTAAATGGACAGATGGATTCTTTTACCCGGAAGTAACATCAGTTGGTTTTGTTTCACTTGGGCTTGTCATCGTTGTTCTTGTACTTCCTGAGTCACTTCCGGAGTCAAAAAGGAGAGATAAGGTTTCCTGTTTGGAGAACATGGGAAGAGTAACAGAGTGTTACAGACCAAATTTCTCCCCTCACGGAAAACAGTGGATGTTCATAAATCTATTATTCATTTTTATTTTGGCTGGGTTTGCGAATTTAGGGCGAGTTCAAGTAGAAACGCTGTTTCAACTGAATTCTCCTTTCTGTTGGGATTCAGTCAGAATCGGTTGGTATGGCGCTTTAAAGATAGGAACGTTATCTATCGGGGGAATGATAATGATCAAGACTTTCCATTTTTGTGTGACCGATGAATATATCGCACTAGCTGGTTTTGCCACTTCAGTGATATCTGCCATTGTGTTCGGACTTTCAACTACAGATACCATGATTTACATAGGTATGTTTCAATAAACTACATGAGGATCTAGATCGGGGATCCATAATTTCTGTATTCTTTAAATGTTTAGAACATTTTTCTTTATCATTAAAAATTAAGCTTTTTCTGCAAAATTTTCATGAAAATGATTTTACTACTAAAATTTTCTGTAATATGATGATTTCTTTATTTTGTACATAGTTAATTTCTGTAATCAATATTGTATTGCCTAATTCTTTTTTCCACAGTTATTCTTTATACATTTGAACCGCATTATTCTCTATGCTTTTAATTTTGCTTAAGTTTCTCTATTCATTATATTTTTACCATTATTTTCTATCTATCCAAACCCTCCTACATATACCATGCTTTACTTAGGTATGCTTCTATACACGTTTTACAGGACCGAAAAGGTTTTTTTTAATGTTTGAATATAAAGTAAAGTTTTTTTTTAGCTTTAAACGGATATTGACAAATTCCCTTTAATTTCTCGTATTTTGTCTATTGCCTTTCAGATCTTGAATTGTTTTTTTCATTATCATCATTTCATGGAACAAATAAATATATAAAGCTTGAGAAAACATGTTTGTTTATTTTCAGCTGCAGTACTAAACTTTGGAAATACAGTGACTATGCCCATTGTTAGATCAATAATGTCACGTATGACTCCAGCTCATAAGATAGGTGATTAAATATAATTAACCATACCAATTATTAGATCAATAATGTCGTGTATGACTCCAGCTCATAAAATAGGTGAGTAAATATAGTTTACCATACCAATTATTTGATCAATAATTTAGCACATACTTACAACTTCTTGTCCAATCAAATTGCTTATATTTGCCTTCTAATTTTCATAGTACATACTTTTCCTGTGTACTAAGTAACTACGCATGAATGACCACAAGGGTAAGATTTCATTGTATCGTAAACAAGATATTTAAAACAAAAATTGCCACTGGCTATTTTGAAATAAAATGCTGTGTACCAAATTAAATTAAATAGTTTGTAATTAGTTTTCACATTGATTTTTAAATATCCTGCTATTAAAATCTTTGGATCTAAAAAATGTTTTTGACAATTGCAAATTTTATCATTTAAATAAAGGGTAATACATATGGTTCTTTATACCTTGATTAGAGTACAACGATATCTTAAAATTATGATAATGTATCATCCATGCAATTACTTTGTACACAGAAAAGTGTGTACTATGAAACCTTGTGAAGGAAAACTAAAGCAACTTGGTGATAATTTTTTAAACTTTCTTAAGGAAGGTGATTTATTTCGTCATGAATTGATTGATTTATTGATTATTGGTTGCTTAATGTCCAGTGGCAAATATTTCATGCATGTTCAGGACGATGTCATGAATTGAAAACCTGTGATTATGTCTGAAGATAATGTGCCACCTATATATATATATATATAAACATATTCTGATAAATCTTTTAGTTTTTACTTTGAACTAATAAAAAAAAAAACACAAAACCTATAATCTTTGATCTATTTGTAGTTGCTTTTTAATGCCTATCTGCTAGACTATATCTTTGGGGACAAACTATCTATATGTTTCAAATTTATTATAGCTTTAGTTTTACTGTGAAATTAAAAAATGTTTTCAAAACATGTAAAGCTTCCACTGCAATTTAATTATTGCCTGCTTTTGGTCAATTTATTTTGTCATCTTACCTTGTAAGAAGAACATGTGTAGTAAAACACCGCTTTATATCAGTATACATACTTACACCAGCAGCTACCATCTTTTCATTCTGGAGTGAAGGGCCTTTTGAAATCACATATTTTACAATGATACTAGTGAGTAGATTTACAAAATTCGTTAATGAGCTCCGTTTTACAAACACCTGTGATACAAGTAGTCAGCCAAAATAAACTATCAATAGACCAATTAAAAGATTACTCGAGTTGTAAATATGTGCTAAATTGGATAGTCTATGGAAAGGTATATACTATGAAATTAAGAGCTCGGGGCAAGCCCCTCGCTCTAAATTTCATAGTATATACCTTTCCATAGACTAACCTAGACGTGGCGTATGACTCCAGTTCTTTAAAAAGGTGAGTAAATAAAGTAAACCATACCAGTTATTAGATCAATAATGTCGCGTATGACTCCAACTCATAAAACAGGTGAGTAAATATAGTTAACCATACCAATTATTAGATCATAATGTCGCGTGTGACTCCAACTCATAAAATAGGTGAGTAAATACAGTTAACCATACCAATTATTAGATAATAATGTCACGTTTGACTCCAGCTCATACAATAGGTGAGTAAATATAGTTGACCATACCAATGCAAAAACTTATTTTATTTGATCTGTTTCTTGTTTTCTACGAATAATTGAATGAAAACAAAAGCGGACAGTAGTGTAAAAAAAAGAAGAAATAGACTTAATGTTCACTTCTAAACAAAATCGAAGAAGTTTGGTCTTATTGTACTTTCCTATTTGAACTTTAAAATTACTGACATATATCTGCACTTTCGAAAACTAAAGTGACAATGACACAGGAAGACTCATAAATGTATTATAATAACACAAGCTTTCTTTACATATATGTTGTTAAGTATGTGATATAGCTGTATTCTTGCTGATTTTTCGAAACTTGATAAAATGCATTTTGAAGCCAAAATATTCGTAGCAAGCTGAAATATGAATTCTTGATTATAAATGGACCATGAATCTTGATTAGAAAAGATTTATGCGGCGCGAACAACACAATCTATCACTGTTTTGCAACAATGTTGACAGACGTGTTGATCCTGAGTATTCTCGAGACATTTTGCCACAGAAGGTCTGCAACGACAATGCTTACAACTTTACCGATCCACACTCCAGATTTAATCCGTACTAGAACTATTTTATCTCACCTTCAGTCCAACATTACAATTATCTTTCCTCTGCTAAATGAATATATCCCAATTACAGTGTTTTCATTTTAAACAGGCACTAAAAGAGAGGCGAAAGATACCAAAGGGACATTCAAACTCATTAGTCGAAAATAAACTGACAACGCCATGGCAAAAAAAGAAAAAGACCAAAAGACAAACAACAATAATTATATACAAAACACAAGAAAGAAAACTAAAGACTGAGCAACATGAACCCCGCTAAAAACCAGGGGTGATATCAGGTGCTCAGGAAGGATAAGCAGATCCTGTTCTACACGTGGCGTTCCGCGTATTGCTTATGTAAGTACAAACTCGGGGATAAGTCTAATGCGGTAGGTCACATTCGCAGAAAAGGAGGACGGGATTGTGGTTACGACGATTGGAACATATCCGTCGTCATCTGTGAAACAGATATTCCATAACGGTTAACCGACTTGTGACGGCGATTGTAAAATTTTCGAAGGGATGATTTCAACTTCACCACTTGGAACTCTTGGTTTACCAAGAATTTATTTTACTTTTAGATGATATTTCTATTGTATATTTGTATATTATCTAATGTATTTGTGGTCTATTTTAGGTTCAGTTTTTGCTGGAATTGCCGCCATTGAGTTTATATGTAACATGGCAAGCTCTCTTTTGGCTAATGCTGTGTATGATGCCACTGTGGAAATCTATAGAGGATTTACATTCTTTGTGATGGCTGGTTATGCTGTTGTTGGTATTGTTTTGTGTTGGTAAGTATTGATCTGTTATGGCTGGGGATACTTTGTTTTTGGTAATTTTTTTTTATTTTGGTTCCTATTGATTTTTGGTGGCTTGGTATGCAGTTGTTGGTATTATTTTATGTTGGCTGGATATGCTGTTGTTGGTATTGTTTTATGTTGGCTGGATATGCTGTTATTGGTATTGTTTTATGTTGGCTGGATATGCTGTTATTGGTATTGTTTTATGTTGACTGGATATGCTGTTGTTGGTATTGTTTTATGTTGGCAAGATATGCTGTTATTGTTATTGTTTTATGTTGGCTGGATATGCTGTTGTTGGTATTGTTTTATGTTGGCAAGATATGCTGTTATTGTTATTGTTTTATGTTGGCTGGATATGATGTTGTTGGTATTGTTTTATGTTGGCTGGATATGCTGTTATTGGTATTGTTTTTTTGACTGGATATGCTGTTCGTGGTAGTGTTTTATGTTGGCTGGATATGCTGTTGTTGGTATTGTTTTGTGTTGGTTAGTATTGATTTGGAGTTATTGAGTATGCTGTTCTTAGAACAATGTGTTTGTGGAATCGTTTTTTAAAGGTAGGTATTGTACTGTCATGTGTATGTATGCTGTTCGTGGAATTGTTTCGTAAAGGAAGATATTGCTATGTCATGCGTCTGTATGCTGTTCGTGGAATTGTTTTTAAAGTCAGATATTGTATTGTTATGAATGGGTATGCTGTTTTAAGATTTGGGTTGTACATGTATAGGTTTTAAAGGTAGATGTTGCATCGTCATGGTTCAGCATGCATTTTTGTATAGTCAGTTATGACATTGTCATGGTTGTAAATGTTAATGTAAAACATTAGTGAGTAAGAGGTTAAATTAGTTTTTGATGTGTAAAATTCGTTAATCAATTCTTACTAAGCAAACGAGAGAAAACCCTGAGGTATTCGAACGATAACCAACAGAGCGAGTTTGGATGTCGACAAGGAAAGTCATTGCTGTGAATGTATCTAGCTGAAGTCCATAACTTATGCAAATTGACCTGCGTAAGGCACAATTTAGATATGTAAACGTAAAACGATGGATCAGAAAGAATGTCAATACTGAGAAGTGTGAAGTTGATAATGTGAAAATTGAAATCGCCAAATTTGCCATATTAATAGATAGACCCTGGTTTGAAGTCACCATTCCGCGTCAATCTTAAGAGAAAAAAATATACATGGAGCCGTCCGTCTAGTTTCGGTAGTATTCGTAATGTCAAGCTCACTTGTATATATGAGATTCAAGCACTCGCTTAAATATGATTGACAGGACATCCTCAACATATCTAAACTTGCAAGTCAAGAACTTGGCAAGATGTTTTTTCATTTTGCCTTCATATGACTAAAGACATGTAGGGTGCACAGTTTGAACCAAATTGAATATTAACTGTTTGTTGAAATAAAACAGATCACAATCTCACTAAAAATAACAACATATAGGTTCAATCCAACAACTCATATTTTCTCTTTTTTCTCGATATGCTAAATGTTGAAATGTAATGTGATTTTTAAATTACGATATGTATTAAAACACTTCATTGTACCTATCAAGTAGCATAGAACACAAGTAATGATGATGGGTGCGTTGTCATTCGCATATCATTATATCATTAAATAAAACAAAACAAAGAAAACACGGAAACCCCACAATCCCCAACCCACGAAAAACCCAATAAGGCAATTGTCCTGACTAATTTCTTTATTTCTATTACAGTGTTCATATAGTAGGACAGAAGAGGCACGAAGAAAAAACTAATTTGATTTCAACGACATCTATAGAATAAACTTCAAGACAATATTCATATAGTTGTTTTAAGCAATTAAAGTTGATACTGTTGTGAGGACAAATAACAAGAATTTTAATAAAGATTAATTTTAACCTGATTTTTTTAGCGGCTGTTGTTGATGGTCAAAATATTCAACACCGTACAATTTTTCTATGATTTTAATCGATTTCTACAGTTGTTTGACGTATACGAAATGTCGGTGGCTAAACTCACTAGCGATCTTAAATCTTGAGATACAATTATAGTCGTCTGATCGTGATAGTTACCAATTGTGTCCTAAATCCGATTATGACATCCGATCTCGACCCTTTTGGAGTCTATTTTTTTGTTGCCTTGGTTTGTGTTTCTATAATAGATTTACGGGATTCGAACATCGGTAAACTTATGCCGCCTTAATGTGTACCAGTTGGTTAAAGACTTGTTCAAATATTTCCTGAAACAAACTGTTGAAAATGTGGCATTCATGCTGACAACATACATTGGTCTAGGAACACTCTATCTAAATAAAAGAGTTCTAGACTTTAGATGTTTAACAACTCTTTGATGTTTATATGCTCAAAAAACCATCGAAATATTTAATTATTGTAAAACCTGGAAAAGCTGTTTCGCACTTTTATGATTATTTTTTTTATAATTTTTGTATAGTGTTTTTAATAGCATTAAAGGTATCAATTTTCTGCACCAGATGCATTTCGGCAATAAATGTCTCTTCAGTGATGCTCGTGGCCAAAATATTTGAAAATCAAAAGCTTATTAAAACGATGAAGAGCTATAAACCAAAAAATGACAAAAAAGTTTAGCCAAAGCCGGACAAGGAATCAGAGCTTTGCATAAGTTAGATATATACCTTAATTCAAAATAAATTCCAAAGTTTTGTAACAACAAGACTTGATTAAGACCCTCAAACATGCTAAGAAAACTTCCAAAAATAATACCAACATTGCTTCATTTCTAGCTACATATACTAGTATGAGCAACAGTCTACTAGCACATGTAGATATTTTGCGATACGGTGACGTGTAGAAAGAGGATAGCAATAGTGATTATTACCAAAATGATAAAAACAATGGTAACTTTTAAGTCCAATTGTTCGTGTTTATGACGTCACAGTGAAATCATAAATCACATTTCTACACAAAAGTAACTTACAGAATAGGTAACCATCGTTTATTTTTTTCTATTAACTGTTTACTTCAAATGGGGGGTTGGGGGTATTACTTTTACTTATCTTATTATACCCTGCATGCACACGGACAACACGAGCCATACAGAACCCAAAACAAAAAACGATTAATCAATCGGACCAAAACTGTAAATAGCCTAAAACAACTAATAATGAGAAAGTCAGAACAACGATACCAAAATAATCTACACAAAAAAAAGAATAAAAAAGCACCATCACTTTGAATCAAAAGACATGCCCATGAGACAATAAAAACGGACTTTTGGACATTACGAATTTTGTTATAAATATATCAGGTTCACTTGAATAAAAGATTTGACGTCAAACTCCAAGGACATAATCGTTCAATGTAAGAACATGGAATATCAGCGAAGTATATATTAAGTCATCATAGATATATTGGCTGGTTGTCAACAACTAGTGCTGCAAGTGTAAAACTTCTTCAAGGCGCCCGATCTCAATCGGTTTAGTAGTTTCTAAGACAGCTATTTTTTCTCCGGGAATATATTACCTTTTTTAACATGAGCTGTTATTTATGAGAGTAATCACCAAACGAGGTTACATCGAAGGGAAAGAAAATACCTATTTACAAATGAAATCACGAATTAAGAAGATCTAGGTATGCATCTGTCCAGCTTTTCCAAACGCTAACCTTTAATACTTGCTCTCCATGTTATATAACACTATCAAAACTAGAGGTGGACAGTTATTTAGCTGTTATATCATGCGTAGTAAAAGTCGTATTCACAACATTACACCAACCTCTTTTCCGTTTCAGCAAGAGCTGTGAACTTTTCATCTCATTCTTAAAAATAAATCTGCAAGGGAGTTGCACACATTTTAATTCAAGATTCAGTTATAATCTGATAATATCATGCTCGAAAAATGATTAAAGGGCTGCATTAGACGTAGAATGATAACAATTAAGGCAATTAAGATTTCATTTTTGACCTCATGTGTAATGCTTCTCGAATTTCATTTGCATTTTTTGATCCGAAATAGTTAATAGAAAGAATGAGCAAAACGGTAGATGACATGTGAAGCAGGATTTACTTAACCTCTCGGAGCACCTGATGTCACCCCGGTTATTGGAAGGGTTCGTGTTGCTTAGTCTTTAGTTTTTTTATGACGTGTTTTGTGGACTGTGATTTTTTCGGTTTTTATACCAAGATGTTGTCAGTCTTTATACGACTGATGAGTTTTTATTCTCCCTTTGATATCATCCGTCTCTTTAATGAAGACGTTACTGAGATCACCCACAGTTTTTATGTGGAATAGTTTATCTTTTATCTTTTAGCCATTTTCCTTTTTTTTGCCTTGGCATTATTAGTTTATCTCGACTTATTCAAATTTTGAATGTCCCTTTGATATATGCCGCCTCAACTTTACAAGAGAGGAAAAATGAACCGTAACAGATGATGGAGATTTATTTGTTGCCTGAAATACAAGATAGAAAGTGTTGCATTTTTGTCTCACATATTGCATATTTGATATCAACCTGATTTTATTTGGAAGATTGTTAACTTGCTGTGAAGCATTGGCGTTTTTCTTGAACGAGGACATTTCAAGGGTAAACTTATTGACTACCACATTAATTTCTAACTTTTATCTATGTATTTCATTAAAATAATGATTTCATGAATATGTTTTTGAAATGGAACAAACAGTTATTTCGCACTGAAACGACGCGTTCACATACTGACAAAAATACCACGTTATTATACTATATGGTTACATTGATATGTATGTACTCGTATCACATGATCAGATTAAAAATAGGATTGTTATTAGAGTATAGTATGTACTGATATGGTGTCATTGTAAAGTGATAGGATTCTGTGTCACGAGAGTAAATATTGATGTCCACATCGGTATGCTACATCACACCTGATAAATCATTGGAAGTTATGCAGAGAAAGTAGGAAACAATTCAAGAAAAGATTATTTGGATGCACTAGACAGTAACTAAGGTTTTACTTTGTTAGAACAAATATTCTTATGATCCAATTAAGTTCATCATTCTTTTGTAAGGTAAAATTTATATGTTATACTTAATCTTATATTAAGAAGAGAAAATATATTTTGATACTTTTACAGGAAGTTGAAATGAAAGACATTTTTAGAATTATTATAAAATAGCAAAAAAAAAAAAACAATTCCCCTCCCAACATAAATATATAAACTTTTTTCATTTTATAATATACAGAAAATATTAGATCGACTCTTAACATGAATGAATCTGAGGTATCTTTTATTCAAAATATGGGACGTGTTACAGACGTATATAGAAAAGGGTTTTCCCCTGATGGAAAACAGTGGATGTTCATAATTTTACTATTCATTTTTATGATGTCCGTTTTAGCAAATATTGCAAGACCTCATATTGAAACATTGTATCAACTGAATTCTCCGTTTTGTTGGAGTTCTGTTAAGATTGGCTGGTATGGTTCCATGAGATTAGGATTATCAAATGTTGGAAATCTTGCTATGATCTATCTGTTTCATCTTTGTACGACGGACGAATATATCGTTTTAGCCAGTATGCTGACTTCCTTGGTATCATTAACTATAGAAGGACAAGCCACAAACGACTTCATGTTATACTTAGGTAATTGTTATTTCATCAATTTCACTTCAAACAAAAGAAACAATACACGAACATTTGTTTTGCTGTCACTAATTTTTGCGTCTACAACTTAAATTTGAGTTTATTGAGTTATTTATAAGATATATATATAGACAAAAAACATCAATTAGATTTCAATTCAAGAACATAAGTTTAGTAATATACTGACAAAAATACCACGTTATTATACTATATGGTTACATTGATATGTATGTACTCGTATCACATGATCAGATTAAAAATAGGATTGTTACTAGAGTATAGTAGGTAATAATATGGTGTCATTGTAAAGTGATAGGATTCTGTGTCACGAGAGTCAATATTGATGTCCACATCGGTATACTACATCACACCTGATAAATCATTGGAAGTTATGCAGAGAAAGTAGGAAACAATTCAAGAAAAGATGATTTGGATGCACTAGACAGTAACTAAGGTTTTACTTTGTTAGAACAAATATTCTTATGATCCAATTAAGTTCATCATTCTTTTGTAAGGTAAAAGTTATACTTTTATACTTTTATATGTTATACTTTATCTTATTTTAAGGAGAGAAAATATATTTTGATACTTTTACAGGAAGTTGAAATGAAAGACATTTTTAGAATTATTATAAAACAGCAAAAAAAACAATTCCCCTCCCAACACAAATATAAACTTTTTTTTCTTCATTTTATAATATACAGAAAATATAAGATCGACTCTTAACATGAATGAATCTGAAGAAAAACCTCTTCTACAAACAAAGGAAAGACAAGAGAATGCAGCGATTAATCTTGGGATGCCAAGATGGCTAGCTTTAAGTTTATCCATACTGGTAACAGCACTTCACATGAGTTCAGTGGTTTTAACTATGTATGTGATGAACCAGTATTCATATCAAGCTTATATGAAGGAAAAATATCCACTTCATCACATAAATCCACCGGAGGTCAATCAGCATGTGAGCTGAACACAAGCACGATAAAATATAAAGAACAAGTCGTTATACAAAAACTTACATCAGAATTGAATATGTTTTGTAGTCTTGCTACCTACAACGTGATCGGTGTGATTTTTACTCTAAATTTAGCAACGTACAGCGATGTTAACGGAAGAATACGGTTCTTCATTGCGCCTTTTATAGGAACATTATTGAAAACGTTTCTTTGCACAATCACCATCAATTTCAATCTCAAGTTAGAATGGATCTTTTATTTTTTTGTATAGAAGGATGTACCGGGACCTGGGTTTCAACTTTGAGTATGGCATATAGCTTCATGGCAGATCTAACGGAACCCGGAAAACTTCGGACGTTTGTTATAGGTTGTTTTGAAACGTGCTTGGGACTTGCTGCTTTCATTACTACAATGGTGTCCGGATATCTTATAGAATGGACAGATGGTTTCTTCTATCCTGCCCTTATATCAACTGCTATGGTACTTACCTGACTTGTAGTAGTCATTTTTATACTTCCAGAAACACTCCATGATTCCAAAAAGCGCTCTGAGGTATCTTTTATTCAAAATATGGGACGTGTTACAGACGTATATAGAAAAGGGTTTTCCCCTGATGGAAAACAGTGAATGTTCATAGTTTTACTATTATTTTTTATGATGTCCGTTTTAGCAAATATTGCAAGACCTCAGATTGAAACATTGTATCAACTGAATTCTCCGTTTTGTTGGAGTTCTGTTAAGATTGGCTGGTATGGTTCCATGAGATTAGGATTATCAAATGTTGAAAATCTTGCTATGATCTATCTGTTTCATCTTTGTACGACGGACGAATATATCGTTTTAGCCAGTATGATGACTTCCTTGGTATCATTAACTATAGAAGGACTAGCCACAAACGACTTCATGTTATACTTAGGTAATTGTTATTTCATCATTTTCACTTCAAACAAAAGAAACAATACACGAACATTTGTTTTGCTGTCACTAATTTTTGCGTCTACAACTTAAATTTGAGTTTATTGAGTTATTTATAAGATATATATAGACAAAAAACATCAATTAGATTTCAATTTAAGAACATAAGTTTACTAATATAAACATATAAAAGTCGTCATACGGCTTCCTACAATGGACAAGTCCTACATTTTATGACAGGGTTTAAATTGCGTTAGTCTACGAATGGCGTAAATAAATTAAAAGAAGGTTTTATCCACCATTTTTCATCGGAAAATGCCTGTATCAATAACTCATCAAAGAGAGCAGGCTGATAATTTGACATGCGAGGTTCGCGATTTGCCTACCTAAGACTCACTACTGTGTCTCGAATCAAAACAGACGGAAGGCCAGATCAAATACGACATTTGTTTTTTAGTCGTTCCGTTGGCTGATATTATCGATTGTTTGGTCTTGTCAGTTTTGAAGGACTTTCCCCTTCTTACTTTGGAGATTTTACTTTTTTTTAAACATGGAAGACCAAGTTTCTGATACAAAAGTCAAAAACTAAAAGACGAAACAGACATACACATTAGTAGTGGAATTGAATTAGATTTGGAAAAACCACATTGTCTCCCATTTTTCTTAATTAATCTAGAAGCATAAAAAGGCAGGTGCATGCACACCTTTTTCTTAAGGTTTAAGACTAAAGTGTAGTTAGTTTCTTACGTGTCTAAATATATTTAAAACAGAGGCCGAAGACACTGACGGGGCAATAATAAATCCTGCGTTTAAGAAAAACCGAAGGAAGGTTAATCAGATGTCACCCATCGTGTTACTTATGACAAGTAGAAATTCCTTGAACAGTTTTCTTTGCAAATATTAAAATGATGAACTTTAACAATTTGAAAGAATTAGAAAGGTCCTCATGTATTGATTCATTCCAGGTTTAACAATTTTGGTTTTGAACGTTCTTGATGAAAATAAACCCAGAAAAGCGCTTTAAACAGATCAAATTGATAAAGTGATATCTTTATTTTGATAGTGATGGATCCTTTTATCTGTTTATTGTTTATACATTCTTGTTTCAATATTGATGTTGGCTGTTAAATTTGTAACAAAACATTATATCATTTTGTTGAAAGCCTTAGGTACCGGTGTTGGTAGTTCTCTTGGTATAGCAATGAGTAGAGCAATCATGTCTAGGATAACTCCAGATATATATCAAGGTAAGTTATATGATACATAAGTATAAGATTTCAAATCCCGGCCTTCTTTTACTAGGGGAGTCCCTGTAATTTAGGGTAAAGATTCATTTATGATAATGGCTATTTAAGGGTTTGTTCTAGGTTAGGGTTACATTTTAAGGTTATAGTAAGTGTTCTTGTTAGTTTTGGGTTATGTTTTTTTAAGTAAAGGATAGTTTAGTGTAGCTGTATATAGGCTTGCACTACTAAAGTAAAAGAAGGCCTAAATTATGTCCAAAGGCAGTTAGTTATCTGTTAAACTGGTTTACAGCTATTGTACTGTGTATGAATATTGTTAAAAAAAACCAACCAAGAACTTTAAATTTCATTTAAACTGATGTGACAACATTGCCTTAAGTGCAAATGTCCTCAACTGTCTTGAAACGAACTTTAACAGAATGTCATTATTTTCAACTTAAGCTGAGAAAATATTCATTCCATCAGTGAGGTATTGTTGTTTGTTTTGGTTAATTACCTAATTTCGTCTTTATTGTATAGTTAAGCCTTATCAACATCACCATATGTGTTATGCTTTCATAATATTGCAAAATGAATTCATCCTTGTCAAAAGTATTAAATGCTGTAATTAAGACTAATTTTCGCTTTGAAAAAATAATCTGTTGCCAGATAAACAAATTTCTGTGTTTATTTTATGTTTGCCTTCTTTCTAAAAAAGATGGTATTTCTTTATCAAAAGATACTATGGAATCAAAAGATTTGTTACAATATATGTTTCAGGATTACTTACAAATACTAACAAGGTTTGGTATACTACTAATGTTTAACGAGGTTGTGATGAGGTAATGTTATTTTCTGTATCCAACTAACAAATATTAGAATTTTCAATAAAGCACGATGATATTAAAAAAACATATACAGTGTCGTAATATAAGTATTTTACTTCCATCATTTAGGTTCAGTTTTTGCCGGAGTAGCTGTACCTGAAATTGTATTTAGTTTAGCCAGTAGTTTTGGAGCAAATGCAATTGATGATGTTACCGTTTCAATATATAGAGGACTCACATTTTCATCATGGCAGGATATGGCATCATAGGAATTATTCCATGTCTGTAAGTTATATTTGTTAGGCCGAGACATTTTAGAATGAAAAATTAACAATTCAAACTTCAAGGAATATTCTTTTATGAACTTTGCCTGTTTATGTACAAAAACTTAATGAAATAAATCTTCGAAACATGACTTGTCATATCCAGAAACACAAAAACCATCTTTTAACATGATTGTTTTTAATTATGATTCTATCTGGTGACTGATGTAGATTGACCTGAGAAAAAAGAAAGTATTTTATAAATAAGTCAGAAAATAACAAAGGGATAATATTACACTTTTTAATTCTCTATAACGTGGAACCTTTGCCAAATTCCAAAATCATAAAACTGCAAAACTCGAATCTCTCAAGTAGAAATTGTGAAATAGTTTTTAAAATAACGACTACTCAGTGAAAAATTAATCCCGGCTATAGCAGTAATTTAATGTAAAACTTGTTAATTTTGAAGAATGCATGATGATATTCAATTTTTGGTATTTATCTAACATTCTTATTTGATTTTATATAGTATTCAGGATTTAAGACCTCTTCGGTATCAATTCAGAAACACAGAACCTAAAACTTTACTGCGTTTAGTTAAGCATCAAAGTGATAAATATGTTTTCATTCTTTCCTTTCTATCCAGTCTATGCTTTCTTTTCTACGACGAACTTCTGGAATCATTTTACCATAGTGAATACATAATACCCTTTATATATGTATTCCTTATTCTTAACGTAAGGTACAAGCCTTGTATTACAAATCCAGTTTCCAGGGCACGTCAAACATGGAGTGAAATGAAAGTCCATTTTTAAAAAAAAAAATTTCTGGAGTTAATTTTTTTCGTTTGATTAAAAGTTTATTTAGCTATATTAAAACATCTATTGAGGTGTAAATAAATGTTGCATCTTTTGTGGCATATCACGTTTACTGGAAGTGGTGCGGCCTAGTAAAAACAGCAAACAGAAAGTGGAAAAAAGTAGTTTTGACTTCAGGGTTTCATAACTTTTTTATTCTTTCGTGACATGTTGCACTTTTTTCCAATTAAATTACAATTTCACATTTCTACATACATGATATGTGGTATTTTATTTTTTTTTGAATTTTAAAGATCAGCTGATTTGCACGTAAGCCTATGCGGCAGTCAATTACAACTGCAACCTTCATCACGATGCTTGATCTTTTGAAATTTACAAAATATTTATTATATTTGGAGGACACGTATTTAACAAACAATCGGCATTCCTCTTTTTCGATTTTTTCTTTTACTCATTTCATGCAAAGCTCATACTGATGCTCCTGAATAAGAATGAAAAGAAACTAGCATTATCAACTTAACGTTCCGCTTTATAAATGATGTTCTTATACTACATAATTCAAGTTGGTGACTGTTGAATGCATTTATCTAATAGAACTTGAAATAAAGGAGACCACAGATACATGTATATCTGCCTCATATCTGGATTTACATCTAGAAATTAACAATGAGGGTTTGTTGAGAACAAAACTTTACGACAAAACGTACAATTTTAGCTCCCGCATTTTGAACTTTCCGTTTGTATGTAGCACAATTCCAGCATTGCCTGTATTTGGAGTCAATAGCTTCCTGTTGATATTCCAGAGTTGTAGGTTTGGGTACCTATCATGATTTCCTTAGAATAGGGATGTTATCTACAAGGAGGCTATTGAGCTAAGGCTTTCAAGTGACAAAGTTAAAGTAATCCCTTTGAAAGTTTTACGAACGCCATCACTAGTTGGTTGACCGTTATGGAATATAGGTGATATAAATGAAAACGGATATATTCCAATTGTACCCACAATCCTGTACTTTTTTCTTCGATTGTGAAATCATCAAATAAGACTTATTACCGAATTTGTACTTACCATGAGAAATATGACGGGTAAAAATAGGGCAGCAGGATCTGCTTACCCTTTCAGACCACCTGATCAACCCCAGGTTTTGGTGGTAAATGAAAAACTCCTTCTTATAAAAACGCTACGTTTATCCATGAATCGAGAAATTCAGCCTTCACACGGACTAAAAATTTATTAACAATAACTAATAATTACTGAAACGATCTACTTATTCAGTTTTTAAACCCAGAAAATGAAGTCAAGAGCAACGGATATTTATCAGACGGAAACTGTGTCCCATAATACATATACAAGAAAAGAAAGATTTTTAAAGCTCTATTTCCATATGAAATGTTTCATACAAAAACTTTTTAGCCATTCTGGTGTCCTGGTGTCTCGTATTGGGGATATTCATCGCAGAGGAGACGAAAATCATTCTTGTAATGGATTACCTATCAATGAGTGACAATATTATTGAAAATATGAACAGATAAACCGAGTTTGTCTTGAATCAACAGAAGTCCAATTTCCTAATCATTTCAAATACTACTATTTTGTAGAATTCTAATCATTGGACAGAAAAGAAATAAAATGTCAAAGGATACAACAGCAATAACAATACATGTGAAAGAAGATGATAAACGATTGGTTAATGGTTATCAGATTCAGGATCAGAATTATGAAAACAGTCACCATTTCTGAACATAAAAGTTACTATTTAATCTTCATACATAAAAAAATAATTATAAAAAAATCTTTTATATTATAGTTTCGGAATTGAAGTAAATCAAAGCTGGGGCAAAGCTAACTGCGATAAATCAACAAATATACATTAAGTGGATACAAGTCATCTTCATAAGTTTTAAATCAAATTACCCCGGTATTGGTAAATAAAAAAACAGAGGCATATGATTATTTTGATCGTCATCAAAGCACTGGGTCAATACCACTGCTAGTGGAACTCCAAACGATGGAGAGTATCATTTAGCTTATTGATCAGTTCGGTCATGATTCTTAACATATTTTGTTGTCCTGATTAAACACAGGAAAGATCTCCGGACGCACTAAGTTTATAAAGTGATGTTTTCAATTACCAAAGTTTTTGTTCGTTAATTCATTGCATTGTGTATTAGATATTACATGTGAAACATTTGGAAAAGGTTCGGTTTTAAATTTTTATCATTTGTTAAATTTTGATAAGGATTTTTCCAAGCATTCGTTTATTATCAATAATTGCCTAGTTACAATCAAGTGCAGTATATATGCGTAATATTTCACAATTGGTCCTTCATGTTCCTGTGAAAATTGTAAAAATGGATACAAAGGGTGGGTTTTCTCTTCTCATATCTTTACATACGGTGTTTGTGTTTAATGACAGTCCAGTTAGTGATGTCATTAGACGCATATGCGGAAATAAGATGTTTGCTTAATATCGGAAACAGTATCCGCGGGATGTACATACTGAACAATTATTCTTTAGGAATGAAACCATGCTAAACTCCATTAATCTCGTGAAAACGATGGCAATAAATGGTGCCTCCATAGAGACATATTATATCTGCCTGAGAAAATAGCAACGTTTATTTTGTCTATATCCCACTAGAATTGCTTATTAATCATTGTATAGTGTCAAGAGAATATGTTCAATTCAAGCCATTATCTAAACACTATTAATCAAAATAAATCCTCGGGATAGGATGTATAAATTACCAGGAAACTATGAAACCAATTAATTGCAATACTCATAGAAGAAGACCCTATATTAATACTGAACGAATAACAATGAGATAAAGAACAACGATCAAGAGTTGTTGACGTATTTTCTAAACTATTTTGAAGTCCTTCCTATAGGTTACAATACATCATTAGATTTTATGGGCGCAGCCATTTTATGAGCATAACATGGTATTCAGAATTAAGAGTATAGCTAATCCTGATTGGTTGATATGTGCGCCCGTTATTTTTGTGTTATTAGAGACTTCGTGCATTCTGCATTATACCAAAGGCCAAATAAATTATTTTCCTTAGCCCTAACGGAACTGAGATGTCTTTTAAACGCTAGGATGAGACACGTATTTTTAAGTGCAAAATTGGTAGGCATGGGACAAATGTGGGAGATGAGTACAAATTACGCTTAGAAAAGCAACGCGAACCTATATTTTTTGGACCAAAAAATACTGTCCTAATAACTTTTCTTTAATTCTAGCAAGGTTTCGTTAAAAAACTCAACTTTCTAAAGTCTGTATCTCGAAAAAGGCTATCATGGGGAAATTAATTGTTTATTTCAATCTTTAATAAAAAGTGATTAAAAATTGTTCTAGAGTTGTCTCTCTTTGTCTGTTGTTAATTGTAATTCACAAATACCAAAATTGAAATACTACAGTCTTTCTGTATATTATACTCATTTGTGTAGAGGTTCCATCCTCTGTTTTTCATTTATAACTTTTACAACTTATACAAAAACAATCATTCTAATTACACATACATTTTATAACATCAACTTGTATTTACATTTTCATGACTAGAATATACATTTTTACTTTGTGGCATTACTTTGGCTACAGAGTATTCTATAATATTTTGTTGAGGCGCCAGGGTGACTACCGATTACCTATACACAATGGCTATCAGCTGACCTATGTTGACATAGTGTCATAAAACCCCTGGTAGTTAAACACGGTTACACCACCACCTACCATGGGGAGTGACCGGGGAAAACACTCGTATTACCAATGATCCAGTTATTAGTGCTCCACCTGTTGGCAGGTGTAGGCCTCCCTTCTATAAGATGAGGTGGAGGAGGTCCCAGAGTTACCCATCTGTAGACCCCACCGTTACCACTAACCACATTTTCCAAACCTGCAGGTTGGAATTGTCAGGCCCAGAGCAAGGGCCGAGTGAAATAATCCCCCAATCACTACCAGTCTCCCTGGACCACCACATGAGAGCACAAGTCAGCTACCAAATCTGACTTGGGTTCTCACCTCCACAAAATTTTCATTTTTGAAGCATTGGAAAAGTTGAAATTGTTGTGCGTAGGAAAGACTGAACCCCCCCCCCCCCCCCCTTGTATATTATTTAAGAAAACCTGATTTCCAGATTGTGATAAATGAGTTCCATCTGTTCTGTATAAAGACACTTCACTTGCCCTAATATTCTCATGTAAAATAGCTTTACCCCCATTTTCTATTACAAAGTTTTTGACCACTGAATTCACTCTTTTTCTCTTCTGTTCGATTATTGCGCCCGCATTCAAGGGTGCAAAATGCCAGTATCTGCGCTGTAACATTGAGGACCATGTTATAATAACATTTTTAAATAAAGCCTGGTTACGTAGGATAGAACATTTTTCAATTAAACCCTTCCCTGTCAATTCTAAATCTGTCAAATCATTAGCTCCACCGTGAATAATAATAAAATTGGGAGAAGGTAAAACATTTCTTTTTGCATCCAGCAGGGAGTCCAAATTTTTAATCTGTAAACCAGGTTGCCCAATCCAGTATGTTGTAACACCTTTGGACTCCAGTCCCAGGTTGGTCCTACCATATTTCTTCGCCTCTATATTGGCCAATGAACAAGGGAACTCCCAACAATCCATAAAATCTTAGGACCTGTGAAAACTTGTAGCTTGTTAGCCTTTTGAAACTAGAAAAATTGCAACTTAATATAGCGAGAATAAGCATGCGATTTCCATCTACCTAATTTCATAATTACCTCCTCTGAGACCCCCTGCCTGGCTAGTTCCGTGGCTCCCCCAATTCTAAAACTATGTGACCTAAAATGACCTTTACTAATATGAAGAAAATGTAAAGCCTTTTCCAGTATACTGCTGAATTGGTATCTAGTTAAAGGCATACCATTATAATGAATAAACAAATCTTTATTGTTACAGGTAGGTCGTGCCTTTAAGTATTAGTTAATGAGTCGTATCGGACAGTAGTTTTTTCTGTTCTCAGGTATCAATAAAGTAACGGACTTTCCCTTTTGGTCAGTTTTTGACCACCTTACTCTTAGCTCCAGGACTTTTCTCTTAACTAAAATATCAGAAATTGTTAAGTTGGAGCCATTTATAACAGACTTAGTTTTTGAAGTAGTGATTTCCCCTACCCTTAGCAAACCAAAGAAGGCAACTGAAAAAACTGCTGAAAATAAAGCAGCTTCATATTTATTCTTACATACTTTATCTAAACAACCTATCATATCTGCTAACAATTGCACTGTAATTGGTGCTCTAATGTCATTACGTTTCCCTCCTTGAATTCTTTTTATTCCTTCTAATGCCTTGCCAATTATAAAGAAATTTGTAGTATCCTGTATGCCTTGTATTTTATGATGGTATGAAACTCCTGATATATAAGATGATATAGTACCCCCAGAAAGACCTTGTACTGACAAAAAAGCTATAAAATTTAGCAAATCGTTGACTGGCACTGGCCAATGCTGTTTCAATGTGTAAGAAGATCTAAAATTACAAAGTTTTGACAGAGCCAAATTGTATGATTTTTGTGTATTTTTGGACACACCTTGATTGACAATATAATCCGCCACCTGACTTAAATGTTCCAGATCTGTGTTGGAATTTTGGTTGGCCACTGGTCTGCTTCTGGAGCTAGGCTTCTGAACTTCCCCCACTGAGAACGAAAAAAGACAATCAGCAATTTGGTTTTGTTTTGAAGGGATATAAATTGCCTTAACTGACGTATTGTTTTTTAAGTTCATTAAAACCATTTGTCTTACAGTTTCAGTGTTCTCCATTTTTCACTACGGTAAGGTGGGTCTTTTTAAAAAATCACTTGCAACCGTTCGTATTATTTTTTTTATACTTTTCCAACCGGTTTTTTTTTACTGTGGGTGTTGTCACAATAAGAATGGTTAGTATTGTATTCACATTTAATGGAATTGAATAGCAGATGGCTTTTGCAGGACTCCCTCCTCCTGCCAAGATTCTGACCTATTCCTTGCTTCAATGCTGTATTTTTGGTACACAGAACAGTAACATCCTTCTTCTGTGACGATTAGCCATTTAAAGTCCTGTTCATATTTCTCAGCTTGGGAACAACCTCTCAATGCAATGACTATCCCTTTTATGAAGGATACTTTTCAAGAGATACAAATGAGCACATATTTATTTCATTTACAGAAACTTTTTCCAAAGAACTATACATCTATTTGGTATTATATGGTCAAAACATGTCCAAGAATTTTGTAATAATCCTGGACTTATATCTACTTTATCATTAAAAAAAACGTACCCTCTTTTAGAAAAGTTGTTCCAAACATTACATAACTGTACAATGTCTCATGTTTGTTGCTTATAGTTATACTATCATAAACTATTTGATTCGATTTTATAACTAGTTTTCCCCCTTTTAAGTTAAAAATTTTAGTTTTTCTTTTTTCTTTTCTTCAACAATAAGACGACCTCTTGTCACTCATTTAAGGAATATCCCTCATTAGGGGATTGTTCCCAAACTGTTTACCTTCGCGATCGCTCGCGTACCTTTTCCGTTGTTTTGATACTTTTTTTTTAATTTTAACAATTTCAATACAACTATCCGTTTTAGTTGACTTATTTTGCCTAAAGTTTTCCTTATCACCATCGTCATCTGCCTTTCTCTTCCCCCGAATAATAATAGAAAACATTGAAATTTTACGATCCGCCATTTTTGTCAATAAAACAAATGAGCGAGGCGCGATTTGTATTCAAATTTTTACGGTGCGGAACCGAAAAAAATCCGGATTTGAAAAAAAAGCCGACCACCTCCTAAAATGGAAAGGTGGTCGGCTTTCAAAAGAAGGTGGTCGGCACACCCGGCTTAAATGCCGAATGGAAAACACAGTAATACTAAAGTCATAACTCTACTTGATTTGCTAGTTTTCATATCAATGATTTGAACAACCGCCTGATTATCAACGTGAAAAATTACTTATTTGTTATCAAAATATGATTCCCAGGACATAAGTGCTGCTACAACTGTAAACAACTCTAACAATGTCATATCTCTGATGATTCCAGTTTCAACCCAATGTTTTGTCCATATGCCTTGGGCCCACTTATTGAGGCCCCCATTGACATCATTTTATTAAGATAATATTCACCCTGAAATTTTATCCCTAACAAGTCAAAATCCTGCCGCTTTTACATCACACTGACTTAAACGGGCAAATGTTTTGTGTCTATTAATCAAACATGCTGCTTCGTCCACTGAACTGTACTGCACTGAACAATGATTTTTATCAATAAAATCATTTATTGAATTATTCTCAGGATAGGATAAATGTTGAATAAGTCTAAAATCCCCATCCTTTTTTGGTACTAGTCCCATTGGTGATAACTGAAATGTGGGAAAAGGCGGGTATCTGAAAGGACCAGCAATGCGACCAAGTTTAACTTCCTTCATTAATTTTTCTTTAACAATGTTTGGTAGCTGTAATGCACTTTTTAAATTGGAACTCTCCCTTGGTTCCCTAGAGCCAAAATATTTTAATGAAAATCCATATTTGAAACCAGATATAATTTCATGTGCTACATTTTTATGTGGGTAAAATTCTAAATAATTTTCCTAGACCGATACTTTAACAGGAGTATTTCCTAATGAATAAAAATTAATACTTTTTGTTACTTCTTCCTTGGGCCCGGTTATTACATTGGGCCTTTCTGTGTTTGCCACTGCATATTTCACATACATGTTTAAACCTACAACGAGGGAAGTAGGGACAGTCATTACCATTATTATAGTATTTACATGACATATTTACACTTCCACTAGTTACCTGTGATTGTTGATGTGTTCTCGTGTTAGTGTTTGAAAGTGTAGCTGCATTTGAGTTATAATGACCAAGATTTTGTGTATTTGTTCTATAACCCTGTGATTGCACTGACACATTGTTTTGTACTGTGGGAGATGTGATGTGTAATAGCCAATATTCACCGTGTATGTTTCCCCAAGATAAAGTTGGATTCTTTTCTATTTTTAGCCTAAATTGCTCGTCATAGGTGGCCCAGTTTTCTGACCTCGTTGCCGCTAATCTTATATCGCGCATATATTTTAACAATTCCTGTGCCCGTGTCCTGTATTTCTCAATGAAGACACTCATAAAAACCATGAATGCTGAAGTCCATTCATTTATGGACAAATAAACACCCGAAGATCTTTTTTCAATGCAAATTTTCCCCCTTTTTAATTTCAAATCGCCCTCGTCAACCTCCTACATTCCTTTTTGTGTTCTCGAAAGATAATGAAACTCTATACACTTTCCCTCTCAAATCTTTTCCTTAATTTTAAAAGGCACGTGTTCCCCAACTGTGTCATGAATGCTAGACTCTTCTATTTTTAGCCTAAATTGCTCGTCATAGGTGGCCCAGTTTTCTGACCTCGTTGCCGCTAATCTTATATCGCGCATATATTTTAACAATTCCTGTGCCTGTGTCCTGTATTTCTCAATGAAGACACTCATAAAAACCATGAATGCTGAAGTCCATTCATTTATGGACAAATAAACACCCGAAGATCTTTTTTCAATGCAAATTTTCCCCCTTTTTAATTTCAAATCGCCCTCGTCAACCTCCTACATTTCTTTTTGCGTTCTCGAAAGATAAAGAAACTCTATACACTTTCCCTCCCAAATCTTTTCCTTAATTTTAAAAGGCACGTGTTCCCCTACTGTGTCATGAATGCTAGACGTGTGTGACGGGTCGTTGCTAAAAGAGGGGAATGCCCGTGCATCCTCCTCCGACTCATTACCTGATGATATTTCAGCATTTTCTTCTGGTCCTTGTGTCTCCACGTGTCTCACCTCCTGTGTTTTCCTGACCATTCTTTTCCGTCCAACTCCGTCCTTCTTTTGAGTGATTTCTTCGTTTCGCACTCCCTGTCCTTCTTTCCTGCTGGTCGTCCTCCTCTTCTTTCCAATGGCCCTTGATTGCGATCCCCTGGCATTTATTTTGTTTGGCATCTTTTCGTTTAAATAATTCAACTAATTTCTGCAGCACCTGCTTTGTTGTCGACAGCAAATTAACAAGTGCCCGATACAGGAATTCCAAAATTTAGATTCCACCTGAGAGCGCCATCTATGGCCATGCCAAATATGGCAATGAGCTAAAGGCTGCAACACCCACACACCCACACAAATATTTGATTGAATTAAACCAGATTATTGAAAATATAAAATTTTGATAATCTCTATTATTAATACACTTCTTAATTCAATGTCATATGTTCCGATAAATATATAGAATAAAAAAAACAGTTACACAATGAGCCTACATAAAAACCGTTTACAACCATTTGATAATCCCTTTATTTTTTTTTGAAAAGTGAAGGAATTTTTTTATGGGGAGGTATCTATGATGAGTTTATTTATATCTGTGCGAATTCTAGACAAAAAACACATCATATGCCATGTTCAATAACTCTTGAATATATATTAATAATATTTGGAACTTTGCTAAGAAACTCCAACTCCAACTCTCTCCGGCAAATTTAACCTATTAGTTATATGAATTTTGCGATTCTTTATAGGTCTTTTGGTCATAAAGATCCAAACATTTCTACGTATTTTATACATCCCTACCTTTTAAATGGTCGGGCATTGCGTTTCTGATGAAGGTAAATCCCGAAAAGTGCTTCGGACGCACGAAATGTATAAAGTTTTATTTTCATTTGAGAAAATTCTGTATTGTCACATTTACTATCTTTTGTCAAATTTTACAAGAAATCCCTTGATATTCAGTAATGGCGGACATATAGTATTTTTAATGAAAAAAGCGAATATGACTAACAAGTTCTGGAGACTTGTTGTAATCTACCTTGAAATTATCATATTTTTTTAAGAACAAAGCACAATTAAATTATTATTCGAAAAACATAAACTTTACATTAACAACGGTATCAATATACCTACAAGATATTGGGGTGCAGATAACGTTCAATCTGAAAAAGGTTTTTTTCATTTCAGCCAAAAAAAAACCTTACTATTTTGAATTTATTTTGATCAATTCATAAAAAATGCAATCATTATATGAAAACAAATCTAGCTTATATATTTCTGATTGAAGATACACATATAACAATTTAAAGTGTTCGTCTTAAAACTCTGTTTCAAATCTACCATATTTTGTCCTGAAAGTCCGAGGAAATTCAGGTAAAGCATCCCCAGAAGTCAATGATACACTTCCGTCATCGTCCTTTACTTCTTCTGTACAATACGGAAATGGTTCGGATATCATTACACCTTTTGTGTTTGGTCGTGTATCACCGCCATATTGTGAAAAGGATGTTATGGCACCAAATCCAGTAGTGGTCGGTCTGGACATTAACCCAAAACTTAGACCTGTTATTCCTGTCATTCGCGTTATCACTCCATAGTTTCTTTGAAATTCAAAAGGAGGGGGAAGTCTCCCTGGAATGAATATTATAACACCTACAGCAATCGGCTGCTTCATGTCACGGATTATAATTCCTCCAAGTGAAGGGTAATCAAAAAAGCATTCAACGCATATTGGACGAATAGGTTTTAAATCAACAACACCCAGTTCACCTGGACGAAGGAATGAAGGATTTTCTTCAGCGCATTGGCCTGTTCGTCTGTCACATCTTTCCTTTATTTCTAGGAATTTGAAGGCAACCATTGACGTATGACGATGCAGAATAGGGGTGTAACCCTTCTTTATTGTACCCGGATGATTTAAAATCATGATCTGAAAATATAAATATGGCTTGTCAAAAGTTAACATAACTTATGTATAATTCATCTTGATTTATCACAGTTAACTGTCTTTTACAAAAATCTATGGATAAATGATAATCAAGTTGTCCTTCAAGTCTCCCGAGAAAAGGACAACAATTTACTTGGTAGATAATTTCCTTAACTCATTTCCTGAAATATTTAAATTTGGAGGGCTAGAAGAACTTATATTTTTTTATATTACCTGTTATGTTAATTTGTGTGAGTAAGTATGCTTGCTTATTACTTTGATAAAGAAGAAGGGCAAATGAATAACTTACCTGTTAAGCAAACGTTGACGACATGTAGATGATTACCTCAGTCATATATTCCCATATAAGTAACTTATTTGAGGGAGGTAATCTATAGAAGGGCATGAGCACAAAACTATTTGGCGGACGGCATGTAAAGAATCATATTGGAGATTACCAAATAAATAACGGAGTCTAACTAAAGAGTAATATTTCTATGACCTATGCAGTGACGTTTGTAAAAATCTGTAATGATTGTCTTTCAACATAAAGCATATGGTTTTAGCTGATGTCTGTTGTTTGTTTTTAATTATATGTATAGTTAGCTGTTAATATTCTCACACATAACCTTATAAAGGGTGTTTAAGGGTTTTTATGACTTGTCAAGTATGATGGCGTGAGGAAGTTCCAACATAACCGATAAAGTTAAGGGAATGTACCTGAGCAGTAAACTGTGTGACAGACTGTGGAGGATCGTCACAGGTATCCCCACATACATCCCCTTTCCTGATATCTTTAAGTGTATAATTCTCTATCTGTATCCCAACATTGTCACCTGGCCTTGCTTCATCCATAACTTCTCTAAATACTTGCACTGCCCGTACCTATATAAACGAAAGGATTATCCGCAAGTTCATTGGTTTCTGTTTGGTATTAAATTAATAATTAAGATCCATTTTGTTACATCTGGTGATCCGTTTATTTGGCAATCGCCATGGCAGTCAGCAGTGTTTAAGAACATCGTTGTTCGACCTGCTTGTCAAATGCGTTTTGTTAAAATATACTTTTTCACTTTTTTGGTCTTTTGGAAAATGTTGTTTGTGCTGTATTTAGACCCCTCTACAAAGAAATTTGTTTTGCATGCACACGTATAAAAATTGCGGTTTTTATCCAACGCAATCATAGGTTTGAACGTTGTTTTCAATTTAGACTTGTTTATATTTTTTCGTTTGGGCTTGTATTATATTTGCCTTCGGGTTTATATGATCCGTTCATCCTATTTCGACTCTTCACAATTCAAGAGTCAATCCCAAATTGAGGTAAATTATATGGCCTTCCAAATACCATTTCGATTCCTAACATCACTGAAGAGACATTAATTGTCGAAATCCGGATATGGTGTACAAATTTTTGCACCTCATGTTTGCGATATACCATCTTTTCCGCAAGTTTATTGTTTTCTGTTTGGTATTAAATTAATACAATTAAGATCCATTGTGTTACATCTGTGATCCGTTTATTTGGCAATCGCCATGGCAGTCAGCAGGGTTTAAGAACATCCGTTGTTCGACCTGCTAGTCAAATGCGTTTTGTTAAAATATACTTTTTTACTTTTTTGGTCTTTTGGAAAATGTTGTTTGTGCTGTATTTAGACCCCTCTACAAAGAAATTTGTTTTGCATGCACACGTATAAAAATTGCGGTTTTTATCCAACGCAATCATAGGTTTGAACGTTGTTTTCAATTTAGACTTGTTTATATTTTTTCGTTTGGGCTTGTATTATATTTGCCTTCGGGTTTATATGATCCGTTCATCCTATTTCGACTCTTCAAAATTCAAGAGTCAATCCCAAATTGAGGTAAATTATATGGCCTTCCAAATACCGTTTCGATTCCTAACATCACTGAAGAGACATTAATTGTCGAAATCCGGATATGGTGTACAAATTTTTGCACCTCATGTTTGCGATATACCATCTTTTCCGCAAGTTTATTGTTTTCTGTTTGGTATTAAATTAATATAATTAAGATCCATTGTGTTACATCTGTGATCCGTTTATTTGGCAATCGCCATGGCAGTCAGCAGGGTTTAAGAACATCCGTTGTTCGACCTGCTAGTCAAATGCGTTTTGTTAAAATATACTTTTTTACTTTTTTGGTCTTTTGGAAAATGTTGTTTGTGCTGTATTTAGACCCCTCTACAAAGAAATTTGTTTTGCATGCACACGTATAAAAATTGCGGTTTTTATCCAACGCAATCATAGGTTTGAACGTTGTTTTCAAATTAGACTTGTTTATATTTTTTCGTTTGGGCTTGTATTATATTTGCCTTCGGGTTTATATGATCCGTTCATCCTATTTCGACTCTTCAAAATTCAAGAGTCAATCCCAAATTGAGGTAATTTATATGGCCTTCCAAATACCGTTTCGATTCCTAACATCACTGAAGAGACATTAATTGTCGAAATCCGGATATGGTGTACAAATTTTTGCACCTCATGTTTGCGATATACCATCTTTTCCGCAAGTTTATTGTTTTCTGTTTGGTATTAAATTAATATAATTAAGATCCATTGTGTTACATCTGTGATCCGTTTATTTGGCAATCGCCATGGCAGTCAGCAGGGTTTAAGAACATCCGTTGTTCGACCTGCTAGTCAAATGCGTATTGTTAAAATATACTTTTTCACTTTTTTGGTCTTTTGGAAAATGTTGTTTGTGCTGTATTTAGACCCCTCTACAAAGAAATTTGTTTTGCATGCACACGTATAAAAAAATTGCGGTTTTTATCCAACGCAATCATAGGTTTGAACGTTGTTTTCAATTTAGACTTGTTTATATATATATATATATATAACCAGTCTAAAAGGGTACAACATCACCAAAAAATGACAATAAACGAACAAATGTAACTATAAATATTTCGGATAACAGATATCCTTCATCAATATGAGCACGATGTAAAATGAATCAGATAAATCTATTCTGATTATTAAACTATAGCAATCTTGAATTCTATACAATAAAAAAAGTGAAACAGTTTCACCCGAACATCATATGTAGAGACGCTAATAAATTTTTAAAATTTCCAAAAAACGACTCAAAGACATGCCTGAAATGAAAATAGTAATTATAGATATGAACTGGCACAACTTTAAAATTCCAAAATGACGTCAGTTAAGATGTTATAACAACTGCGTGTAAATACATTCCCAAAAGAACAGCACTGATCGATATAAGCTGGTAAAATATGACAAACAGAGGCTGCGTATTTATCATTCCAAATAAATAGCAGTTTTATAATGAAAAGAAAAAATAATAGTAAATTTGGGCTAAGGTTAAAAGTTGGACGTGGATGCGTACTTGTATATCCCTACCAAATGAAAAAAACCTTGGTATTTAAACTAGTAAAATTCCAAAAATTCCAATAGAACCTTACAATCACAATCATAGACCACAACGAGGGTTGGTCAAGGGCCGAAAGACTTGCTCGGGAAAGGTTTTGGATAAGAAAGCTAAGGACAGTTTCCCCAGAGGGCATAAATGAAAAAACATAGAATGAGTCACTCATTTTCCCTACCATCACTCATTTTCCTGACATCATTTGTTTCCAGTTACTCCGGCTTCCTTACTTGACTCTTACAGTTTTAAGGATTCTTTTGGAATTTTTGGAATTTTACTAGTTTAAATACCAGGGTTCTTTTCATTTGGTAGGGATATACAAGTACGCATCCACGTCCAACTTTTAACCTTAGCCCAAATTTACTATTATTTTTTCTTTTCATTATAAAACTGCTATTTATTTGGAATGATAAATACGCAGCCTCTGTTTGTCATATTTTACCAGCTTATATCGATCAGTGCTGTTCTTTTGGGAATGTATTTACACGCAGTTGTTATAACATCTTAACTGACGTCATTTTGGAATTTTAAAGTTGTGCCAGTTCATATCTATAATTACTATTTTCATTTCAGGCATGTCTTTGAGTCGTTTTTTGGAAATTTTAAAAATTTATTAGCGTCTCTACGTATGATGTTCGGGTGAAACTGTTTCACTTTTTTTATTGTATAGAATTCAAGATTGCTATAGTTTAATAATCAGAATAGATTTATCTGATTCATTTTACATCGTGCTCATATTGATGAAGGATATCTGTTATCCGAAATATTTATAGTTACATTTGTTCGTTTATTGTCATTTTTTGGTGATGTTGTACCCTTTTAGACTGGTTATATATTATATTTTGTAGTGTACTGTATCATATTTATATGATCCATCGCCCCGTAAGATTTATCGTTGGCTATTATTCAGTCATTTTATATATATATATATATATATATATATATATAATTCGTCTAAATAACAGCCCAACAATGTTAGATCTGTAAATTTGCGGAAGCAAATTTTTTGTTATTCCCTGGCCGGGTTTCGAACTCATGCTACTGAGATATCGTGGCACCAAATCGCCTTGCACTATGCCCGACGCGGTAGACGACTCGACCACCCAGGCTCGACAAAATCAAGTTTTCGGTGGCCGGGTTTTACCTTCCCTCGTCAGTTTTTATCTAGCGTCGTAACATAGTACATGATATATAAGGCATGAAGATGGAATATTACAGATCAGCTGAATTATCTATCGTAGAGGATCTTACAAATTAATGAAGGAAGCAGTCACAAAAATAATTATATTATAAGTACGTCTGAACCAGTGACAACTCTACGACAGATTTCATCCATCGGATCACCAGTGATGGTGATACAAGGCTGAAAACACATTCTGTATACATAACTGAATTATGTATACAGAATGTGTTGATCCGATGGATAAAATCTATATATATATATATATACCGTTTCGATTCCTAACATCACTGAAGAGACATTAATTGTCGAAATCCGGATATGGTGTACTAATTTTTGCACCTTTTGTTTGCAGTATACCATCTTTTCCGCAAGTTTATAGTTTTCTGTTTGGTATTAAATTAATAAATTAAGATCCATTGTGTTACATCTGTGATCCGTTTATTTGGCAATCGCCATGGCAGTCAGCAGGGTTTAAGAACATCCGTTGTTCGACCTGCTAGTCAAATGCGTTTTGTTAAAATATACTTTTTCACTTTTTTGGTCTTTTGGAAAATGTTGTTTGTGCTGTATTTAGACCCCTCTACAAAGAAATTTGTTTTGCATGCACACGTATAAAAATTGCGGTTTTTATCCAACGCAATCATAGGTTTGAACGTTGTTTTCAATTTAGACTTGTTTATATATATATATAATTCGTCTAAATAACAGCCCAACAATGTTAGATCTGTAAATTTGCGGAAGCAAATTTTTTGTTATTCCCTGGCCGGGTTTCGAACTCATGCTACTGAGATATCGTGGCACCAAATCGCCTTGCACTATGCCCGACGCGGTAGACGACTCGACCACCCAGGCTCGACAAAATCAAGCTTTCGGTGGCCGGGTTTTACCTTTCCTCGTCAGTTTTTATCTAGCCTCGTAACATAGTACATGATATATAAGGCATGAAGATGGAATATTACAGATCAGCTGAATTATCTATCGTAGAGGATCTTACAAATTAATGTAGGAAGCAGTCACAAAAATAATTATATTATAAGTACGTCTGAACCAGTGACAACTCTACGACAGATTTCATCCATCGGATCACCAGTGATGGTGATACAAGGCTGAAAACACATTCTGTATACATAACTGAATTATGTATACAGAATGTGTTTTCAGCCTTGTATCACCGTCACTGGTGATCCGATGGATAAAATCTATATATATATATATATATACCGTTTCGATTCCTAACATCACTGAAGAGACATTAATTGTCGAAATCCGGATATGGTGTACTAATTTTTGCACCTTTTGTTTGCAGTATACCATCTTTTCCGCAGGTTTATTGTTTTCTGTTTGGTATTAAATTAATACAATTAAGATCCATTTTGTTACATCTGGTGATCCGTTTATTTGGCAATCGCCAATGGCAGTCAGCAGGGTTTAAGAACATCCGTTGTTCGACCTGCTAGTCAAATGCTAGTATACACCTGGTTTACAGCTTTAAGTAAACGCGATTCCGATTGTGTTCAGCTGTTTGAATAATGATAATACCTATTTATATATTTTGTCCGGAAAAATTAGTTTAAGAGTGATTTGTTTGCATTGCTTCAGCTACGCAGTTCATGTCACAAGCACTTGGCTCTGATTTTTTTTTTTACCTATATACTCTAATGTTATATAGGTAATTTTTTTAGAGACAAGTGCCTGTGGTTCATGTACATGTATTTTAGTCCTGCATACTGGCAAATATGTTTTAATGATTGCATAATTCTTCAGTCAATATAAAGGCAACAGTAGTATACCGCTGTTCAAAAGTCATAAATCAATTAAGAGAAAACAAATCCGGGTTAGAAACTAAAACCGAGGGAAACACATCAACTATAAGAGGAAAACAACGGAACAACAGAAACACTGAACTGCAATAAAAACAAACGCCAACATACATAGAAACGGACTATTTGATAACAACTGCCAGATTCCTGACTTGGTATATGACATTTTAAGAAAAAATGGTGGGTTGAACCAGGATTTATGGCTAGCCGAACCTCCCGCTTATATGGCAATATATTTGACAATATTGAATAATTTTCCAAGATTTATTCTAGAATGACCCTGTTTCAAATGTTTGTTCTTCCTTTACATCGACGAAGTATATGACAGTATTTGATGCTCTAGTTTTTATTTTTGCTATTGAAACTTTTTGTTTCAAGTGTACCTAACGGTTTATTCTACATGTCTAGAAAAAGGTGAGCAAAATAAAAGTTCAACTTATTTTTAGGTCATGTTTCTGTCTAGATTGAAGTAATTGTAACCAAAGAAAGGCATGACTCTTAATCAGGTCAAAACTGACATACCAGGGGTGTTTTGGATAAAACAAACTTATCAACGTGTGGTTGTCGATAATCTCAGAAGATGTTTTGGATGAGTTGATGAGTCATAACCTGACCCGAGACCACAATTAATTACCCCGCTTTTGTCCACGAATATAGCTTCTTGTTATTTATATAATGTCTTTTTTCTTTATTTTTGTTCTCTGCCTTCCTGATTCATTTCTTAGTTTTTATAGGGTGGAATGAAAGAAGACAGTTGAAATAAATTTTTGGATGCATTATTTTAACTGTTCGGTAGTGGGAATGAGTGATTAGACCAGTTGCAAAAGGTAACATTTATAGTTTTCGGAACGTCTCTTGACTTGTCCATACCAGTATGGATATGTTTTGGCTAAATAATGACCTGCATAGAAGAAATTTTCCTAAAAGTTAGATATAATGTGAGACTTGTACTGTACATTACATATACCAATAATTTTGCAAATTTGCAGGTTAATTTTTTTTTAATGTGAAAAAACGTTATAAAGAAATAATAGGGAAATTAATTGTGGTCTGTGGCCACCTTCATCTGCTCACTGGACGAATCAAAATGTGTTAACATGATTGGTGTTAATAAAATTGACATCTTTGTGGAATGTGAAAGGCACTCTAAGCGGATGTTCGTTTATCAAAAATGAAAATTCGTTTGATAATAATTAGAGAAACAGATTCTTACATAAATTACTCGTGGATTATCGGATTTATCCAATCTCGATAGTTAATTTATCAATTTTAAAGTCCTCGGCGAGGCTAGGACTTTAAAATTCGATAATTTAACTATCTCGATTGGATAAATCCGACCCACTGGTACCAATGTAAGAATATATATATATATATCCCGCATAACAAATGCTTGATCATTAGTCAGCAATACCTCACAATTCATCTTTTTTAATAATGTAAACGAAAAGTTTTATTCATATTTTGATGTAAAGTTAGCTTTTTCCCCCATGTAAAACAGAGTTTAAGACAGATTTATGGGCAACGTTATCGGTTTTTCTAATAAATGCCGCAAGGCCGAGAGATACGAAATCTGCCAACCCTTACTTTACATTTCGAGGCAAAAGTAACTTCAAAACCAAAATGTTTTGTTCTCGTCAAAACTATTTTTTCGAAAAATATACACACTGAGATCTCAAAAATAAATACACACCGAGATTAAAAAAAATGAAAAGCACACAATGAGAATTGAAATTACACACTGATATTTCTAAAATACACACTAAGATTTAAAAATTGCACACTGAGATGTATATGAACATTACTAGTGAATATTTATAATTCAATAGATTTATATTTTAGTCACCTGAACTCATGCCACATACAATTATCAATTGGAACACCTCGTGTGACTTTTGTGCCTCACCTCGCATGTAAGCATAAAATTGTCCAAACACTTTTTCGACTCCCTCCGCTCGGCGCTTAATTTTACATTTTCGGCAATTGCACCCCTTTTGAAAACCCTGAAACCAGAATAAGTGACCATAAAACTGAGAAGTGTTTGAGCAAACAGAGCACTAGGGCCATATACATTCGATTGACGGAGATTGATAATTGGTCGGTACTTTCTGTGAAATATGGGATTCGTCACAAACAATTCTTTAAAAAGAAACTTCTACACTTGTATATATAACGAGCTTCGACGACACATCGTGTCGTACATAGCCAACACGAATCATTTGACGTTCTACACAATGATAATACAGAATCTAGCCAACATGAATCATTTGACGTTCTACACGATGATATAATTAAGAAATAATTCATGGCAACCGTGGATTTGTTTTCATTTAACCAAGGGTTGGGCATTTATATTCGATTATTTTATCTCGAGCGAGGGATAAAATACGAATATAAATGCCCAACCAATGGTTAATTGGAAACAAACCTACGGCTGACATGAATTATTTCGATTCAATTAGGACAAATACAGTAATTTTGTATAAAATGATCGAATATATATGCCCACCCCATGGTTAAATGAAAACAAATTTACGGCTGCCATGAGTGATTTCTTAAATCTAGCCAACACGAATCATTTGACGTTCTACACGACGATAATACATAATCTAATTATATGACAATAAAGTTATTAGGTCAGATATAGGTATTAACTGATATTTAATTTATCAAGTGCAAGTATTTGGGGTAAACGGGGTCAAACGTTTGAACTACCAGTTCCAATTCCCACCACTCTTTGGGTAACTCGTGTAAGATCATGTTTCATTGTTGATTTATGTGCCGACTCTTGATAAAATCTACCTACTTACTTACTTACTTACTTACTTACTTATTTCTTTGAACGAGATTAAGAGGAACAAGGTTGGAATTTAAACAAAGCGTGTTAGTGAAGCCCGTCACATGTTTATGTCTTCTCAAGCATAAGGAACCTCGTCAGTGCTTAATCTTTATCAAGTGAGATTGAGACCATACGATCAGAAAGCCCATAACGACTGTCGACATCAAACAATAAAGGACATGGACATTACAACCATAACCATCAAGAATCACAGGCCCGTATCCAGGCTGTTTCTGAGGGAACAACAACCTCAGAGAAAAAGTGTGAAACAGTTCAAACGAGAAAATTTACGGCCTAATTTATAACAATACAATTTACGAAAAACAATCATGAACCAACGACAACAAATGAATTACAGGCTCCTGAGTAGGGCAGGCATATAAAGAATTTTGCGGGGTTAAACATGTTTGTGAACACTCAATGGTGAGACAGTGATGTAACATAAAACATAAGAACAAAGTTTAAAAATCAGTTGCAAAAGTCTTAACTCGAAAAATTGTCACGAAGCACAACAACTAACATAAAAACAATAACGCACCGATATAAAAATTCTCGCAGTTACTGAAAGCCAGTTCAAAAACCAATTACAACAAATAAAATATCATGTCCTCACAGACTTAAGTATCAGTCATTACACATCAAACGGATTCAGTGTAAAGGCGTCATAAAAACGAATGAATTTGTGCAGGACAATCTAGAGCTCGTTATATGATTTTGACGGTTGTTCAAAGTGAGTGCCATTTAATAATTTCTGGGTATATCTATTTTGGTGATTGTTAATTGTTGTGTTGCTGTCTCATGTCGGTTTATCTAGCATTTTATTTGATTTATAAGTAAATATAAGAATACGGATATTTTGTATGATCGGCAATAGAAAAGAGCCTATTTTACTAAATTACAAATGATCTAGTTTAAAAAAAATAACATGAAAAGCGTATAACACGAAAGGGCTGCAATAATTTGGAGGTGGTTTTATACTTACAATGACAGAATGATGCCAACACCGCCAATTCCAGCCCATATTAAGAATGTAAGTCCTCTATAGATAGTTACTGTGGAATCGTATATTATACCAATAACCACTGTACCAAATAAACTGGAAAACGATTCTACAGCAGCCACTCCAGCAAAAATAGATCCTGAAATTTATTGCAATAATTATTAATCAATGAATACATATCTAAGTAAGTTTTTAAATTTGAAAATGACTAAATATATTGTATTTATGATTCTGATCCATGTTGATATCATTAGGCTACGTTTTATTTATTAGGCTTTATTTTGACATAGTATTTTCTAGACATAACTTTCCTAATATGTATTGTATATGATTAAATCTCCACGACTGTCTTTGTAACCAAAAACCAATGTTCTCAAGTTAGGAGATATAGGGTATACACCAATGAAACAGCATCAGGTCATTGTGGACTTTTAACTAGTTATATTTTGGTATTCATCCGCTGTAGACTTTATTTTCCTTTTTCGTGACTCTCAGACTTTATATTATTATATACTAGTAAAGAAACTGTTATATAGACTGTTTTTTACCATAACAACCAAAGACATTATATTTGAGGACATTTTTTCTATACAAAATTAGGGTATTTTTTCTATGACCTTGGATTATGGGTCCGTGTTACACTTATCAATTCAAAATTTCAAAAAGTTTTCAAATTTTAGTTTTTTGGATGTATGATCAAAGTTTTAAAATATAAAAATTCCAAATATTTTTATTTCTTTTTAAATTTGAAAATTTACCAAATAATTAAAATTTTAAAATTATAAACTTCGTTTTAAAATTTAATAGTTAAGATATTTAAGCAAAGCAAACTTTAAAAATACTAAACTGAACGTACAGTTTTGATCATTTCGCGTTTTGAAAGTTTGAATTTTTTGATTTTTGATTTAAATATAGGAAAGGGGGAAAGGACTAAAAAGTGGATACCTGTTACAAGTGCGAAACGGAATAAGAATAGAAGGAACGAAATGAAATTTCACATTTTCTTTAAAAAAAACCCGGCCCATTTGTTAAAAAACTAAGACGTTTTAAAATTTGCATTCGAAAAACCAGGACAATGTAAAACGCTGAATTTTAAGTGGAATTCAAGGACATAGTTTTTGTCTTAAATATGTATAGTATTCAGAATATCATGGACAGTCATGAATTAAACCATTATACTTGCGAAATAGTAAGGGGGACAAAACAAAACAAAACAAACGCAAACGAAACGAAACGAACGAAATGATTAATTACCAATCAAGGTAAAAAATAAAACAAGAGGCAGAAAGGCATCAAAGCGGAGAAAATTGAATAAAACAAATAAATATATCTAAAGAGCGGAGAAAAAAAAGAAAGAAACACTTTGATTATGGTCATTCTTAAGTCGGAATAAAAAGAACAAAAAGAGATGAATCATTTTCAATTACAAAAACAATATTTAAGGAAGAGGCTTTATTTCTTTAAACAAATCGGACATCATATGATATATCAGTATCCTGAAATTTTCAAGGTAGCTATTTAAAAAAAAAAACACAATTCCCGAACCTATTTCAAACTCAATCAAACAGGTAAACTTTACCTACAATAAAAAATTTCTAACAGAAGCTAAGCATTTCAGATAATTTATTTGGAACTATTTGGTTATCACAATCAATCAAAAGATAACAGCGAATTTCGAATTTATTGGTCGTAATAGACAAATGGTATTCTAGATTGGATAGTCTACTCCCATTTAACAATTGTGTTTGTCCTACACTTTTGCCCAAACGTCACTTGCTTGATAAAGCGCCCATCAATTTAGGAGAACAGTGAAAACTGACCAACTAACAGTAAGTCGAATAATATGGTAAGATTGAGTATGTAAATATATATGTTAAGCAATACTTATTCAACCAAAATGGTTAAATAAACGTGAATTCCCTCAAATTTGAAGTCAGATTTTTTATCTTGCTTTTCGGCTCCTTACTATCTGCATCCATATCGGCTGATAAAATCATTGAACGTACATTTTGAACGATCATCTTCTTTTATCGATTTCATGACGATCATATATTGCCTATTATTATTGTTTTGAAGTCCAAGTATTGTTACGGTGGCTGAAATACCGAATCAGTGGTGTCGTAAGGAACGTCGCCTCAAATGTGGAATGTTGTGGATTGGATTTTTTTAAGTATCTGCTTTACACTGCTTACCCGCTATACATGCTGTTTTTAAGATTTAGACCAATTATTAGAAGTTTGGAGCCAGGATAATGCTAAGAGGTAGACCATTTATATCAAACTCAGCGTGATAGTCTTCTGAAAGTTTGAATTCATACCACATAAACATATCACATAAACAATTCAATCTGCATATCCATGTCATAGTTGCCGCTGTACATAACATTCTATCCATATGAGCTGTGGGCATTTTGATAAATGCGTGATCTCAGTTTTAATTACGTGAGCAACACCATGCAATAGTAATGATAATGAAATATTTGTTTGTGTATGTGATGTTTTCTCTCTCTTGGAAAGGCTTGCATATACCTAGCCTGTTGCCCAGTTCAATTTAATATATTTTGAAAAAGAAAACACATTGTTAAACAAAACCGCAATTTAAATGATATAATGTTTTATAAGGTCACATCACCGATTAACATTTTAGTAAGTTGAAGTGACCATTTTTAATGGTAAATTAATTTGGTTGATTTTTGTCATATATACTTTTCCTTTATTGATTTAGCATAAGTTTGTTCGTTGGTTGTCTTATTTTATTATGTCATGTAAAGCGATAGGTAAAGTGACGGGCTGAGATATTGTATTTTCGAGTGATATTGAATGCGATCAGATCGATTAACTGCTATTTCGCAAATATAAATTAATGATTTATTCATGACTGTTCATCTTATTCTGAATGCTATACATATTTAAGGCAAAAACTCTTTCCTTGAAATTAACTTAAAATTCAGAGTTTAACATTGTCCTGGTTTTTCAAGAGCAACATTGAAAACGTCCTGGGTTTTTTTTAAACAAAGTAGGCCGGTTTTTTTTTTGTTTTTTTTTTTAAAAAAACGTGAATACGAAAGAAGGCATTTTTCGATTTAATGTTAATTTTCTGTACTTATACTGAAAATATTTTACAATCACCTTGCAGTATTAAGATATATAAGAATTCTGTGGGTGCTTTTTAAAACAGTTTTTAGAACCGAGTACAGGGGACTCATAATCTTTTCAATTCTATCTCATACTACCTTTGTTTTTTACAGTCAATGATATTTTATGATTGATAAATATTACAGTGGTGAACTCCTGAGTTTAAAAAAAAACAGAAAGAAAACTAGGGAATAGCAGTGAAAAATCAGAAAAATTTAATATAAACACAAATATTCTACTAAAAGAGAACTCTCCGCAAAACATAAAATTACAATAACAGAAACCTTAATCTGCCCATGTACTATTTCCCATTGACAATAACATTTGAATTGAATGGAATATCCAATAAAAAATTAAAACAACACTTGACTGCATGCGTCCGAAGCGCTTTTCTGTATTTACCTACATCCGGAACACTCAAAGCTGAATATTTGAAAGCCAAGAATATATTAGAACCGACACAATTGAAGAGGTGTATGGCCTAAAGAAACATTAAAAATAGCAAAAAATCCATCTAAGTTCAACTTAGCCTGAGGGAGTTATGTTCTGGTGACACAATACTTCCGTTCTGTTTTTGATAGGGTTCTGCTTCCAACAGCAATGACTCTCTCTTTCCATCGACTTCCTGTGATAGCACAGCTCCGATAGCGTTATTACTCGCGTCAGTATATAGAATAAAGGGTCTAGATAGGTCTGGATGAGCGAGAATGGGTGCTTTAGTTAGCTTTCCTTTCAAGGCTTCGAAAGCTTCCTGACATTCTTCTGTCCATAAGAACTTCCGTCCTTTTTCGGTTAGTTGATGGAGACATTTAGCGATTTTTGCAAAATTTTCTATATACCTCCGGTAATATCCACAAAGACCCAAGAATGAACTTAGTTCGCTCGCATACATTGGAATGGGCCAATCTTTGATGCTCTTTAACTTTTCTTGATCCGTGGCTACCCCTTCTGCGGTGACGACATGCCCAAGAAAGTTAACTTTCTTTGCAAATAGTGTGCACTTTTTGGGCTTAAGCTTTAGGCCAGCCCCCTTCAGCCGATCAAAAACCGATCGAAGATTCTTCAGCATCTCCTCAAAAGACTTTCCAACTACAATTATATCGTCCAGATAGACTAGACATATACTCCACTGTAGTCCCGCCAATACCCTTTCCATCAATCTTTCGAACGTTGCTGGTGCGCAGGCCAGACCGAATGGCATCTGTCGAAATTGAAACAGTCCCCGTCGGGTGGCAGTTTTTGGGCGATCTTTCTCTTCCATTTTCACCTGCCAGTATCCCGAACACAGTTCTAAAGTAGAGAACCATTTATTTCCGGACAATTGCTCCAATGAGTCGTCAATGCAGGGTAATGGATATGCGTCTTTTACTGTTAAATCGTTAACCTTGCGAAAATCAACGCAAAAGCGCGTAGTACCATCCTTTTTCTTTACCAGTACTATCCCAGACGACCAGGGACCGTCAGCTGGCTCAATTACCCCGTGTTCCAGCATGTCATCGATATGCCTATCGACTTCCTCTCGCATTTAAATAGGTGTGTGGCGAGGCGGTTGTTTTACTTGTGCATTATTTCCTGTATTTATGTTGTGTCGCACCAAGCTAGTTCTACCTAAGTCCCTGTCGGATGCTGCAAAAAGATCTTTGTATTCATTTAGGAGATTTTCGACTCCTCTTTTTTGCTCCTGGCTAAGATTTCCGTTGCAAACACTCAGTAATTTTTGTAACTCAATACTCAGGTCCTGATCATTTTGTTTCACAGTTATATTTTTGTTGTCGCTTATCACGTCCATGACAGGGCTTATATTTCCTACAATTGTCCCAGCTCTAATTATCTTCACTACATTCGATACATTCATAAAACGCAGCGGAACGGTTTCTGAAGCTTTCACTAAAGTTCTTGCCATTAAGGCGCTGTCCTTTGCTATGAATTTGTCACAGGGTTCAATGATTCCTAAGCCTACTTCATTCTTTGTTGACTGATATTCGTTAATGTGACCTCGGACCAAAGCTTCTGTATCTGGCTGTATGCATGTATCTTCAACTACTAACACTCTATAACAACCAAGCTGTCCAGTGAAGTTCAGTGGTATCTTCTGGTTATGGCAAACCATATGTTCTTCTTGTAAATTAATCAGACATCCATTTTCTCTTAGAAAATCTAAACCAATTATACCCTCTATAGCAAGATCCGCTACTACTGCCTCTGATAGGTATTCCTTTTGTTCAATCCAAATGTGAAATTCTCCTTTTCCAACAACGTTTAGTTCAGTTCCGTTTGCTGACATAATAGTTTGAACCACTTGATTGAGCTTTGGCATCTCTTCCTTTCTCAAACTATTGAATAGTTAATTTGATATAAGAGTGACAGTGGCTCCTGTGTCTACTAGAAAACTTGACTTTATATTTCCTATAACTACGTCTATATATGCCCCTGCTTCTTTCGTAGAGTTATTTTCGACATTCAATTTGATTTGTTCTCTCCGCGGTTTTCTTGTTTGAGAATTTACTCGCCTTGCGGAGCCATTCTCATGGTTCCTGTATTGACCGTTTTCATTGCCGCCTTGCTTTCGTAGCCTACATTCTCGCTTAAAATGTCCATATTTACCGCAGTTGTAACATTGCTGATTTCTTTTTTCGGATCAGCAGAGTTCCTTTGTCCACTCTTTTTGAATTTATTTAACTCCATTCGAAGTGATTCTAATTGCTTAGTAATCAAGTCCATCATTTCTGTAAATTTATCGTCCTTAGATACCTCTTGTGTACTAGTATCAACATGCGTAGCCCGCATTTGAGGTTTTACAAAATCTTGTCTTTTCTCTGCTTTGTAGAACGCCTTAAGCTCTACAGCTAAAGAGATTGCTTGGTTTAAGTTTTGCGGTCTGGATTGTTTAATTTTTATCCTCATCTCACTATCGTGCAATGCATCTAAGAAATAATCCTTTGATAATGTTTCTTTGACTTCAATGGGTGCTAGTTGGTATGCACTGTTTACTAATCGCCGTATAGTTTGTCCTAGTTCTGGCAAGGTTTCACATGCGCGCTGGCGTCTCTCCTTCAACTGAACTCTGTATAGTTCGTTCTAATTTGGAGGAGCAAAACGCTCTTCTAATGATTTCACTCAGGTCTCATAATTCATTTTCTTATCAGTTAGTAAATCGCTGAAGACGCTCTGTGCGTGCCCGCGAAGGGCAGCGGCAAGGTAAAGCCCCTTTTCATATTCGTCCCAATTATTGATGATAGCACATGCATCAAAGTGCGATTTAAAATCAACCCATTCGCCAGACCCATCATAATTGGCAAGTTTGATTTCACTCCTTGTATTTTTTCCTGGCGTGTGTACTTTTTCCTGGTTATTGACAACATGTCTTGAATTTCTTTTGTTACATCTTAAGATAGGAGAAATCTCCACTGAACCTCCGCTACTGGTACAGGGTGCGGCGCTAGTTGTGTTGTATTGCACTTGCTTAGAACGGATTCCCGGGTGTTGCTCACTTATGTAAGTTCCAAACAATGTTGGAGCATCATCAGCTCGTTGAAGCTGTGTTTGGACTGTGCGCTCTGTGACATCGCCAAAATCCGAGCGCCTCGTCTAAACAATACCAGAATCCGTCAGGTTTCTAGGTTTCTAGGTTGCTCTTTTGGGGTAGAGTGATATGGTGTCAAAAGCCAAGGGTTTTGAGTTTGTCTCAACTTCTCCCTACTTTGCTTAACCTCTTCCTCTAGCGTACTTATATGCTGTTGTTAATCATCCATATTTATTCAATTATCGGTACACTTACCAATATCCCACCACTGCCACCAAAATTATGTCACGTACTCGGTGTAGTGACTTATGGGTATTGGATATTGGAATATGCACCGTTTCTTATATATCTATCTTAGACTTGTTAATTTGGCCTCTGTCATCCACTAGCCATGTGTGGGACGTGTTGTTGTCTTTGCACAGTCCTTATGTGTCCAGCAACAACCAGTGCTAACCTGTGCACTATTACAACTTGTATTCTACCTATGTACTACTATCCAATGCACTGCTATTCTGTGCACTTTCTGGTCTGTTCCGCTTGTGCACTGCTTAACCAGTGCACTCTCTGGTTTATGCTTTACTTGTGCACTTGTTTACCTGTGCACTACAACCGCACAGTCGCCTATGCACCTATTACCCGGTGCGTATGTTTTACTTATAATATCCTCCTGCAACCTTATTCAGGTACGCAGATAAGATTCTTATTCAGAATCTATTTAATCTTTTATAAATGAAATAATTACCTTCTTGCTTCTTCTAGACGTCTTGACTATTAGTTAAGCAATCCTTATTCTGACAGCGCATCAGGTTTTATACTAGGTTTTAGACCATACCATTTACATTGGACGATACCAAATATCTTATTCCTATGAGTGTTTATAGAATACCTAACCATTATTGCTAAAACGTTTGAATGACGGCCCTTATTTTTACAATTACCGATCGGAATATTTCCGGGTTTGCTAACCACAACCTGTCCGTTTCTGATTCTAACTATTATAAATTTCCATAGCAATGCATAAACAAAACAAAACCGAAAGTAGACAAACGTTCAATTTTCAAACTAAACGAGTTCGTGTAACAATGTTTTAACTTGATAAAAGTAATAATCAGTTGAACCCTTGTAAAATAAAACAGGTGAACTATTTTCATCACATGAGTGCCAATGAGACAACTCTCCATCCAAGTCAAAATTTATAAACCATTATAGGTCAAAGTACTGTCTTCAACACGGAGCCTTGGCTCACAACGAACAGCAAGCTATAAAGGGCCCCAAAAATTACTAGTGTAAAACCATTCAAACGGGAAAACCAACGGTCTAATCTATATAAAAAACGAGAAACGAGAAACACTTATGAACCACATCAACAAACGACAACTACTGAACATCAGATTCCTGACTTAGGACAGGTGCAAACAATTGCAGCGGGTTTAAACGTTTTAATGGTACTAAACCTTCACCTTTATCTGAAACAATAGTGTAACATTACAACATAGAAAAACACACTATAAAATATCAATTGAAATAGCTTAACTCAATCAAAAGACATATTAACACCAGTGAATATACACTGAACAAATAATTTGATCTATGATACAATGCAAATACAAAATAAATAAACTAAGGGAAGAATAATTAAAGTAACATGTTTTACCGCTGTAAAATGTTAAACAATTTAAGAAAAACAATATACTTGAACAAAAATATCAGCCATCTGCAATTACTTTAAACACAGGTTAATAAAAATAATTTTGTTGTGTATACATCAGGCCGTTGGTTTTCTCGTTTGAATTGTTTACAATTTGTTATTTCAAAACCTCTGTATTCATAGCTGTCCGGTATAGGTTTAGAACATTTTTGAAGGTTATAAGGTGACATGTATTTGCTACGACATTTGGTATCTGCCTAGTTGGCAATCATACCACATCCTTTTTTTTTTTTATATAAAGCAGTTTACAATAAAAATATAACTACTTCAATCTAAAACCAACAGGATTTCTTTTGATATAACAATGACAAAAAAGAAAGAGAGAAAAAAATTAGTACTGAAGTATCCACTCTATTTTTTTGTACATGTTTAGTATAACATCCACTTCATTTGGAACTCTGAGTTGTCTTATTGGCAATCATACCACATTTCCTTATTTTTATATTAATTATATGTATATAATCTTTTATCAGATTCATATATCATTAATATATATTATTATCATTATCATGATTAGGGAGGGAATACCTTATGAATCCAGGAAGTATTTCACAACGGGCTTCATTCGAGGTCATTGATTTATGATCCCCAAACTTTTTGGGGATGAGTCGGATGTTGTTGGCTGGTACTGTCCAATATTTGTGGTAAGTCTCTTTATTCTTTTTTATGTATTATTTATAGATTCCTAATTAGAAACCAATCCCACTTGATTTCTTACTAAATACCTTGCTTCTAGGCGGTGTCATCCGAGACACTATCCCTCTGATCATTGGCATTGTCACAATACATCCTGTACTGGATATAGCAGCTGAAATGAAATTATTTCATTCAGTACAAGCTAATAGAGAGATACAGAAAATGAAATAAAACTATGTATAAAAAATAATATATCGACAGATACATCAAATGACCATGTTTTTATTTTTATTTTAAAAAGATATTAACACAATAGATAGTCACAATTATATAATCTAAATTATGATTCTGAGCCATTTTCTTCCTTATTTAATCATATATAACAGAGAGAACGTTTTAAAGTGCTGATTTGAAAGTTAAGCACGCGTTTGATTTACATTTTTAGTTTGCCCTAAAACAAATCCTGATCTGAATAATCTGAAACCAATTATTTATGTACTTAGTAGTATTTCAACGTACCTATATACATCATTAGATTTGTCTTAGCCAGTCCTTGTATAATTAATGCTGCTGTGGTGGTTATACATCCAACAAGAGATATAACCTCATCTATAGTACAGGCCTGTAATATTATTATCAAAATTACTCCTCCAATGTTCCAGAAAATAATTCTTATCCCATCTTAATCTCATGGTGTATTGTCCAACTGTAATAGAGTTCCAACAGAAAGGAGCGCTGATAAAATACAAACTATCCACACTCGACCTGCTTAAAATAGTCAGTGCCGACATTGAGAATGTAATTATGAGAACAACGAACACCCATCGCTTTCCGAATGGAGAGAAATTACTTCTATAACAGTCGAATACTCTCTGCATGTTTTGGAGAATTGAAACATTTGATCGTCTTCGTGATATTGGCATTGTTTCTTGTACCATGGTTAGTACACATAGAAATGGGATAATTGCTATAATGACTGCTATAAACTGGGGATAATGATACCCATTAGTCCATGTGATCAAATATCCTGACAAAAGAGAGGCTCCAATAGCCCCCAATCCAACTCCACCGTCAAGAAGACTTATAATGAGAGAACGACCTTTTCCAGGTGTCGTTGTGTCAGCAACGAAGCAAAATGACATTGAAAGAGGGACGATAGATACCAGAGGGACAGTCAAACTCATAGATCGAAAACAAACTGACAACGCCATGGCCAAAAATAAAAAGACAAACAGACAAATAATAGTACAGATGACACAACATAGAAAACTAAAGACTAAGCAAAACGAACCCCACCAAAAACTGGGGGTGATCTCAGGTGCTCCGGAAGGGTAAACAGATCCTGCTCCACATGTGACTCCCGTCGTGTTGATTATGTTATTACAAATCCGGTAAATAGTCTAATTTGGTAAGTCACATTCGTGAAAAGGGAAGGGTATTGTAGTTATGACATAAGGAACATATCCGATATCATCTGTGAAACGGTTATTCCATAACGGTCAACCAACTCGTGATGGCGTCCGTAAAATTTACGAAGGGATGATTTCAACTTCACCATTTGGAACTCTTGGCTTACTAGCTTCCTTGTGAGCAGCAATCCTCTATCAAGGAAATCATGATAGGAAACACAAGCCCGGGAATATCGTATCAATTGGGAGATATATATTCCGTATGCAGGCGCTGCTGGAATGTTGCTACATAGAAATGGAAAGTTCACAATTGGGAAGCTGAAATCATCTCTTTTGTCGTAAAGTTTTGTTTTCAACCGACCCTCATTTTCAATTTTTAGATGTAAGTCAAGATATGGGGCAGACTTAACTGTATCTGTAGTATCCTTTATCTCTAGTTCGATGGGATAGATTCGTTCAACATAGTCACCAAATTTTGCATTATTTAGTGAGAAAACATCATCTATATAGCGGAACGTAGAGTTAAATGATATTGCTTACTTCTTATCTTTCTTCCTAAGAAGTTCCTGTATGAAGTCAGCCTCATAATAATAAAGAAACAAGTCGGCAAGAAGAGGGGCACAATTGGTTCCCATCGGAATTCCGACAGTCTGTTGAAAAACACGTCCTCCAAACGTAACAAATATGTTGTCAATCAAGAAATCAAGCATCTTGATAATGTCAGTTTCAGAGAATTTTTTGTTTGAATCAGAGTGATTCTTTACAAAGTAGGATTTATCCCTCCACAAGACAAGATACTTGTATCTACGTTCGCCATTCTTTTTAATGAAACAAAGTAATACCAACTCTTTCAATTTGTCTTTTAGTTTGGAATGGGGAATACTTGTGTAAAGGTGTAATACCACCATTGATTTTCCCCTATTAGTCTTTGTTAAATTTGCACCTTCAAAAAATTGTGCAGAATTTATCTTTGTTTCAAATAAAGAAATATGGCATGAGTAAAGTTTTATCCAGTCCAGTACTATAGAAAAAATTTCACATAACATTTCATTGCATATAAGAAAATAACCATCACTGGAAGTAAACCAATCAAATTTTCCCCCTTTTTTAACCTGTGTACAAGCTTTAGTAACCATGTAACCTCAAGTTTCCAAAATATTCTATAGAAACCCCAAATAAAAAAATAATGGTGCTTTGAAATACCCAAGATATATGTTTATGACCCAGAAATGTTTTACTGCAATTAAGTGTAGGATCAATTACCTACAACTGTCAAATTCAAGGGAATATTTTTTTTCGACCTATTTTCGTATGCAACCGGATGTGACGTACTATGATTTGGTGGTATTACACCTAAAGTGTTGAAAAGTCAAATGTTTTAATACTATTGCAAGATGAGAGAGTCTTAGATTGTATGTACTCTAAAAGATCTTTGGAATTTTTTAGTATCCACATCTGATTCACGCCACCTCTAGAATAGGCAGTTTCACAATAACTTTGGAGCCCGGCTTTGATTGCTGTTAAAATAGATGTTAATAATTTAGAAAGAGGTTTCGTGGAGCACTTGGAAGACTCAGCAATATACCGTTGTTTGTAAGGACACTTATGTAGTTTAGGTATCCAATCCAGTTTATGTAATGATATTTACACACAAAAACGATGTTGTTTGGGGCTTTATCTGCGGGGACAACAACATATTTGTCATGGAGGTAGGACAAATGTTTTGCAACATTTGGGTCTTTAAAAATTGATGTAGCGTGGGTATTGATATGCCCATTTAGTTTCTTAATTCGGATTTGTATCAACGACCTCACAGCCTTAATCCATTCGGAAAGAGTATCTACGTCTTCTTTCTCGCGTTTAGCCCATTGCCTGGCATAATCCTCGAATGAATCCATCAGTATTTTGAAGTTGTATTTCCAATTGATTGATTTAGACTCACGATATTTCGGACCTTTGGTTAACAAATTTCGCAGGGAAGTGTTATTGACAATGTTGAGGTCTCCGGTAATAACGCGGCCAGCCGGATTATATGTGAATTGGGAACTAGCACAGGTGCAATCAGGAGGTTTAGACTTGAAGTCGTCAATGTTGAGATCCTGCAAAACGTGTTTGTAATTGAAAATTTTAGTTGCAATTGGTTTGATATAGGTATAAGAAATTATTGGTACAGACTGATCTTTAAAATAAGGAGGTATTTTCGACTGAACTAATTTATGATGAAGGATATTGCCTAAGTTGACGCCATCGAGACCTTTGATGGCAAAGGAAAGTTTAAGAAAAGATCTTTTCTCTTTTTCATCTTTTCCAATGCGAACTGGTTTGAAAAGTCTGTGACTTGCAATATCCGAAATGATAGCTGTAAGTTTGTATTGGTTTGAATGAGGGTTTGTAACAGTGGTTTCCAAACATAAATTGAACAGAGAATGAAGTTTTGAAAGTTTCGTGCGAATGTGATGAATACCTAACGGCTTTTGTATAAATGGCAGCAAGTCATTTATAGAGACATCATGCAAAGTAGGTGATGTATAATGACGATGACCATGACTGCGTCTACGTCGAGGAGTAGAGTTGAAAATATTCATCACATTCACCGGGCTACAGGAAGGACTAGATAGAATACCTATACCATCAATTTTGTCATTGCAACCATATGGTGTCGCAGTTCCCAATTGTCGAATCCAGTAGTCTTCTTTTTGTCTACGGAGAGGCGTTGCAAGTTGAAGATTGCTAGTCTTGTGGTATATTTTTTCAATTATACGAACTGTCATAGAAACGATGGAATGATCAAAGTGTAGCAGCCCATGTACCAGTGCACGCTTCAATCATATAAAAGATAAACATCTGTCTCACATTCATTTTATAATACATTCATACCGCACACAAAATATTCTTTATTATCGTCCCAGCTAAAGGTACAATAAAGAATAGTTTTCTACCATGAACATCACTATATGCAGCAAGATTTATATTTATCAACACACTAGGAATAATGAACGCAAGATATGTATATATGGACCATTTGGTTGAAATTTTTTGTTTACTGGATTCTATGAAGTATGCAATTGAGGATTTATTTACATTACACGATGAAAGACTTCCGCTCAGTGAATGTGGGACGCCGGGATACTTCTCTTCCAAGAAATAAACATAAGTATATTGTCCAACCACATATAAACTTAAAATGTACGACAGCATATGTAGGAATGGTATGCTAATTATAATGGAAATGGTCAGCCATCTGGGATATCTAAGTTTATAATAATATCTTCACAGTTTTCTTTATTTACCAATAATGGTGTCTCCTCGGATCGATCATAGGCTACCTTGGGTGTCATACGAGTCCTGATAAAAAAAATCAATAAATAAATAAACAAATAGTTCATTAAAAAAATTATCTTTATTTGAATGAAATTGAAATTCATCGATTAGTCTCTGAAGTGCATAATGGTCCAGCTATTTGTGAAAAGGCTGTCAGACTTCAGAGCAATCAACGGACCCAGCAAGTCATAAAAAGGCCATCACATGTCAGAGCAAACTCACGACTATTTATCATTTTGAGTAAAAAAGATAGACAAGTTAGTTGAAATGTAACCAAATCTAAAATCTTTTTGTTTTCAATATGAGTAAAAGGAGAGTATGCTTCATATACGTAAATGAGA